>NC_066623.1:18349438-18650083 GCF_025201925.1 Gopherus flavomarginatus
TCCTGTTTACACTTTGACCAATAAGATACCCTTACTTTTATAGATTTCTGTAGTAACATTTTAAAACGCCTTGCTTTACATTTTAAATGTAAGTTCCTAATGCTCATGGCTTAGAAAGCTTCGTATCTTGATACTGCTTGCATGTTTTATTTAAGATCAATTCTGGAACAACATACAGCATTTTATAAAATAAGTAAAAGGTTTTGCTTTGCATCTTGTTCAACACCCTAAAGTAGAGTTACAGTGCTGTGGGTGAAGAGTTACAAACTTATTCACTGTAACATTAAGGAGTTGTTTCCTAATCTCTATTGTACTTGTCTCCTGTCTTGAGACAGCACAGGAAAAGTCTATAAAGTTTCTTACAAACTTAAGCAATAAAAACACTGTCAAGAGCCAAGTTCGTTAGTGGGGAAGCCTGCAGAATATTGGCTCTGATCTTCATTTTACCCTAATATATGGTAATAACTATATATGTCATTTTAAGAGACCTAGAAGGTTTCAGTTAGCTGATAAGGCACACACTTTGATAGCCTTACATTAGTCTTCAACTCCCATTGTTAACCTCTGTATGTGGGAGCTGAGACTTTTGGGGGAATGCAAAATATATAGCCAAGCCAGCCCTAGCTAGGTACTAGTATTATGCTACAGCAAAGGAACTACTTATGGTCTTGTTCCTGTGCCACCAGGGGTTGGTCGTGCTGTGAAGGCAGCATGCTTAACCCTGGGTAGAGAGTGCTTTGTGCTATTGAGTGGGCTCTAGCCCTTCAACAAGTGATGTCAACTGGCCTCTCAAGGGATGGCTTGTTCTCTTGATTGAGAAAGATGGTGGCTTAAATGCCAGGGCCTTGAGAGTTTGAAGTGGTTGGAATTAAAGAAAAAATCCTAAAATCCCAAAAGGGACATGGAGGAACATCCACCCCAGGGATAAAAATCTTTACTAACTGTATGGTAGCTGCCCTTGCAACTGCTGATGCAATGTTGTATCGCTAGTTTGGTTCTTCTGTCCTGAGGTCCAAAGTTAGCATTGGACCAGCTCTATTAGTCCTCCATAATGTTGTAGCTATGTACAGTGTTGAGGGGTTTATTATATGTAACATGCCATTTCCATTTTTTAAAAGAAGTAGCTACAAATATTTATTTATGCTTGAATAATATATTTTAAATTTAACTGCTGAATTACAGCATTTGGGCACCACTTTTGAATATATCTGTCTTAAGACTATAGACTTAAGCTCTATATATCTTTGTTCAGTTAAAAAAGTTTTAATGAAATGTAACAAATCCCATTATTGATCTTAAACAGGAGGTCTTTGTACTGTTTGCTGGTTAATCGCAGATTCAGTATATACCTCCATCCACTGTATTCTTGAGGCATGAACCCATGGGTATTTGTGCTGCCTAATTAGGGCTCTGCTTAAAATCTAACTAGCTTCTGTGTCATGGATGCCCTGTAATACTGGTTTGTGCAGTACAGAAGTTGGAGGGATTATATTTTAAAAGCTCAACGAGAAAGCTTAAATTAGAGTAGAGCAAGAAAACTAAGTGTGTGGATGAATATTTCTTTGATATACAGCTCATCTTAGACTTTGATAGTCTTCCTAGTGTTTCAGTTTTAATATATTTCACAAAAATTATACCTGAAGTGGATTTTAGAGATAATTAACTCTAAAATTCAATATACTTTTAGAGATTTTGATGTTCTAGTATGTAAAATTCATATAGTTCGCTTCGTTGAGGTAAGTCTGCCTCTTTTTCTATTAGCAAACATTCAGGAGTCCTGTTACTCATTAATTGTTTGTTTTTTCTTCTTCTGTCTAAAATATAGATTAAAATGGACTTCTTTGAACTACTGTCTAATCACCACTTGGACAGTCAGTCTCGCTGGAGCAAAGTGAAGGACAAAGTAGAGACTGACCCCCGTTACAAAGCAGTGGATAGCTCTTCACAGAGGGAAGACCTTTTTAAACAATACATTGAAAAAATAGCTAAGGTATGTGTGTAATAGTTAGGTGCTGCATACTACTTTCACTGTTATCTACACTGTTAATATATTTAAGCAATTTGAGAGACTTGTAATGCTGTCACTTTTGTAGTGATACACATGGAATGCAACCAGACCAGCAGAGGTTTCCTTCTTTCATGTGGTTTTCTTTCAGCTGAACTCCAGTTGGCTCATACGCAGTGCCTCCATCGCTTCTTCCACTTCTATTTCATGTTCCTACCTGCCTCTTCAAGGAGCTAATGCCATGAATGAGAAGTTAAAAATAGTCTAACTAGCAGTAATTTCCACAGCAGTTTGCAGTTGAGTTTGTCGCTACAGGGGGGAGCATGCTTCGTAGAGTGGCTGCTCTCTGATCTGTTTCCTTCCCCAACTCCCATCCAGTGAAGATCCAAACCTGCAATGGTCACTTAATAGCACTTAGTTATTATATAGAGGTTTTAATCCATAGATCTCAAAACACTTTATAAAGGAAGGATTATCTCCATTTTACATAAAGAGCAAAAAGGTGAAGTGACTTGTTCAGGATGTCACAGCAGTCCAGTGCACAGTCCATCAGACAACATCATTTTCCCCTCTCTTTCAGTTGTATTAGTTTTGAATATTTATTTTTACAAGATATTTCTGGGGGCTCAAAAGCAGTATACAATTCAGCTCCTTTGCTTTCATGTGCTTGAATGGAGGAGGGGAACATCTGTCCCAAATAGGTGGGATGGACACAAGATTTATCTGTCATACTTGAACTGAATAGCCTCATCATTCAGACAATCATTTTGAGGTTTGATTTCTCCTCCGTGGGATGGGTTGAGGCATGTCTCTTTAAGGCTGTAAATGGTTGAATTGTCTTTGACATTTTAAAGCACAGCATTTTTAATACTGCTGTTGAGCTTTTCCTCCACTTTAAGTTCACAAGATAAAATCTTTAGCAAGAATAGCTTTTAGTGTTGCCAGCCAGCACCCTGTCTACACTATGCCTCTCAACATTGCTAACATTGCCAGTAAGTCAGTGTTAGCAACAGAAGGAATTCTCTCAAAAATGCCCTAAGTGCAGACAGACCTTGGTAGTTCAGAAGTGGTGTATTTCATTTTTACCTATTTCATAAATGACAATCTGTTTAATGATACTCATCCTCTTGTTTCCATTAACTGTTAAACCTTTAAATTGTTTGACTTGCTAATCAAAATATGAAAGATGCTACCTCTTTATATGTTGTTAATGGGGAAATATTATGCTCTTGCTTCTGATTCAGAATTTAGACTCCGAAAAAGAAAAGGAGTTGGAAAGGCAGGCTCGCATTGAGGCAAGTTTGCGTGAACGAGAAAGGGAGGTTCAGAAAGCTCGTTCTGAGCAGACCAAGGAAATCGATAGAGAACGTGAACAGCACAAACGAGAAGAGGCTATCCAGAATTTCAAAGCGCTTCTATCTGATATGGTGAGGCTTGAACATTTCTCTCTCTCATTTGATTACTGTAGGACTTTATCTTTGCCAGAACAGTTCATCTAGTTGTTACGCTAATAAAGAAATAAGTTCCCTGATTACACAGCAGCACATTAGCACTTGTAGTGGTTAAACTTCTGTTTCCGTGATAATTTATTTTTTCAGGATTTTTGTCTTTCTGGGAAAAATGCTTCAGCCTTACAGTTGGTGCTTGAGGTTTCATCCAACTAGTGCATTCTTAGAATATTACCAAAAAAGGCAATTAAAATTGTAAATACTTTGTACTAGAAACTCTAATGCATATTTTGGAAATGGAGATTTATTGATTCAAGAACATTCTCCTCACCTCGTTTGTCTGCCCAGCTCATGCCCCCAGAATGGCAGAGCAGTCCAGATAGGATATATCTATCTCCATCTGAACTGATGCACAGTGAGACTCTGCAGCATGAGGTTGGCATTTGACAGTAGCTAACTGCATGAAAGCTGTCATTCTCTCTTACCCCTCTTACCAAATGCAGTTTTAATTCAGATAAAAGTTGATGATGAAGTATAAGCTAAGCGTTTGAAGCATTGTCTGATAATAAAACAGAGAAAGAACATAGTTTTTGTAAAATGTAAATTTTTGTATCAGGTGAGATCTTCAGATGTGTCATGGTCCGATACTCGGAGGACGCTCCGAAAAGATCATCGGTGGGAATCGGGCTCTCTGCTAGAAAGAGAAGAGAAAGAGAAGCTTTTTAATGAACACATTGAAGCACTTACCAAAAAGAAGAGGGAGCATTTTAGGCAACTTCTGGATGAAACTTCAGCGGTAATAGACTTGTGCATGAATGCCCAGTACAGCTGATGAAAACAAGTGTCTAGAAATGGAAATGACCACTTATGAGGTGGAAGAAAAACTTCAAAGCGTTTCTATCTGATATGGTGCTTCTCTCTGATAAGAGCTTAATGCCCTCAAATCAGGGGCACCATGAGATTGCTAGTCAAGTAGCAAGAATTTGTAATAAATACATGGGGGGGGAACCATAATACTGGAGAATAGTGTATTTTAAAGAGGAAAGAAAGGAATCTGGGCAATTACAGGCCTGTTAGTCTGACCTCCATAGTAAACAAGGTTTTAGAGCAAATTGTGAAGAGAAGAGTAATTAAATTTATAGAGTTAAATGATAACTGGGATGTAATGCAATATTGGCTTACAAAAGGTACAGCATACCAGCCTAACTAGATTTCCTTCTTCTGAGAGAATAACTGATTTTGTAGATAAGGGAAGCGCATCTGATCTGATATACATGGACTTCAGTAAAGCATTTGGCATGGTACCTTATGGGAAATGATTAGTTAAATTAGGGAAGATGCAGATCAGTACAAGTATTGTAAGATGAATAAGGAATTTGGCTAAAAGGAGAAGGCGGCAGCAACGAATTGTGCTGTAAGGTGAATGATCAGATTGGAGGGAAAATTCCAGTGGAGTTCCTCAAGGATCAGTCTTGGGACTGGTTTTATTCAATATTTTTATTAATGACCTTGGTACAGGAAGTAGGAGTGCTAATGAAACTTGCCGATGATACAAAGTTGGGAGTCAGTTGCCGACACAGAGGAGGGCCGGAATATTATACAGGAAAATCTGGATGACTTTGAAAACTAGAGTGACAAATGGGATGAAATTCAGTAGTACAAAGTGCAAGGTCTAATAAGAGTTTCTACTACAAGCTGGGGGCTGATTATTTGGAAGCAACAGAGGAGGAGAGACGTGGTGTGTGGGTCGATCGCAGACTATGAGACACAAATATGATGTGGCTTCGAAAAAGGCAAATGCGATCCTAGGGTGTATTGGGCCAGGCATTTGAAGATAGCAAAGTATTAATGCCATTATACGAGGCCCTGGTCAGACCTTATTTGGTCACCCATGTTCAAGAAAGATTAATTTCAACTAGAACAGGTGCAGAGAAGAGCTGCTAGGATGATCAAGGGAATGGAGGGCCTATCTGAGGAAATTGGCAGAACTTGGCTTATTTAGTCATGCAAAAAGAAGGCTGAGGGGGGATATGATTGTTCTCTGTAAATACAGAGGATAAATACCAAGGAGAGTGAAGAGCTGTTAAAGCTAAAGGACAATGTTGACACAAGAACAAATGGATATAAACTGGCTGTGAACAAATTCAGGCTGGAAATTAAAAGGTTTTTGACAATCCAAATGGTGAGGTTCTGGAACAGCCTCCCACTAGGAGTGGTAGGGACAAACAACTTACCGTATATACCCGATCATAAGTTGTGTTGTTTATAAGCCAATGCGCCAGACCAGGCGGCATGACCGCAGCATGTTCCAGTGGGATGGGCTGGATTGCACGGCTGCAGTGCGCTCTGGCGGACCGGGTGGTGTGGCCACAGCCTGCTCTAGGGGGTGGTGCCGAGCGGCACGGCTGCAGCCTGGCAGCCCCGGAGCTGCAGCTGCTTCGGAGGCTGGGGAGAGAGCAGCATGGCCAGAAGCAGAGACACTCTGGCCCTGCCTCCACCATTCTGGCTGTGCTGCCTCTCCTTGCTCCCTCCGTTGGGGGGAGGGGCTGTGTCCCACCTCTCCCTCTCTATACCTGTTCATAAGCCGACCCTTTTCTCTGCTGCTTCCCTTTTTTGCTACAAAAAAAAATTTGGCTTATGAGTGAGTATATACAGTAATAAGTTTTGAGAGAGCTGGACAAATTTATGAGTGCAGTTGTATAACAGGGTTGCTTGTGATGATACATTGGTATGTTTCCAAAGCTCATGTTTCAGGGTTTCAGCTGGCCACTGGCAAGGGTCCGAAGGGATTTTTTGTCCCCCAGTGTGTTCTGGGAGGGGTTTTTTATCTCCTTTCGTTGAAGCAGCAGGAATGATCACAGCTGGAGATGGGAATATTGGACAGGATGGGCCAGGGCTCTGAGGTGGCACCAAGTATTCTGTCTGTCAGGTGCTTGGCTGGTTGGTTCTTGCTCACGTGCTCAGGGTCTAACTGGTCATCATGTGTGGGTTTGGGAAGGAATTTCCTCCCAGGTCACACTAGCAGTGACCTTGAGGGGGTTTTGCTTTCTTCTGCAGTGTGTGGATACAGGATCCATGCCAGGATTATCTGGATAATATCTCATTTAATTATTTCTTTGCTATTGCGAGGTCCTTGTGCACTGGTCAGTCACAATGTATTAGAGGTCAGACTAGATGATCTAGTGGTCCCTTGTGGCCTTAAACTCTATGACTGACTTGCATCCTCTAGCTTTACCTTCTGTAGTTAAAGTTCTCAATAATAATTCTTCCCTAGGCTTTTTCTCCCGCACCAACTTTCCTTACTTCCCTAAAAAAGGGAATGCTGGAAAGACTAATCTTTTTCTCACCTAACCAGTTATACCACAGTAACCACCTTGAATGTTGTGGTCCATTTTCACATTCAGGCTTTTCACACGCTTGAACCTGGTTTCGTCTTTGTAGTCAGTGATCGTCATTAATTTTCCATTGGCTTTTCCACATTCTTTAGTGTTGCATTATTTGACACCTTCTAGTATCACACAGTTCCTTAGTATCTTGGGCATTTTAATCTTCTGTCTTTGTTCCTACCTACCCAATAACTTGTCTTAATGAATAGCAGTGGGCAGGCCTCCGGGATACTATCCTTCACCTTGTCTTTTTTATTTTAACTGCAAAATTCATTCTTAACTTTCAGTTCTGTACCGATATTATTTAAACCTCTCTCTCCTTTCTTTCTTTGTTGTTTTGTGACTTCCTGCCTCCCGTTTATCTCATTCTGGCTTCATCATAACTTTCTTCAAGTCTTTGGACGCAGTCTTATTAAATATTGGTTAGAGGAGTATCTAATATTCTAATCACTTTTCATATGGCAGACTGAAATTAAAATGATTAATATCTCACTTTGAGCTGGGGCTTCTATACATAGCTGTTTTTACGCATACAAACATGCTGTTGAAATTATTCAAATATGCATTAGGAAGAACTGTTTGAATTTAAACTATAAGAAACTGTCATAATTTTGTGAGGACTTTTCTCTTAAAATCCACCAGTTCACAGAAAACAAGAGTTGAAAAAGGAAAATTGTTACTATGTCCTTAATTTGCCCCCTTATGCTTGAGGATTTCAGGGCTCTCGGGAAAGTGATCATATGTACTGTATGCTTAGACTCTAAATATAATTTGCAATATTGAACTGTTTTTGCCTCTTTTGAAAGATTACTTTAACATCAACGTGGAAAGAAGTGAAAAAAATCATTAAAGAAGATCCCAGGTGCATTAAGTTCTCTTCCAGTGACAGGGTAAGAAATAGTCTTGCTTCATTGCTGCTAGCCTTCCCGCGATATCCAAAGCAAAAGCGAGTGAATGCTTGTTGAAATGGATTCCCTTTCACGTGAATATAACTAATCACTGTGTTAATCAGATATTTGCTTTTTTAAAAATCTTAATTAAAAACACTTTTCTGTAGTGATCTTTAAACTAATTATAATAAAATTTCTTACACACTATAAATTAATATGAAGTACTTTATAATCTACTGTCACATTTTCTATGGTATTGCTCTTTTTCTTCATGCAGAAAAAACAAAGGGAGTTTGAAGAGTACATCAGAGACAAATACATTACTGCCAAAGCTGACTTCAGGACACTATTGAAAGAGACCAAATTTATAACGTACAGGTGTGTGTCATAGTGTCTTAGAAGAGCAAAGACTTTTCTTTACTGTACCTTAAGTGTGTTGATTAACTGAATTTCACTTTCTCCTCCCATTTAACATTTATAGACCAGTGTCTGAGGAGCTTTAGTGCAAAAATTGAAGATTACTAGGCTGCCTGTGAAGTTGCATAGTAGTGAGAGGTCCATCACTGTATGTTGGCTTCTGCACTGATTACTATCAAGTGTTGGCAACTGTTCTATAGCAGGGGCTTTTTGGATTTTTGTTTTGCTGGAGAGCACTGTTTTGGGTATTTTGAATACATTGTCAAGCGATTCAGCTCATTCTGTAGTGAAGCCAAATTACCGTTTAATTAGGATCCTTGGTTCAGGCCTAAAAATTAGGGCTGAATACTCTGCTTAATATCCAGTTAAACTTCCAGTGATGTTAGTGGGAGTTTGGAGACAAGACAGAGGGTGAAACCCTACCCCCATTAAAATAAAAACAAATCTCCCATTGACTTCAGTGGGCTTTGAGTATTAGCTTTACAAGTAAGTTAATTGTTGAAGTTAGTCTGGTCTGGAGCCTACTGCAAAATGTTACTGTCCTAGGCAGATTCTCATTCCAGAAGCAAAAGAGCTCGAGGTAGAAGGGTGCTGACTAGTTTTATTAGATCCTAATCAGTTTCTTGTTTCCCTTTGCAGCCAGTGCTGTGTGTAAAGTATTGGAGCTCTATTTCAGTTGCTGCTGTTCTCAGTGGGCTGAATTGCAGTCTGAAATGGATGCGGTAGCCAGATTGATGCATCAATCAAACTGGGCTGCAACTGGGAGTTTAACGTCCATGTTTTAATAGTTTGCTGCTTCTTGAGTGCTTAATTTCAATTGTGATTATTTTTTTCTTATTTTTACATTTTTGTGGTTCATTTAATGCTGATAAATGGTTCTGGCGGCCATTAAGACTGAAGTCTTCTGTTTATCCACAGAACAGATACAGCACAGGCAGTGGCAGTGCAAGATTTTTTACACACGCATTCCTGCCAATGTGCCTCACCCCTGACCTGATGGGGCATCTGTATAGGTGAGAGGATAGCTCAGTCTCTATGCCCTTTCAGCGCTTGACCTATCTACTGACACTGTCAAGAGAGGTTCTAATGGTGCGGGTAGTTTTTTGTAATTTGGACATCTACCACCAGTAACTGGACTAAGATTCCCAATGCATTTTATGTAGGCTCCCAGACAGCTGCCCAGATGGTAACTGTTATACTTCATTTCAGATCCAAAAAGTTGATCCAAGAATCCGACCAGCACCTGAAAGATGTAGAAAAGATTTTACAGAATGACAAGCGTTATCTGGTACTTGACTGTGTGCCAGAGGAGAGGCGCAAGCTCATTGTATCCTATGTAGATGACCTGGACCGTCGCGGTCCCCCTCCACCTCCCACAGCTTCAGAGCCTACAAGACGAACAACAAAATAATTATAAAATATTCTCACAATGGGGTGTCTGTTAATTCAAAAGCTTGCATGAGCCATCTGTCCGGTTTTTACATCTACATTACCGTGAACCTATTGAAAACAACCTGAGGAGCAGAAGCAGCAGCATTTGTGAACGTAAAATGGTCTCTGAGCAAAGAGAACACTTAAGATATTTATGCTTTTCTTTGTGTGGCATGACTGACAAAAATCCCAACCATGCAGCCTGTGTCTAGTAATTTTAGATCTCAGAACAATGGAATATCTGTATATGAGGTGTGGATGTCAGTGATATTTGGAGGCATTCTTTTCAGCAGTGTTATATATGCAGGTCTTAAAAATGATTGATTGACATTTGTGGTTTGAACTAACTACACAAGTACCACAAATTTCCTCCTAATGGTTACCCAAGTTCAGCTGTTTTAACAGACAAAACACTGTCTCAAGTTAAACTATTGGGTGCTGAAGGCAACAGTAAAAAAAAAAAAAAAAAAATCTTAAATCTGAAAACAAAGGGTCTGATTCTCTATTTGCCTTGTGAATCAGAATTAAGTCTATAGAGTGACAGTGATGTGAGTAAAGAATTAGGCCCACAGAGACCAAATTAAACACCATTCTGAATTTGTTCACGAGTCTGCTTTATTTCTCCCCCCTCTCCCCACCCACTTTGAAGTACAGGCAAAATCAGGTTTCTTTTGCCCAAGTGAAGATTTGTCTGATGATTTTTTGCTCAAAATTGGAAACACAGTAAATAACAATGGTTCCCAGAACAGGACGGTTGTATAAACATATTTTTATTTACCATAAAGTGATCTTTACTGACTTCTGGATTAGACCATGAATTTCCCTTCTGGGTAATTCTTGTAAACTATACTCCTGTTATGAATGTTAAACTTGTGTTTCTAAAGTTTAATTTTGAAATGTTGGGATTGTTTAGTTTATGTATTTGAACTACAATAAACCAACCCTTTTTATATATGGATTGAACATGCTTAATAAGTTTGTTAAATCTCAAATGTCTCTTAAACAACAAAAAATCCAAACTAATACTAGCTATCCTGAAACAGACCATTTGCCTAGTGAGACAAAATGAGTTAGTGATAAATCACATAGACAAATGTAATTTTGATACTAGAACATCATATTCATGTGCAAATACAATACAGAATTTGAAAGAAAGCAAAAATCTCAAAATTTGTATATGTTTGCTTAGTCCCTCGATCCTTTTAGTGTTCATTGTACTTGAGATGTTGAAAGAGAGCGAGTATTCCTTCAGTACTTAATCTGTGTCTGTGTGTGGTGGGGGGGAAGGGGAGTACTACCTTTCTCATATGACACAGCTCTCTTCCATTTGGATCATCCTTCCTTTCTCCACAAAAATTTTTTTGGAATGAGATTAATCAATTTGTCATGAATTTTTGTTGGACTGCTGTTACGTGAGACTGCTCGTGCTTCAGGTCCCAAAAAATCAAGTGGCTAACTGCTTGCTAGCTAGGGGGTCTTGTTCACTAGAATATGATCTCAGCTTTCTGTAGTTTAAGAGTTGTATTACCCATGAAGTTTAGATAAAGGTGAAAATTCTCCTCTTACATATTAACATGTATTTTACAGTAGTACTAATAGGCCCTACCATCTTAGGCACTTTTCTCTCACACAAGCTGACATGATCTGGAGTCTCTTGAGTTCGTGGAATTTAGATCACAGCCAGATCTAAGAAAATTTTGCCCAAATTAACACTGCAAAAATGTGTTTAAGAAGTAAACATTAATCAGTTTTTCTATAAATGCACTAGGAATAAAACCTAAAAATCAAAAGCATAAAGTGACACATTCTCCCCAGCTCCTCAAGACACACAAACTATAGTGGGTCATAGGTAAGATCTTGTAAAATTTGACATCAAGCTACAACCGTAAGCACAGTGCTAATAGTCCACCCCACCCCTGTAAAATCTCTGTATTGGGTGTCTAAACCGGCATGTCTGGACAAAACCATCTGGGCCTTCCCGTCCCCTCTAACATCTCACTAAATGAGCAATGTATCATGTGCTGATGATTGACATCTCTAGCTCTATTGGACTGGGTAGGGACAGTGCCTGTCCCAGGGTTAAGGGCTCTCTAAGAATGACCTGCTTCTAGTCTACTCCCATGCAGATGTGGAATTTAGTGGTATGTGAATGTAAGATCTGCCAGAATGAAGCATGGGGAGTGAGGCAGCCTCTCAGGGTATGTCAACACAGCAAAGAAAAAACCATTGCTGGACCATGCCAGCCGACTTGGGCTGCAGAGCTATTCCATTGCCATGTAGACTTCTGGGCCCAGGCTGGAGACTGGGCTCTTGGACTATTCCAACCCCAGCTTCCAGAGGCTGGGTTCCAGCCCAAGCACAGATTTCTACACAGCAACAAAATAGCCCTGTGGCACAAGCCTGAATCAGCTGGCATGGGCCAGCTGTAGATTTTTCTTTGCTGTGTAGACATACCCTGAGATGCCAGGTATCCAAATCATGACAGACTTTATAGATCAGTACCTTGAATTGCACTCAATCCAACTGAAAGCCCATGCCTGCGTGGGCATAATGGTGCCTTATATTCCATGTGTGAAGCTAGTAAGAAAGCAGGTCTGCCAGATTATGCGCTAGCTGAAATTTGAGTGGACTTCAAGTGTAGCCCCAGTGTGGAAGTGGTAAAGTAGTCTAAACTGGAAGTACACAGCTAGGATAACTAGTGTATTGGAACAGTTGTGACCTACCCTTGCACAGATGAAACGCTGTCAACCATTGCTGCAGTCTTGATACTTAAACTCACTGGAAAGTTAATCAGAAAAATAAGGATGGAGCTCAAACTGCCTGACAACATTTGTCTCGAATTCAGAGATTCTAAGGCAAGACAAGATCAGATCATCTAGTCTGACCTGTATAGCACAGGCCACAGAACTTCCCCAAATTCCCAGATCAGATCTTGTAAAGAAACATCCAGGTAAGGCCTGGTCTACACTGGGGGGAATCAATCTAAGATATGCAGCTTCAGCTACGAGAATAGCATAGCTGAAGTTGACGTATCTTAGATCGACTTAAGACTCACTTTAAGTCCTCGCGGCACTGGATCGATGGCTGTTGCTCCCCCGTCAACTTTGCTTCTGCCTCTCACTGAGCTGCAGTTCAGCAGTCAATGGGAGAGCAATCAGGGATCAATTTATCCTGTCTACACGTAATAAATCAATCTCCAATAGATTGATTGCTACCTGCCAATCTGGCAGGTAGTATAGACATACCCTTAAAAATGGTCAGTGATGGATAATTCACCAGGACCCTTGGTTAAATTGTGCCAATGTTTAATTATTCTCACAGTTGAAAGCTTACACCTTATTTCCAGTTTGAATTTGTCTATCTTCAACTTCCAGCCATTGGATTGTGTTCTACTATTGTCTGCTAGATTGAAAATTTATTAAATATTTGTTCCCCATGTAGGTATTTATAGACTGTAATGAAGTTACCCCTTATCTTTCTCTTTAAGCTATACAACCGCAGTCATGTTAAGGTTTGCTCTTGTCTGTGATACATAATGGGCATGGTCTGGTGCTGAGAGAGTCTGGGCTGCTCCAATGAGTAGGATAGCTCCTATTTCCAAATACTTGGGGTAATTCACAAGGCAGGACTAATGGCTAAATTCACTACAGCTGGAGAGGTCTGAGGGTAGTATTTAGCAATAGTGAGAAATTCTCCCAACTCTACATTTTGTAATGTACACATAGGAACCAATCACCCTGTTAAGATACAAGGCTATTCTATTAATTCCTCTTGAATTTTACTGTCTTGCTGACCATATCAGTACAGCTTTATAAAACAGTCCCTTCACTGCTA
Source organism: Gopherus flavomarginatus (assembly GCF_025201925.1). Taxonomy (NCBI): domain Eukaryota; kingdom Metazoa; phylum Chordata; order Testudines; family Testudinidae; genus Gopherus; species Gopherus flavomarginatus. The sequence goes on from NC_066623.1 coordinate 18,362,850, forward strand.
CTTAACTAGAAGAAATGTCTTCTTTGAATTTTCAGGGGGCTGAAGATAATGATTTTTGTATCTAAGAAAGGCAAACCAACTTCACTTTTTATTTATTCACAGTTGAAAACAAACTGACAAAGCATAAGAGTTGTCAATAAGTGCTTTACAAAATGGGCATGAAACATTTTCATTGAGGAAGGGAGAAATCATGTCTAGCTTAAAACAAGGTGCTTAAATATACCTTGATCTCTATAATGCACATTCAGAAAGAAGGGATTATTTTTTTGGTTCTGAAAGACAGCTCTGGCCTGTTAGCAAACCTCACCTACCTTTTCAGACCTCAGTGCATGTTTGAAGTTGTCTCAAAAAATATTTCTGAAAATATTTCAGCTGCAGTAGTCAAATTCTGCATTGTCACTCCATGCAACTATACTAAATTCCACAGAAGTCATTGCAGCACTTAACCCAGAAAATTCAAAAAGGGAAATAATCTGCACTGTATGTATTCTGTAAATACTAATGTTTTACCTTTCTGACGTTTAGACAGATGCTGAAATTCAGCTCACCAGTTTGTCCTTGCTTGTTAAGAAGAACTACTTCGTTAGGTTTGTGTCAGTTCTCCTTATTTCTGGTCTCTGAATTCAGTGTGTCTCAAAACACCTTTTAAAAAAAACTGTAGTTTGGCTACTGAAGTGCTAAACAAATATTTCAGAGAAGACACTCTACCAAAATCTTTGAGTCAGGATTTGAACTATAAATGCATTGCCCTGATATACACACATACACACACCCCAATATTGTGGGTGAGGTGATACTTTTTACAGGACCAACTTCTGTTGGTGAAAGAGCCAAGCTTTGGCGTTTACAGAGCTCTTCAAGTCTGCAATATCCAGGGACCAACAGGGCTACAATAATACTGCAAGTATGAATATTGTAACAGATTAGGAAACCAAACATTTAATGAGCACAGGCAATGGTAAGAATTTCATCAAAGTAACATTATTTGCATGTTTTCAGGATCCGCTTAAGCACACTGGTAAGTAACAAAACTATACTGACAAGACCCTTCCTCTGGTTAAAACTTGTGTAGTTTTCTAATCTCCGACCACCTTATTGATTACAGCCTGCTGTCTCTTGCTCTTCATGCTCCCAAGGAATAGGGTCATTGTCTTGAGCATCAGGGGCTGCTTCTCGGTCATGCCAGAATTGCTCTACATCTGGAAAGACGGGCATCTCCTTCTTTTCCGGGCTTTCTAAGGCCTGAGGGGCAGCTGGGAGTTCTCTCTCTTGCTCAGCAATCACTGGCTCTGGAGAAGGGACCGAATCAGGGAGAACCTCAGAGTTAGCAGCTGGGATTTCCTGGTTGTCTATGGCAGGGAGAGACTTTTTCAGGGTCAGCCTTTTCCACAAGCCCTTAAAGCCCTCTCTGAATTCCTCAGACATCACCAGGAAGATGAGAGGGTTGGCTGAAGAGATGGTGAACATAAGGGCTTGGGTCAGAGCCAGGAAGCCTTCAGGGGGAGAAGGACCTGCTGGCTTTAGGTGCCAAACCCACAGCCAGGATATCCATTCCGGCAGCCACATCACGGCCAAGGTGACAGTGACGCTCAGCAGCATGATTGTAAGGCGCCTGGATCTGATCTGGTTCCTCAGGTTCTGGGTCTTGGTCCCCCTGCGCTGGCACCTGCCATAAGCGCGCCAGAAATAAAGGAAGGCGCAGAGCAGGGGCGCGCAGAACACGAGCAGGGGGTAGAGCTTGACAAAGGCAGCCATGAACTCCCGGGCGGGGGCTGGCACGGCCACGAGGCACGCGGGCGAGCCCGCCGCGAGCTCCCGAAGGGCGCTGAAGAGCCAGAGCGGCAGGGAGCTCACCAGGGCCACCAGCCACGTGGCCAGCAGCATGGCGCAGATCGTGCGGGTCTCAATACTCACTTGCTTGGCCGGGTTGCTGGCGTACATGAAGCAAGCCTTGGCCACCACGGCGGTCGTCAGGCTCTTGGCGGCCATGCACGTGTGGAGGAACCCGTCGGAGGTTTTGCAGACGAACCAGCCCAGGGTCCAGGCGCCGCGGGAGTAAGCGGCTGCCCGCAGGGGCGCAGCGAAGAGCAGGAGGAGCAGATCCGCCGAGCTGAGGTTGAGGATCAGGGAGTGGATCAGGGAGGGTTTCCCTCGCCTGGCGTTGTAGAGCAGGATGCCGATGACACACGCGTTCCCCGCCAAGCCCGCCAGGCAGATGACGCCCAGCAAAGCGGGGATCACCGCCTTCCACTCCCGCGAGTCGTGGGGCTGAGAGCCGCCCGCGAAATGCACCTGCGGAGCCAGGGAGCTGTTCATGGTGCTGCAGCCGGGGGGCCGGGAGCTTCTCCCGCGGGAGTCACGCCGGGCGCCAAGCGGGCTCGCACCCCTGCTGCCCGGATCGCCCCCGCCTGAACTGACCCAGCAAGCGCGAGAAGGAAGCCGAAGCCGGCGGGCCGGGCCCAGCGCTATATACCTGCCGCGGCTGGGACTGACACGCCCCGGCGGGAGCGCATTGGCCGCGGCTCGGCAGCGCCTGGACCCCCGCCAGGCAGCCCCGAAGCGCCGCCCCGCCCCAGAAGGCGGGAACCGGGCTGCCATGGAGCCCCTCGGCGGGCGGCCGCTGGCTGTGCCCCTCGGCTGGCAGAGCGGGCGCGGAGGGAGCCCGCAGCTCAGCCTGGCAGCCCCACGTTCCCCCCACAGACCTGGCCCCAGAGGACGTTTGAACTCAGCCCCCGGCCAGGCTCGCTGCAGCCGCGGGGGGACGGGCTAGAAAGGAGCGGAGCGTTGTCGCCTTGCAGCGGCCCCTCGCCTGCAGGCCGGCTAAGCCCTCCCCCTCCCCCCCCCCCGCCTCAGGCTGTGTGTGACCAGCAGTTCGCTAACACAAGCCGCGCGGGGCCAATGTCGCGCATCGGGAAACTGAGTCCGCCGTGGTGCCGCCGCCGAGCGGCGCCGTCCGGCTAGTTGACGTGCTCCAGGGTGCGGGCAGCCGGGGTCCGTTTGAGCCTCGCTGGGGGCCGTCTGCGCGCTACAGTTCCCGAGGCAGCGGGTGAGGCGGAGAGGGGCTGGGACAGGAGTCGGTTGCTCAGCTAGTGTAACAAGCGCTCCGCGTTTACACTGCCCGGTTCCAGCTTGCGGCGCGATCCTCCCCGTAATCTCCAGCAGTGACCTGTGTAGCGAACTGACTCGAATTTAGCCTTGGCTGTACAGCTCCGAGAAGGACGCTGTCTAAGGTACATTGCTATGAAGCATGACAAAGTGGCTGGTATCAGAGGGGTAGCCCTGTTAGTCTGGAGCTGTAAAAGCAGCAAAGAGTCCTGTGGCAATTTATAGACTAACAGACCTATTGGAGCATGAGCTTTTGTGCCAGAATACCCACTGCATCAGATGCATGTAGTGGAAATTTCCAGGGGCAGGTATATATGCAAGCAAGAAGCAGGCTAGAGCTAAGAAAGTGGCTATACTTGCACAGGGAAGTGTCTCAATGCTTTTAGCAAACCAACTCCATTTCATTTCCACCTATTGGTCTGAGTCAATAAATTCTAGCTAGACATTATTACCTGTCATGCAATCTGAAAAAGCACATTCACCAGGCCCCAAAACAGGGATGCTATTGACACTCCCCTGCTTGTCCTTGTTAGATGCTGATTGATTAGTCTGTTATTATTTACAGTTTGGTTTACCTTGCAGACTGTTGATCAGCTTAGTCTCTCTCACAGGTAACTGAGCAGCTGTTTGGGCCCCAGCATGCTCCTCTTGAGTTCAGTGGCACAGACTACAGCCCAATATGATTATAAAATAATGTTTACATCAGATGCAGCTGAGGTAATGTAGTTTCAGTACAATAGCCTTATCCTCCTTAATTACTTCCTTTACTCCTTACTAGTCCAACAGACCTGCCGGTTCTCTCACAGGCTTCCTGCTACTGCTATACTTAGATAATATCTTCTTTGTTTGTGGGTGCTTCACTCTTTGCTCTTCAGATTCCACCTCCCTGCTCCATTTCCATCTTCTCTTTTAAATGTCATAGTTTATGTTTCTTTCCATTGGCTTCACTAGGAATTCCATTTACTGAAGGACTGGGTGGTAACCTCTTGTTCATGTGACTCTATTAGGGTTGCTTGAGTAGCCTCCAGGCTGAGTGTAAGAATTTTAACCTCCTTACTTTTGAATGTAGGGTCCTTATGACTGGCATTGTCCCTCACTCTTCCAAGCTCTCACTTTTTAAAAAATCACCCTTTCGAAAGATTAGTGTCAAGGTGCTAGTTCGGTTGCTATTATTTAGTGGCTCAGCCATTGCTAGCTCTTCAATCAGCTTCTGGGTAACGTAGCTCTATATTGATATTAGCCTCGTCACTGTGTGCTCTAGTTAGAGACAATTATTTAAGGTACTGAGAAATGGCTCCCTAACCTCTGGCATTGACCAAGCAGTTGAAGCCATCCATTTTATTAGCACATTGATAGTGCACCTAATTTTATGTAACACATTAGTTTTTCTGCCCAGTTTATTTTTCCAGGGCTGTGGACATGGGCACTGTAAAAAAATGTAAAGCAATAAACACACATACACTGTCATCAGTGGGCAGAGGCAATTGCTGCCACTCTTCAGCTGCCAATGTAGTTCTCCTGACTGCAGCACCAGTAAACAGGAGAAAAATCTCCCTGCAAAGGTATGCCCCGAATTATGCCCCGAGGTTGCCTAACCTGAGCTCTGACGGCCCATGAGTAGGAGTAAATTTCATAGTCATGATACTTTTACTTGTTTTAGCAAGTCCCCATGAGTTGGTCAGCCCTAAACACTGACAACATCCCAACTGTACCAATAGGGCATCACTAAGAGGCAAATTCTAACACAGCCATGTTTAGTGATTCTCAAACTTTTGTACTGGTAATCCCTTTCACATAGCAAGCCTCTGAGTGTGATCCCCCCCTTTATGAGTTAAAAACACTTTTTAATAGAGTTAACACCATTATAACTGCTCAAGGGAAAGCAGGCTGGGGGATAAATACCAATAGGGATAGATCAGCGGTTTGTGTATTAGCTTGCTAACTCTAGGGCTGCAAGTTCAATTCTTGAGGGGCCCGCTTAGGGATGTGGGGCAAAAATCAGTACTTGGTCCTGCTAGTGAAGGCAGGGTGCTGGACTCCATGACCTTTTGGGGTCCCTTCCAGCTCTATGAGATAGGATAGGTATATCTTGTGACCCCCTCCACATAATAACTTCATGACCCCCAGTTTGAGAACCCTTGTCTTAGACTATTTAAGGTTTTATATATTGTATCTAGCAAATTGAACTGCATTCTCTGTTCTAATGATATTCCTGCTTGGGTAGAATACTTGCCTACATCAGAAGCTGGTTGTAAATCTTAATTAATGCCTGTAAATCACTTCAGAATCCTCAAATGAAAGGCTTACATGCAAAGGAAAAAGTCTTATTTTTCTTAATTCCGTCATTACTGTATTTTCACTGGCTTTTGAATTGGTGCAGATCTTAATTGTATTTCTTCTAAATTGTTTTCAGCTGTCTCAAGCCCCAGCTAACTTTCTCACGGAGCCAAGCAACTGGCACATTTTCTGCCAGTGGTGAGTGTAAGTTTGCATTTGCTTTACTTGTGCTACATTTTTTCTACCCATTGGGCATGCTTTATCAAGGGCATAAAGTCTGATGGAACATTGTTTAACAGTGAGATGTGCATGGTACAAATGAAATAATAAAGATACATAGAGCATTTTTCACAAGCAGATCTCAAAGCACTTTACGAAGGTCCCTACTCTAATGAGTTTACAATTGATACTAGACTTTATAGAGAAAGGGATGACAATAAACAGTGGTGAAGGGCAGATGGGAGAATGAAGGTCACAACAATGAAAGATCATGAAATATGCTTGAAGTTAGTTTCATGTCAGATCCCAGATTAAAAAAAACAAAAAAAGCTTAGGCTGTCTAACTCTATGATCTCGCAGAAGTCTCTTAATTTTTTTATGCCTCAGTTTTCCCAACATAAAAGAGGATTTTTTTTGAAAGACAAGGTAGAGGAAGCAGTATCTTTTTTGGGATCAACTTCTGTTGGTTAGAGAGAGAGGCTTTTCCAGTTAAATATATTACCTCACGCACCTTGTCTCTCTGATATCTTGGGACAGAGACAGCTACAACAAAAATGCAGATTTTTTTGAAGAACTTTGAAACCCTTGGATGAAAGGCACTTGTGTTATAAATACAAAGTATTATTGCTCTTAGTATAACAAATTTTTTTTAATTCTGGCATACCAGTTTGTCACTTAGCTGTTTCTGAATTTTAAAGGGTGGGTTTCACAAAACAAAACAAAGAGCTCAGGAAAATAAACATTCCAAATGGCGGACACCCCATTGCTGGTTTTTTTGTTGTTGTGGTTGCAGTTTTGGAATCATTTCAATTTGGCTCTGAATTAAACTTCATTATTAAATAGGAAAATAAAGGTACAGAAAATAAAACTTTGATCAACGCTGTCCCCATTAAATTAATAGGTTTGGAAGTTGTTGCCTTAATGCTGCTGAGGTGTGTTCATAGTCACCCCTCAGCCTTTCCTGGTAACACCCAGAGATGGATTCTTTTTGTTTGTGATCCAGACAAAAGCTAAAGTGAATAGTCTGTTTATTATTCAGTTTCTGCTCGCCAGCTGGAATTACAAATGAGCCACTTCTTTAGGTGACAATGGAAATTATTCTTATTGCAACGTATTATTATTTGTAGAATTAAGTTCTTGCTACAAAGTCTAGGTAGCACTAGCTGCTACTCATTGCTGTATGTCCTTGCTAGAGTTGATGATTGATCTCCTGTGATGAAGGCAACACAAACTTGTGAAGGCAGTGTGGTCTGGCAGATAGAGCACAGGTCCTTAGATTGTGGTCTCAGCTCTGCTACTGACGTACTGCATGATCTTAGGCAAGCCAATTAGGGCTAGATCCACAAAGGAGTGCTGCAATGATTACCTAACTCTTAGGCACCGTGCCAGGTAATGGAATTCACAGTCCTTAGTTAGGTGCCCAAACTCCCCATGCATCTATGAGAGAGTTAAGTGACTAAGCAAAGGACTTACAGAAGCCAGCAAGCTGAGTGGGGGAGCCACTCCTGGAGTTAGGACTGACACAATTATGCCAGCTAAAAAAAACTTTTAAATGTCAGCCAGGCCTGAGACTCCCAAGAATCAAATAGCTAGCAGATGGTAAGGTTTCTAATTGATATACATTATTTTAGATGCAAAAAGTTGATCCACAAATCCATCCGGCATCTGAAAGAAACAGAAAAGATTGTATAGAATGACAAATGTCATCTTCAGAGGCGAGTAAATGATTCTTAATCATTTGTTCAACAATTTTGGCCTTTTTTTCCTCTGTGCAATTTGTTGATGAACAGAGTGCAAATTCCTTCAACAAACAGTTCTTGCGCTGCATATTGTTTCCATTAAATATTGTCAATGTCATAACTGAGAACACAATTTGTAATTCACAGTATAACTGATGCTTCCAATTTATATAATTAAAAACTAACTTCACTAACCAGAGCCCTGATCCTGCAACTGAATCGGCATGGGCAGAACTTTGGAGTCCTATTGATTAATGATAGATCCAAAGGGCTTTGCCTAAGAGGATGGGTCCACACACAAAAAGCTTCTTGCAGGGTTAGTTGCAAAGACAATATGTCTCTTCCATGGTATTGTTTGTAATTTACAATTTATATTGTTTTGGTTAGTTAGAAACATCAGCCAATTAGGAAGCAGAAAAATATCACATGGACTTTATTAATAATCTACATAAATTGCAAATTTTATAGATGAATCTACAATTTGAAGCTTGGTTTTGGGGAGATGAGTATCAGAGCTGAAAAAGCTCAAGAGTTTAAATGTTTACAGAAAGTGATTTCAAAAGGGTAACAAAAAGAATTGTAATGAATTTCACTTTTAAATTCAAATACACATTCTTAGAATTTTTTTCCCCTGGTTCATTCACTCCAACATATCTCGAGCCTGATCATTCAAGTCATTGAATCAATAGAAAAATTTCTACTGATTTCAATAGGCTTTGGATTGGGCCTCTGGTCCTTGACTGTGCCAGAAGAAAGATACAATTTCATCATGTCCTACGCAGATGACCTGGATCACCAACTCCCCTTCTGCCTCCCACAGTTTCAGAGATTATAAGACAAATAACCAAATAATTATGAAACACTCTCACGCAAGGGTATCTGTTAATTCAAAAGCTTGCATGAGCCATCTGTCAGGTTTTAACATCTACATTATCATGAATCTATTTCAAAACATCTGAGGAGCAGAGGAAGAAGCAGCGTTGTGAACATAAAATGGTCTCTGTGCAAAGAGAACATTTGAAATCTCGATGCTTTTCCTTGTGCAAGATGACTGACAAAAATATCAGCTTTGCAGGCTGTGTCTAGTAATGTTAGCATTTCAAAACAAAAGAATAACTATGCATCAGATATGGTGAACTGTGATATTTGGAGGCATAATTTCCAGTGGAGTTATGTATTTTCATAGCAAGGATTGTCTTGTGGTTAAAGCCAGTGATGAGCTGCCAAAATATTAACAACAGGTTCCCTCCTCCTCACCCCACGAGGGGGTCATGGCCATCCCCCCACCAGGCCTCCTGCCCCATCCAAGCCCCCACATTCTTTGACGCCCCCCCTCAGGACCCCTGCCCCATCCACCCCTCTTCCCTGATCCCTGATTACCCCCTGCTGCCCCATCCAACCCCTCCTCTCATTCCTGATTGCCCCCCGAAACCCCTGCCCCATCCAACCACCTCTTCTTCCTGTCCCCTGACCACCCCTGGAATCCCTGTCCCTGACTGCCCCCCACCACTCCATTCAACCCCTGCTCCTTCCTGACTGCCCCCCCTCGGACCCTTGCCCCCATTCAATCCCCCTGTTCCCTGCCCTCTGACTGCCCCACCCCATCCACCCCCCCATAACCCACTAAACTCCCTTGCCCTCTTCCAACACCCCCTCCCTGCTCCCTGCCCCCTCACAGCGCTGCCTGGAGCCGCTCCGCCAGGACCAGCACCGGCGCCATGGGGCCCGAGCCGGGCTGGGCTGGGTCAGGCCGGAGCCACAACTGCGAGGCTGGGACCAGCACCGGCGCCGAAGCTGGGGGCACTTGGCGGGGGCCGAGACTGGGCTGGGGCTGAGGGTGCTTAGCCGGGGGGTACCAGGCTGGAGGGAGCCACACTCCGGGACCAGGAGCTGTGCTGGAGGGAGCCACTGAGCCAGCCGCACCGCCCCTCCCCTCCCCCCCTGCGCCCCAGCTTACCTGCGTCCCTGCTGCTTGTTCAGGCTTCCCGCAAACATCTGATTCGCGGGAAGTAGGGGACGGGGAGGAGAAGGGGGGTGGAGCAGGAGAGGAAGGGGAAGTGAGCTTGGGCCGGAGCTTTTGTTGAATAAAGCCCTTATAGAACCGGTTGTCCTGGAACAAGAAGTTCTAAAAGGCCTGCTAAATTTAACAACCGGTTCCTGTGAACCGGTGCGAACCAGCTCAAGCTCACCACTGGTTAAAGCATTGGATGGGGACTCAGGTGATCTTGTTTCAGCTCCCAGTTCCCCCACAGATTCACTGTATGACTGCAGGCAAATCACTTCATCTGCTTGTGCCTCAGTTCCACAGCTGTAAAATGGGGATAATATTTCCTAACCTTGCAAGGGTGCTATGAGGATATATTCATTAATGCTTGTGAGAAGTTCACATACTGTGACATAGGGACCATAGAAGTAGATAGACAGACCTGTGTTATGCAGTAGCTGATCATAATGATCCCACTGGCCCTGAAATCTGTGAAACCACCCAGTATTCTGATGCAGGATCTGTTTGCAATTTGCACTGTGAATCCTTTTCCGGTTTTTATAAAAGCCTTATATTCGGGTTGCCAATTTTCAGTCTTTTTTTTCTTCCTTAACTCGGCTATTTTTGGATTGCTTGGCCAGGCACTGTTACCTTCTCTATCTTCCTTCTTCCTTTTTTACGATTCAGCTGTAAGCAACTTTTTTGAAATAGTAGACTATTGCAGTTATGTAACTTTCATTGCAGACCATAGTAATTGGGCCAAGTTCCCCAGGTTATAAAAGTAGAGCTGGGTGACACTTGTTGCATGTAACTTTCTTCCAGTAATGAATGGACACTGAAATATTTTACAAATTTGCTTTGATGTCAACAAATAGTTTTGGGCAGAAAAAGACAAATAAATAAACCCAAAAATATCAACACATTTTGTTTTGATATTTTTAAAATGAAATGTTTTGAAAAGTCACTTTGAATTGAAAGAGCATTTCAGAATTTCCTTACATCTTATTTAAAAAACAATAAGAAACATTTTAACATGGTCAGACTTGAAACAAAACATTGGCCAGACTTGAAACAAAACAACTTCCCGACTTCTTAATTAGCCAAAACGTTAAAAAAAATTGGTTTTGGTTTGACCCAAAATGTGATTTCCCCCAGAATTGCCAGAGATCTGATTGGCTGTTTGCCAGTTCCATATAAAAGGTTCTGAATTCTAAGAGAACCATAACTCTGTGTTTACAAACCTCAGGCGAGCCATTGAGTTGAAATCGTCCAAACCAGTGCTCTTCTGTTATCAAATGTTTCCACTAGATGGTGCAGCATCTTCGTCTATCAAAGGACAAAAAGGAGACTGAAAAGTAGCAATGAGAGGAGCTTCCATTCTCCATTCCATTCCATAATCCGATCATCAGTGGCAGTTTCTGTGGAGAAGGTAAGGACAATGAGACCAAAGTCTGCTGTCTTTGGCAGAGGTAGTTCCTGTCAGGCAGGGCTGAGCACATCAGAGGGGCAGTGTGGGAAAATTCTTTTCAGATGCTTTGTTACTAAAGTTCCAAGGTGCAGTACGAAAATATATATAAATGAGTCAATGAAAAAGAGAAGCTCTGAGACCTATACGGAATTGCTGTAGTATCACCTGCCTGAAATCCTGACAGAATTTATTACATTAGGAGAACAAAAGGATTATTTGGAAAAGCTGGACACAAGAATATTACTAGGCTCTGCTCCTTATGGATTATTGAAGGAAGCCAGACAAAAAAGGAAAAGGGGGAATGAAATTTCAATTTAAACCCACACTCATCCTAACCCAGAAAAGAAGGGATGGAACTCAGTTACAGCAGGACTCAGCATTTGCCTACTATCTGGTGAGATGCTCTGCTGTCTTAGCCTCCATTTGCACCTGTTGTTTGGCTTCAGATGCTCACCTTAGTAGCTGAGGCCTAGATCCACAAAGGTATTTAGGCTTCTAATTTGTTCTGAATTCAGTGGAAGTTAGGAGCCTAAATATTTTTGTGGATATGGGCCTGTATGTCTAAGCACCTGATAAGGAGTACAAATCAAGCATCCAGCATATAGTCAAGAGAAAGAAATGAGGCAAATTGTCCCCATAAACAGAGAGGCTCCAATTGGAAAAGGAGTTATGGAGCTAATGGTTTTTGGAGCTTTTGGTCCCTCAGGGGAAACCAACACAGTCCAGGATAAATCAGTAGATATCAAATGAAGGGTTCTAAAGGAGTCTAAGGGCAGGCTGACACTGCAATGTAAGCCCAGGGTTAATAGAACTTGAATTAGCAGAACCTGGCTTTCTTAAGCTATGGCTTGAGCATCTACACTCGTTACCCCATGTTAGGAATTGTTGAATCCTGGGTCCCAACCTGAAGTTCCAGCATCTTCACTGCATTATGCAGGCCTGAGTCCAACCACCCATATCCCAGACTTCTTTGCGCCTGTCATAAACAGATAGCTAAGGGTTAATGTCTCTTTCACCTGAAGCACCTGACCAGAGGACCAATCAGGAAACCGGATTTTTTCAACTTTGGGTGGAGGGAATTTTGTGTCTAAGATCTTTGTTTTCTGTCTGCCTGCTTTCTCTGAGCTTTGGAGAAGTAGTTTCTACTTTCTAGTCTTCTGTTTCTAAGTGTAAGGACAAAGAGATCAGATAGTAAGTTATATGGTTTCTTTTCTTTGGTATTTGCATGAATATAAGTGCTGGAGTGCTTTAATTTGTATTCTTTTTGAATAAGGCTGTTTATTCAATATTCTTTTAAGCAATTGACCCTGTATTTTGTCACCTTAATACAGAGAGACCATTTGTATGTATTTTTTCTTTCTTTTTTATATAAAGCTTTCTTTTAAGACCTGTTGGAGTTTTCTTTTCTGGGAAATTTCAGGGAAATTGAGTCTGTACTCACCAGGGAATTGGTGGGAGGAAGAAATCAGGGGGAAATCTGTGTGTGTTGAATTTGCTAGCCTGATTTTGCATTCCCTCTGGGTGAAGAGGAAAGTGCTTTTTGTTTCCAGGACTGGGAACGGAGAGGGGGAGTCACTCTGTTTGGATTCACAGAGCTTGTGTCTGTGTATCTCTCCAGGAGCACCTGGAGGGGGGAAGGGAAAAAGGATTATTTCCCTTTGTTGTGAGACTCAAGGGATTTGGGTCTTGGGGTCCCCAGGGAAGGTTTTTCAGGGGGACCAGAGTGCCCCAAAACACTCTAATTTTTTGGGTGGTGGCAGCAAGTACCAGGTCCAAGCTGGTAACTAAGCTTGGAGGTTTTCATGCTAACCCCCATATTTTGGACGCTAAGGTCCAAATCTGGGACTAAGGTTATGATATGAGTAGCAGCGGTGGGATGATAGACAGAATCCAGAAGCCAGTAGGAATATTATATTTTTCTTTTCTCTGCTAAGGGCTTTTTAGCAGAGAGAAACAGTTGGTTTTAAAAGGGAACCAGAGAGAATTTTTTTTCTGCTCTCTCTGGCAGTGTGTGGCTTGCATGTTAAGCAAGAAGCCATTACCAGACTGTTAAGGGTCTTTTGTCACACAATAGCACTCCCATTGAGAGTCAGTACCAGCACTATATGCATGCAAATAAAGTGGTTTTTCAGGTTTACTTAACATTGAAAATTAGCTAAAGGCACTGTTGCTAGGCAGACTTCAGGAGGCAACAGAGAACCTGCAGTTCAGAAGATAAACACCGGAGGGCACCCCAACACAAGAAAACAGGAATCATGACTTCTAAGGCAAAAATTGAGGCCGAAGAACAAATCAAAGAAGCTGAACACAGGCGACAACTGGAAATAAAACAAAAAGAGATGGAGATGAAAGAAAGAGAAGAACAAATCAAACTGGCAGCCTACCAAAGAGAACAGGCAGCCAAAGAGGCAGCACACAAAAGAAAACTAGAAGAAGAAGAGGTGGCCCACTGAAGGAAACAAGCAGAAGAAGAGTTGGCCCACAGAAGGAAGCAAGAAGAAGAAGAGGTGGCCCACCGCCGAGAAATGGAAAAACAACAAAAAGAAAATGAAGAGAAGGAAAAACAGAGAAAACATGAACTGGACTTGGCAAAAGCTGGGCTGCATGTGCCAGCCAACCCTAACAACCCGGCGCCAATTATTGCTCCACAGCACAGGAAATTTCCCACCTACAAGGCAGGTGATGACACCGAGGCCTTCTTGGAAAATTTTGAAAGAGCCTGTCTTGGGTACAGCATCCCCGAAGACCAGTACATGGTAGAATTAAGGTCACAGCTCAGTGGACCTTTAGCAGAGGTGGCAGCTGAAATGCCTAAGCAGCAAATGAATGACTATAAACTTTTTCAAACCAAGGCCAGATACAGAATGGGGATAACCCCAGATCATGCCCGTCGGCGCTTCAGAACCCAAAAGTGGAAACCAGAGGTGTCATTTCCCAAACACGCCTACTACGTTGCAAAAAACTATGAGGCCTGGATAACAGGAAACAACGTTCAAACCTTGGAAGAACTGCACCTCCTCATACAAATGGAGCAGTTCTTGGATGGTGTTCCTGAAGACATCACACGGTACATACAAGATGGAAAACCCAAAGATCTCGCTGAGGCGGGGGAGATTGGAGCCAAATGGATGGAACTGGCAGAAAGCAAGAAAGCTACGGTCAAGGGGAACGAATACCCCAGGGGGCACACAGACCATAAACCCTACAACCGAGGACAGCCAAAGACCCCACATACCACCCAAGTAAAGCCACAGACACCCTACTCTTCCACCTCACCAGTCTCCAGTAACTCACCTCGGCCCAGTGACCCATCAGATGGAAGATGCTTTAAGTGTAATGAACTGGGACATATCAAGGCCAACTGTCCCAAGAACACCATGCGAGTGCAATTCATTACACCACCATCACACCAAAGATCCCCAGGCCCAGATGCCTCTCAAATACCCTTGGAGCGAAGGGAAAATTTGAGAGTGGGCGGAAAGAAGGTTACTGCGTGGAGAGACATGGGGGCACAAGTGTCAGCTATCCACCAATCCTTCGTTGACCCCAAATTCATCAACCCAAAGGCCAAAGTTACAATTTACCCCTTCATGTCACAAGCTGTAGACTTGCCTACAGCTCAACTGCCTGTCCAGTACAAAGGCTGGTCAGGAATGTGGACTTTTGCAGTCTATGACAATTATCCTATCCCCATGCTACTGGGGGAAGACTTGGCCAACCAGGTGAGGCGGGCCAAGAGAGTGGGAATGGTTACATGTAGCCAAACCAGGCAAGCTTCCAGACCCATTCCTGTTCCTGAACCGTCCACAGACGCCCCGTCTGGGTAACCAGAGACCCAGACAGAGGTAGTGGACCCAGATTCCATGCCAACCACTGAAACAGCCACAGCACCTCCAGTCCCAGGCCCGGAACTGGAACAGCAACCAGCACCAGCGATTGCAACCCCATCTTCAAACTCAACGCCAGTGGGCGCCAGCGAGCCACAACTGGCAGAAGCAACAGACAGCCATACCCAAAAGGCTCAGCCAGAGCCTGAAATACCCTCAGGTGCACCAGCGGAGAGCGGTTCACCAGCAACGGAAACAACCCCATCACCTACATCGCTTCCAGAGGGACCAAGCCCAAGTCCACAGTCTGAGGAAGAACTGGTGACCCCAGCCTCAAGGGAACAGTTCCAGACTGAGCAGAAAGCAGATGACAGCCTTCAGAAAGCGTGGGCGGCGGCACGGAGCACCCCACCGCCTCTCAGCTCTTCTAATCGATCCCGGTTTGTTATAGACCAAGGACTTTTATACAAGAAAATTCTTTCTGGTGGACACCGGGAAGAATGGCAGCCGCAAAAACAGTTGGTGGTTCCAACTAAGTACCGGGGGAGGCTCTTAAGCTTAGCCCATGATCATCCCAGTGGCCATGCTGGGGTGAACAGAACCAAGGACCGGTTGGGGAAGTCCTTCCACTGGGAGGGGATGGGCAAGGACGTTGCCAAGTATGTCCGGTCTTGTGAGGTATGCCAAAGAGTGGGAAAGCCTCAAGACCAGGTCAAGGCCCCTCTCCAGCCACTCCCCATAATTGAGGTCCCATTTCAGCGAGTAGCTGTGGATATTCTGGGTCCTTTCCCAAAAAAGACACCCAGAGGAAAGCAGTACGTACTGACTTTAGTGGACTTTGCTACCCGATGGCCAGAAGCAGTAGCTCTAGGCAACACCAGGGCTAACACTGTGTGCCTGGCCCTAACAGACATCTTTGCCAGGGTAGGTTGGTCCTCTGACATCCTTACAGATTCAGGGTCTAATTTCCTGGCAGGGACCATGGAAAAACTGTGGGAAACTCATGGGGTGAATCACTTGGTTGCCACCCCGTACCACCATCAAACCAATGGCCTGGTGGAAAGGTTCAATGGAACTTTGGGGGCCATGATACGAAAATTCATCAACGAATTCTCCAATAATTGGGACCTAGTGTTGCAGCAGTTGCTGTTTGCCTACAGGGCTGTACCACATCCCAGTTTAGGGTTTTCACCGTTTGAACTTGTGTATGGTCACGAGGTTAAGGGGCCATTACAGTTGGTGAAGCAGCAATGGGAGGGGTTTACGCCTTCTCCAGGAACTAACATTCTGGACTTTGTAAGCAATCTGCAAAGCACCCTCCGACACTCTTTAGCCCTTGCTAGAGAGAATCTAAAGGATGCTCAGGAAGAGCAAAAGGCCTGGTATGACAGACATGCCAGAGAACATTCCTTCAAGGTAGGAGACCAGGTTATGGTCTTGAAGGCGCAACAGGCCCATAAGATGGAAGCATCATGGGAAGGGCCATTCACGGTCCAAGAGCGCCTGGGAACTGTAAATTACCTCATAGCATTTCCCAATTCCTCACTAAAACCTAGAGTTTACCATGTTAATTCTCTCAAGCCTTTCTATTCCAGAGACTTACAGGTTTGTCAGTTTACAGTCCAGGGAGATGATGCTGAATGGCCTGACGGTGTCTACTACGATGGGAAAAAAGACGGTGGCGTGGAAGAGGTGAACCTCTCAACCACCCTGGAACGTCTGCAGTGGCGACAAATCAAGGAGCTGTGCACTAGCTTCGCCCCATTGTTCTCAGCCACCCCAGGACGGACTGAAAGGGCATACCACTCCATTGATACAGGTAATGCTCACCCAATCAGAACCCCACCCTACCGGGTGTCTCCTCATGCCCAAGCTGCTATAGAACGGGAGATCCAGAACATGCTACAGATGGGTATAATCCGCTCATCTACCAGTGCATGGGCATCTCCAGTGGTTCTGGTACCCAAACCAGATGGGGAAATATGCTTTTGCGTGGACTACCGTAAGCTAAATGCTGTAACTCATCCGGACAACTATCCAATGCCACGCACCGATGAGCTATTGGAGAAGTTGGGACGTGCCCAGTTCATCTCTACAATAGACTTAACCAAGGGGTACTGGCAAGTACCGCTAGATGAACCTGCCAAGGAGAGGTCAGCATTCGTCACCCATGCGGGGGTGTATGAATTCAATGTCCTTCCTTTCGGCCTTCGAAATGCACCCGCCACCTTCCAGAGGCTGGTAGATGGTCTACTAGCTGGACTGGGAGAATTTGCAGTTGCCTACCTCGATGATGTGGCCATTTTTTCAGACTCCTGGCCCGAACACCTACTACACCTGGAAAAGGTCTTTGAGCGCATCAGGCAGGCAGGACTAACTGTTAAGGCCAAAAAGTGTCAAATGGGCCAAAACAGAGTGACTTACCTGGGGCACCAGGTGGGTCGAGGAACCATAAACCCCCTACAGGCCAAGGTGGATGCTATCCAAAAGTGGCCTGTCCCACGGTCCAAGAAGCAGGTCCAATCCTTCTTAGGCTTGGCCGGATACTACAGGCGATTTGTACCACACTACAGCCAAATCGCTGCCCCATTAACCGACCTGACCAAAAAGACCCAGCCAAATGCCGTTAAGTGGACTGATGAGTGTCAAAAGGCCTTTACTCAGCTTAAGGCGATGCTCATGTCTGACCCTGTGCTCAGGGCCCCGGACTTTGACAAGCCATTCCTAGTAACCACAGATGCATCTGAGCGTGGTATAGGAGCAGTGCTCATGCAGGAAGCAACAGATCACAACTTCCATCCTGTCGTGTTTCTCAGCAAGAAACTGTCTGAGAGGGAAAGTCACTGGTCAGTCAGTGAAAAGGAATGCTATGCCATTGTGTACGCCCTGGAAAAGCTACGCCCATATGTTTGGGGACGGCGGTTCCAACTACAAACTGACCATGCTGCACTAAAGTGGCTTCATACTGCCAAGAGGAACAACAAGAAACTTCTTCGTTGGAGTTTAGCTCTCCAAGATTTTGATTTTAAAATTCAACACATCACAGGAGCTTCTAACAAAGTAGCTGATGCACTCTCCCGTGAGAGTTTCCCAGAATTCAGTAGTTAAAAAGTGTTCTTAAAATGCAGAAGTCTGTTAGTTATATATTTAGTAGTATATGTAAAGGTGCATGTGTTGTAGTAATCTGTTTATTTTAAAGTTCTAGAAGGAAATCGCCGCCAGTGAGCTTCCCCACTGTCTGCAATTTGGGGGGTGTGTCATAAACAGATAGCTAAGGGTTAATGTCTCTTTCACCTGAAGCACCTGACCAGAGGACCAATCAGGAAACCGGATTTTTTCAACTTTGGGTGGAGGGAATTTTGTGTCTAAGGTCTTTGTTTTCTGTCTGCCTGCTTTCTCTGAGCTTTGGAGAAGTAGTTTCTACTTTCTAGTCTTCTGTTTCTAAGTGTAAAGACAAAGAGATCAGATAGTAAGTTATATGGTTTCTTTTCTTTGGTATTTGCATGAATATAAGTGCTGGAGTGCTTTAATTTGTATTCTTTTTGAATAAGGCTGTTTATTCAATATTCTTTTAAGCAATTGACCCTGTATCTTGTCACCTTAATACAGAGAGACCATTTGTATGTATTTTTTCTTTCTTTTTTATATAAAGCTTTCTTTTAAGACCTGTTGGAGTTTTCTTTTCTGGGAAATTTCAGGGAAATTGAGTCTGTACTCACCAGGGAATTGGTGGGAGGAAGAAATCAGGGGGAAATCTGTGTGTGTTGAATTTGCTAGCCTGATTTTGCATTCCCTCTGGGTGAAGAGGAAAGTGCTTTTTGTTTCCAGGACTGGGAACGGAGAGGGGGAGTCACTCTGTTTGGATTCACAGAGCTTGTGTCTGTGTATCTCTCCAGGAGCACCTGGAGGGGGGAAGGGAAAAAGGATTATTTCCCTTTGTTGTGAGACTCAAGGGATTTGGGTCTTGGGGTCCCCAGGGAAGGTTTTTCAGGGGGACCAGAGTGCCCCAAAACACTCTAATTTTTTGGGTGGTGGCAGCAAGTACCAGGTCCAAGCTGGTAACTAAGCTTGGAGGTTTTCATGCTAACCCCCATATTTTGGACGCTAAGGTCCAAATCTGGGACTAAGGTTATGATAGCGCCCTCCTAAAATATGGCTGCTCTATCCCTTTGTTCATGGTGCAGTGTGAGAAAACATGAGTGTCGAGAAGACAAAGAAAGTTGGCCCTTGAGATTGTGGAATACTTTTGGTGTACTCAAAGGGCATGCCTACCCTGCAGTTAAGCACCCATTACTGGCCTGTGTCAGCTGACTTGGGCTTTCAGGGCTCAGGCTACGGGAATGTTTAATTTTAGCTTAGACCTTTGGGCTCAGACTGGAGCCTGAGTTCTGGTACCCCATGCGGGGTGGGATATCCCAGAACCTGTGCTCCAGCCTAAGCCTGAATGTCTGTACTGCAGTTAAGCAGCCCCGTAGCCTGAGCCCTGCCAGCCAAAGTCAGCTGACACGAGCCAGTTACAAGTGCTTAATGGCAGTGTAGACATACCCTTTCTGGTCTGGAGAGCACTGAGCTGCTGCTTACCGTAAGCATGGGGCCATTTCTGCCACAGCTCTCAGCAGAGGGCAGCACGTGCGCCCAGCGTGTTCTTTCATTCTGAAAAACTTCCATGAGACAAACAAAGATTTCAAGGCATAATTGAAACCTGAGGGCCAGATCCTCTCAGGGTCACCTCAGTTCAGCTCTTTTGTGCCATTCTTTTCAAATGCCAAAAGGGCTGGAAAGTGGCCTAAATGACTTCCTGGGATTCTCCCAACATAGAGGAAACCCTGAATGAAACAGGGCCAGTGGAGCCAGTTTATACCTCATGATTTCTCACAGCTCCTGCTGTAGGGGACATGCTAGTGTCAGGGAAAGAACACTGGGCACTAAGGTGATCTGTGGCTGCTAGAGCAATCCCGTGGCATCTGGGTGTAATTTAGAGCAGCCTTGTGGTATAACCCTTGGCCCCACTGCCCCCAACTGAGCACAGTTTGGCGGCCATATTGAAGATAAAACATGGGATTGTATTTGGATACGGTAATGGTACAAAATATACTCAGCACATCCCTAATATAACTAAGTTATTATTCGGTAGTCTTATATTCTTTCACAGGTATCTGCCATAGCTGTCACCAGCCTTGCTACATGCTAGCCAACTCTTGTTTTATAGCACAGAAAGGTGAAATGAAAAAGGTTAATCTATAATCTGCAAATTTCAATATAAAATATTTTCTGTAAATCACCCACTCAGCATCTATTAGAATGATGCACTTATCATTCTTCAGTGGTTTGAACATTAAGGACCATATCCTCAGTGGGTGTAAATCAGTAGCGTTCCATTTCCACAGAGATTAACCCCATCTGAAATTCATTATTATTTGCAACTCTTCCCTGAGGATCTGGCCTGATGAATGTATCTGTTAAATTAATAATTGTAAGGACTATCAAGTAAGCAGAGAAGTTATTCAGTATAAATGGGAACTGAATGGAAACAGATTTTCCAAGCTAATTTTGCTTAAAACATCAATACCCTTCTCCTGATTTCCCCCTTCAGGCTCTTAACTCTATGTTTTAATTGCATTTATGTTCACTAGGCATGCCCTGTTCAGTGTAATCTGTAGTGTGGCTACACGGAACAAGTGGCCTTGTAATCATTTTGTCCAGCTGTGCACTTGGAGATAACTAGGCTGCTATTTTGCATGCTTTTGCAGTGGCTGCTACCAGTTATTTTGAATGTATAGAATTTAGCACAATGCTCGGTGATCAAAGTATCCCACTTCATTGATGTTATGTTTTATCCTCCACAAAGAAAGAGGAGATGGAAGGAAGTAGAAGTGAAATGTCTGTAATCGAATTTCTGCGCTTAAAAAGAAACTGTCAAGTAGTTTAAGCCTCCGGTTGACCTACAATAATGGTTCTAGTTAAGGTGGGGGAGACTGTGGGGGGGGGGGCGGGGGACTCTGCAGATTTTAAATATCTCTTTCTCTCTCAGTTTTTTTAAAACACAGCACTTTGTTATCCACATTGCCAATACCAATTGTGCAATTGGCACTAATCGGCCACATTGCTGGGAGCTCCAGCAGAGAAGTTGTCACGGAGTGACTGGGCAGTTCTCTGGAACTACTCCATGTGAAGCCAGTCAGGACTCTGGGGGAGCCTTCTCTCTCTGAGCATACAATTGCCAGGGCAAGAAGCTTACACAGCTTTGACTTTCCTGGATCTGACCTTGGAGCATTCAGCATTAAGTAGTCATGGGATAAGAGGGAAGGTCCTTTCATGGATTGAGAACTGGTTACAAGACAGGGAACAAAAGGTAGGAATAAATGGTAAATTCTCAGAATGGAGAGGGGTAACAAGTGGTGTCCCCCAACGGTCAGTCCTCGGATCAATCCTATTCAACTTATTCATAAATGATCTGGAGAAAGGGGTAAAAAGTGAAGGGGCAAAGTTTGCAGGAGATACTAAACTGGTCAAGATAGTTAAGACCAAAGCAGACTGTGAAGAACTTCAAAAAGATCTCACAAAACTACGTGATTGGGCAACATAATGGCAAATGAAATTTAATGTGGATAAATGTAAAGTAATGCACATTGGAAGAAATAACCCCAACTATACATACGATGTGATAGGGGCTAACTTAGCTACAACGAAATCAGAAAAAAGATCTTGGAGTCACTGTGGATAGTTCTCTGAAGATATTCACATAGTGTGCAGCGATGGTCAAAAAAGCAAACAGGATGTTAGGAATCATTAAAAAGGGGATAGAAAATAAGACGAGTCTCTTATTGCCCTTATATAAATCCATGGTACACCCACACCTTAAATACTGTGTATAGATGTGGTCTCCTCATCTCAAAAAAGATATACTGGCCTTAGAAAAGGTTCAGAGAAGGGCATCTAAAATGATTAGGGGTTTGGAACGGGTCCCATATGAGGAGAGATTAAAGAGGCTAGGACTTTTCAGCTTGAAAAAGTGGAGACTAAGGGGGGATATGATGATAGAGGTATATAAAATCATGAGTGATGTAGAGAAAGCAAATAAGGAAAAGTTATTTACTTGTTCCCATAATACAAGAACTAGGGGCCACCAAATGAAATTAATAGGCAGCAGGTTTAAAACAAATAAAAGGAGGTTCTTCTTCACACAGCACACAGTCAACTTGCGGAACTCCTTGCCTAAGAAGGTTGTGAAGGCTAGGACTATAACAACGTTTAAAAGACAACTGGATAAATTCATGGACATTAAGTTTGTTAATGGATATTAGTCAGGATGGGTACGGAAGGGTGTCCCTAGCCTCTGTTTGTCAGAGGATGGAGATGGATGGCAGGAGAGAGATCACTTTATCATTGCCAGTTGGGTTCACTCCCTCTAGGGAACCTGGCATTGGCCACTCCCACTGGGGGTCCGAGGGGCCTGACCCCAGGGGAGTACACGCAGACATATATGCTGGGGCCAAGAGTGAGAGCCAGTCTGTTACCCCACCCATCTGGCTAAATAGCTCTATGGCCTTGGGACCCGGGAAGGGGGCTAGACACCAGAGCCTTTTCCGAGGGCCAGCCTGGTTCCAATCGTAAGCCTTCCCAAAGGCCGCGAGACAAACCTCTATTTCTCCCCCCTTCCTTAACTTGGGGCAGCAATTTAGTGTTGAGGTTCCCTGAGAAATTGGCACCCTGGGGTCCATCCCTACTCACCCCTGGACAGGTCCTTCTGCCTCTCAGCTCAGCCATTGCCAGTTCCTTATGCCACTGTCTCTCCTGATGTTCTGCTTCATGCCTTCCCTGTCTCTCATGCCGCTGACTCCTTCAATCTCAGCTCCAATTCCATCCATCTCAGATCCACCAGCAGGGAACCCGGTGGAGACCCCTTGCTGGTCGGGGACATGGGTCTCCGGGACGCCCGGCTGCTCCCAGCCAGGGACGGCTCCAGGCCCCAGCACACCAAGTGTGTGCTTGGGGCGGCAGGCCGCGGGCGGGACTCTGCCAGTCGCCAGGAGGGCGGCAGGCGGCTCCAGTGGACTTCCTGCAGGCGTGCATGCGGAGGGTTCGCTGGTCCGACCAAAGGGACTCTTGGCACTTCTAGGGGGAGCTCAGCACCTTGCAGGTTCAGGGCTTCCATCCACAGGGCTGTCAGCACACCATCTTTCAGAGGCACCACACTCACAGAGTTTGAACCACTATTATTAAGAAGTGAAAAGATGAGCCTGCAGCAGCCACCTTTCCTGACTGATTCTTCTGTAAGGCTGAGCTGTTTAATATTGTGCCCAAGAAGGTTCTCAGGGTATGAGAGGGGAACTACTAGGTTAGACACAGTGTGGGCCAATGGAGATGGCACTGGCCTCACACTCAGGAGATTTGGGGACTAGTGCTAGCTGTGCCAATGACTTGCTGCATGACTGAGTAAGTCACTTTCCCTCTCTGTGTCTTTAGCATCTCAGGGCAGGGACTGTCTCATACTTTAGGTCCCTGATCTTGGTAGCATTACCACAATAAAATATTTATTAATAGTAATAGATATCTAACTGTACAACTGACTTACCGGTGTGATTTGAATTGTTGCTATGGGATAATATGGGAAGGATAATATATTTGTGTAACTTCAGGAGAGAAAGATCACAAAATATAACGGCAGTTTTCTTCCCCCCTTTCAAACTGGGAATATTTTACTGTATTTTGGTTCTATTTACCCATATCACCAGCAGAGGGAACCTATTCTCAGAGCTCAGCTCCTGCACAGCCATGGGAGCAAAGGAACACAATTAAGCACAATACAGGGAAGAAAGAAATAGTATTTCCATCAGGGATAGGCAACCTATGGCACGTGTGCCAAAGGCGGCACGCGAGC
This sequence comes from Gopherus flavomarginatus, assembly GCF_025201925.1. Lineage (NCBI taxonomy): Eukaryota > Metazoa > Chordata > Testudines > Testudinidae > Gopherus > Gopherus flavomarginatus. The sequence continues at coordinate 18,386,350 of NC_066623.1, forward strand.
TGATTTTCAGTAGCACTCACACTGCCTGAGTCCTGGCCACCGGTCTGGGGGGCTCTGCATTTTAATTTAATTTTAAATGAACCTTCTTAAACATTTTAAAAACCTTATTTACTTTACATACAACAATAGTTTAGTTATATGTTATAGATTTATAGATAGAGACCTTATAAAAACGTTAAACTGTATTACTGGCACGTGAAACCTTAAATTAAAGTGAATAAATGAAGACTCGGCACATCACTTCTGAAAGGTTGCTTACCCCTGATTTACATGGAAGCTTGACTAGATAGCAGGCAAGATTAGTAGTGGGCTGGGGAGACTTTCACCTCTAGGTTACCAGTTTGAAATCAGTGATAACTGAAAATTGTTACCATCTGACCCCTGCTGGGTGGCCTCAGTTTGGTGGATCTTCTTCCAGTTTTTAGTGGAAAGTTCTCCATACCACACAACTTACCATCACTGACGACCTCTTTGCTGGTATGCTCATCAAGAGACCAAGGACCAGATGTGGAAACTGACCGTCTCATTCCTTGAGATGCTTCCTTCAGGTTGTGTTTGAAATACTTTGGTGGTGGGAGTGCTTGGAAGTAGTCACATGTGGATTCGATGTACAGAGGGGAATCAAGGCTCACTTATAGGTCAGCACTGAGTGCAGCGATGGAGGTGGGCCACAGACTCTGTGACTACATCTGTCCAGTGGCCCCAATACCTAGTACAAGTGGAGCTAAAGGGCTATTGCTGCTATTCCAGCACATGGGCTAGAGAAATAGCCACAGAATAACAATGCTACTGTCCTGCAGCTTGGCCTCAGCTTGGATCTAATCTTTCTGCCCTTCACCTGCTTAAAACCAGATTGCTCTGCCTCAGGGTGGGTGGTAGGGGGAGTCAATTTCATCCTATCTGGATAACAATAAATACACATATTCATTCTTTATGGACAGTCTGCTCAACGGGGGAGGGGCGGAGGAAGGGACTGCACATTTGGTTTTATTACCATATTGGTTGACACCCTAAAACCTTTCCTAAATGTGACCCTGCAGTGCAGCCTGTCTGGCTGCAGTGCTCACATGCTACAGTGCTCACTAATAATAGAACATGAAGTAAAAGGCTTTACTGACACCCCCTTTAGCTGAGGAATAAAGTGACCGGGAACTTAGGCTTTGGCTTAAAGGCTCAAGTATTGTGATCATTTGTGTGAAATGCAGAATCAGGCCATGCTTTGGCTGCAATTACTCAATAGTGTGGATGATTTATAAGCCTGATTCTGATCACATTTACACTGGTTTTTATACCGGGTAACATCATTGATTTCATGAGAGTTACTCCAGATTGAAAGCAGAGTAAGTGAGGTCAGAATCCGTCACTATATCTATATTTGCACATAGTTAGTTTCTAATGGTTAACTGCTCACTGTCTGAAAAGTTTATTAAATCCCCAAACTTACTTTTATTCCTTCCTTAACTCCCCCTTAATCAGGTTGCTTGAAACCTCTTGTGGTTCACTTGCAGAAAAACAAAAACTTCAAATCCAACCGAACTCTCAGTTTCAGTCTTTATTCTTTCTCCTATCAAACACTGCAAATTCCTGAATCTCTTTCTCTCTCTCCCCATCAAATCTTGACATGCATTAGGAGAAATCTTAGTTTAGTGCACACAGTATAGTCCGTTGGCTGATTTTCAGAATGCTTCCCTTACTCAGTATGCCTAGCAGAGATATTTTACCTGTAGTATATCAATCATAATCTAGTTGATTTACATGCTCTTAGCATTCTCCATGCCTTACTTAATTTGTCATCATCACCCCCTTTTGTTTCATAGGCATTATTTTCATTGCCTTCCCTTTATAACTCTTAATTAATAATCTTCCATTTTGCTTATGCTAAAAGAAATTTCTTCCTCAGTTCCTGCATTTCTCCAATGATCCAATTGTGATCTGATTATTATTGGACAAACAGAAAGGTTACATATTGAAGTACACTGGTTTATGGGCAAACCAATTAATTTGTTAACAGCCATAGGAAAGTTATATTGCTGGTAGGTGGTTTAAGCAGCTTCAAGTACTTCTAAAATGATGGGCTACTAGACAAACGGCGCAGTTCATTTCAATGTTCAGTACCCACTGACGAAACCTAGTGGCTTGTATGCTGGAACCAGAGTGGTATTCCTCTGTTTAAACTATGGTGCTAACTTCTGGTCTCCAGTATCTGTTCAGATGGACATTAGCTATCTTACAGCAATCTCTGAAAAGATCCGGGGATATCTTTAGTGCTCTGACCAGCAGATCCTAATATCTGAGGAGGTGTGTTAGTGCTTGTTGAGTGGCTGCCTTTGACTGAATAGTTGCTTCACTCCCAGAATCTAACTCATTGGTCTAATTTCAGAGATAAGTGATAGTAAATTCAAAGGAATAAGAATGTGACTCACACTAGCAGAGAGCGGATCTTTATCTTCCTGCATCTGAAGAAGTGGTTTTTTTACCCACGAAAGCTTATGCCCAAATAGATCTGTTAGTCTTTAAGGTGCCACCTGACTCCTTGTTGTTTTTGTGGATACAAACTAACATGGCTACCCCTAGATACTGTCTTCCTCTAGTGGCTGGTTCACATAAATGGAAGTCAGCTACTACTGCCAACTAGGAGCCTTAGAAGTTATTTACAATGGGGAATTGCCTCTGTTATAGCCATCAATGTAGCTGCACCAGTGCAGAAGAGCAAAGTCACCATTTGCACCAGTGGAGCTAAGCATATCCCAGCACCCCGACACAGCTGGACTCACACCCACTTACCAATGTCTAATTTACACGTATGCCTTACTCATCACCTGTGAATTTGTCACACTGAACCAAATCTTGATCCCTAGTCTTCGTGCTTAGTGCTTCTCAGCAGCACAAAGCTGGTTTAAGTGGCTGATTGGAGATTATCCTGGTGTAGGGAAATCCACAGGTGACATAGAGTCCCGCATAGCAAAATCTGCTCTTCCCTTCTTCTGCCCTTTGCATGGGGACATGTTGGGGACTGGATATTCCTGGAGTTCTGGTGCACATTCTAGTGATTCCTGGCTTCCAGAGTAGCCCCTTTCTGAGCCCAATTTATAGAAATTACTGTTGTGCACAGGCAAAGCTGGAATTAGCCCAGGTATATAGATGGATAAGTGCCAGATTTTCAAAGGTATCCAGGTTCCTAAAGATGCAGATAGGTGGCTAATGAGTTTTAGAAAAGCACCTACATATCCATTAATTTCAATAGGTGTTAGGTCACTTTGTTTAGGGCTTTTTAAATACCACTAAACATCTATCTGCATCGTTAGGTGCCCCAATAACCCCAGTGCCTTCTGTTACAAGAGCTGAGGTGTATTTGGGGGAAATTTACATTGTTACTACCTACATTGAACAGTGGACTACAGTCTCTGGGGCTGTCAATACTACACCTTCACTAGCACAAACCAAGAATAAAACAACAGCTTTCTCTCTTCTTTAGATCTGGTCTCTCGTAGTCCCGAGAGATCAAAATGATGTAACAAAGAGTTTACCTCGTTTTCTGGATGCAATAAGCAAAGCTTTTGTCAAAATGCCTTCTCTTCATCAAGCCACTAGGTAGCCCTGGTCTGCAACTAAATGAATTCCTTTTGCTTAGCTTAGCACATCGCTGCAGGAAGTCATGCATATTTTATGCTGCTGTCTTTAAAATATGGTTAACTTGTTCATTAAATGAAAAAGATTATTGTTAATTGTAATTTATCTTTTTTATTGAAACCAGCTGTTCGTTAAAATTTATTTATCTGCTTATTTTGTGGCTAAACTAATTACATAGGATATGCCATGTTTCACGTGCATTGTAATTCTGGTCTATAGGTCCACAAGCAGGGGAGTGAAATTCAGTGATGGGAATATCATGATCCCTCTCTGTCCGGGGTAGGGGATGTGATAGGGTATACAAACCCCACACTGGGCTCAAAGGGGTTAAAGGGCAATCCTGGGCCCAGGTAGCCCCACCCCTCTAGGCCTGCCAAGCATGCTCCAACTGGAGCAGTGGATTAAAAAAGAGCTCAGAAGACCGGGCAAAGGCTGGTGGACAGGCTGCAGGAGAGAGGAAATTTCTCCAGGATGCAAGTCAGAAGGTTGAGCCTGAGAGGGGATCACTGCAGGCAAGACCCTTGGGCAGAGCCTTCTCCAACCACCACCCCTTTGAAAACTAGCAAGTCTTGCTCCTTTGGACTCTGTTGTTTGTTGAGTGACTGACTGAAGTGGAGGCGCCATGCCCCAAACTGAAGGGAGTTGCTGGTAGGATGAAGGCCAGGGATTCAAACTTAGACTTGTTGCAGGGAGGACCTTACTGGTGTTGCTGCCCATGGAGTCCAGGACTGGAACCGAGTGCAGAGGGTGGGGCTGGGTCTGTCTATCATACCCTGATAAGGACTGAGGCCCACAGGTGGTTGGAAAGTTGAAAATTCCTGGCTTAATGCCAGGAACAGGCTCACAAGAAGCAATGGGCTTAAACTGCAGCAAGGGAGATTTAGGTTGGACATTAGGAAAAATTTCCTAACTGTCAGGGTAGTTAAACACTGGAATAGATTGCCTAGGGAAGTTGTGGAATCTCCATCTCTGGAGATATTTAAGAGTAAGTTAGATAAATGTCTATCAGGGATGGTCTAGACAGTATTTGGTCCTGCCATGAGGGCAGGGGACTGGACTCAATGACCTCTCGAGGTCCCTTCCAGTCCTAGAGTCTATGAGTCTATCTACCGCCCTGACAGAGAGGCAAAGTTCTGAAAGCCTCATGTGCTAACCAGTATATAGCACATCCCTCTGAGCCCCCTATCAGAGGGGCATTATGGTGGTTTGGGTTTGGAGTTTTTCTCTCTGAGGCTCCCATTCTGTCCCTCTTTCCCACTCAGGCTGCGTATGGATTAAGCTGCTACATGAGCAGGAAAAGCTGGGCCCTGAGTTAATGTGGAGCCAATGTCTCAAACTGATGTCAAAGGGCCCTGTGTTTCTACAGGTAGCATCTTCTGGATGAGAAGGACAAGTTGTACTGGAGGATGGCATTGATCCTGCTCATGATGCTATATAAGCTTCACTGGGGTAGAGATGCCAGTCAAAGATGCAGTTAGATAAGTGGTTTATATAACCTTGAAGATTTAATCTCTTCCCTGATAGTGATTCTGTGCCAATTATCTTCCTAACTATCTCATTGTGTCAGAATGAGGAAATATTAGGCAGAAAAATCTTGACTTTTTTTTGTCCATGCTTTTCCTTCTTCTGTCTGGTGTATGGATTTGCAAGATGGTAATATGGCAATGTGGTGCATGCACAAAATATAATCTTTCTGTCACTCAGCTGGTCCATCTAATCATGCTTGGAGGAAGATTCTTTTGCTATATCTTTGGAGACAGTATTTTCTTGAATGACATGTTCTGTGTTCCAAATAGATATTGTATAATCTAAATTCCCCCTGAAGGGAGCTAACTCTGACAGCATGTTCCTTGAATCATGAGTATTATTTACTGTTGAAGCTGTCAAAATGGTCCAATAGATTAGAATTTAAATTGAAAACTGTTTAGAAAAGAAGAGACCTAAATTTTGAAAAACAAGCTCATTTTTCAAGGTGACCAGAGAGGATTTGATCATAGGTAGGAAATTCTGAATTCCACTTATCTGTAGTTCAAAATTCCACTTAGTTTGTGGTGTTAATTTTCAGATGTTTATACAGAGTAGCTTAGTCTATGAGACATTTTTCCCAGTTCACTAATCAGTTTCATCAAACAATCTGATATGAAACCTTGAAATATATCTTGCTGATCTATACTTGTAACTTTTACTATTTTAACCATAATAGTAATTTTCTTTATTCTGTAAAAACTGAAGGGTAATATTTTTTACTAGTGTTAAACTACTGAGTAGTTTAATTTCATCTTTCTCTTCCTTCCCATGCAACCTTAACTCTGCATCCTGGAGCAAATACACTATATTTCAATCTTTAATGAAAGATCTTATACTTTTTCCACTACTTTAGATTCAAATGTATGAATCTGTTAAGCCCTACGTGTTTTGCAGCCTTCCACACCACAGTTAAGACCAGCTGTGGTCTACAGTTGAACATCTGTGCCTGAAGGTATGGCATTTGGAGAGTTTGTGGTGGCTCTTGAATCTGCTTGCTCCACAGATCCAAATGAGACCAAGTTTATTGGCTATCAGGGTGCAAAGACTTGAGGCAGGTGAATAGGCGGAATGCATGTAGTTGTGGGATGGGTCTATTGCTAACATTGATCAATTAGTTCTCTGTGTTATTTTCCAAATATCCCCAAGGACTATGTGATGGAAACATTTTATACATTTTGAAATAAATTCCTTAAATTATTTTAAATCAAAATACTCAACCTTTCTGAAACTAAAGCATCCAGCACTCTTGGCTTTTTCCTCCTCCTACCCCAGCCCCCCGTGTGATCAGCAGACTAGTCCCCTCTACACTCTTGTAGCTGCATGTCATCTTTTAACTATCTGCATTTGTTTAATGGTGTTGGACTTATCCATCTGTCCCCCGTTCTCGCCTGCTGTGAGAAATGTGAGACGGCAGGCAGCTATTGATCAAACTGGAAGTAGATAAAGCTTGAGCAAGTTTTGATAAGTCAGATTAATGGACTACTATGCCAATGGCACATTTTTGATAGAGCCCAGAAGGAAACTGTCTGAGAGGCTCTTTGCATAGAGTCCCAACAAAGCTACCAACTCAAATTGGCTAGACACCTAGGACTGGATCCTGGACTGGGCCAGCTCACACTTATTCTAGATGGGGGTGAGTGTGGGAGGCAAGGGTGACTCTAAGTCATCTCTTCACTTTCACTGGAGTCTGGAGAAAGCTGGCATGGAGAAAACTGGCCTCAACTGTAAGTTAGAGAACCTACAGGGCTGCTCTAATTTATGTTGGCTGGAACAGTCACCTATGGACCGTTTCACTGACTTCTAGTCACTGAAGAAGATTGTGCTCCAGCTTCACCCCTTTCCACATCTCACTATATTCTCTAATAAGTCCCCCTTTTCATGCTGGAGTGGTGCAAAGGGGACTTAACCAGGGCTGAACTTCTGGCTATTAATGTTAAGTCTAGTCTAGGGAAAGCTTGCACAAGGGTGTTGCTGCCTAGGGAAAGGATTGATTTGTTACCGTATCTTTCATCCCTTTGTTGACTCTCCCCCTTTCCAGTCCATTAGAATAGGCAACTCACCTTCTGTTTACCCAGGTTTCTGCTACAGCCCATGCTGCTATGGATGAGGTTCCAGAACACAGAGTTTTCTGGTCTGCCCCTTCTGGAATCTTGCACTCTGAACTTGTAGTGTGGAGTCTTCTGGTTATTCATCTTGCTACAGTGGGTGGTGCCATCTGTAACATGGCATTTAGGAAGGCAAAATATAACTATCCCAGGTAGAACTTTGCCCCAGTTACAGGCTGATATCCCTACCCCTGGAGAAAGAATTGAGAGGGTCTGTACTGATTAAAGACACTGTGGATCTTGGGTCTACATCTCATCTGAAAGATGGCACCTTTACCAGCAATACATCTCCTAGCATCATGCCAGGACGCTGCATCAGGACTGCATCAGCACTGACTCAGAGGGCAATGTGTCACCTGTTCAATCACCACCACTACTTTCTGTGGCACCTTTTGTTTTCCTGGAAGGCTTCCTATCTAGGTGTAAAATGACTTCTGAGTAGGGTTATTGTTTTAATTTGAAATACACCAGAAAGTCACTTCGTCCCAAAACCACTGACCAAGATTTAGCAATGGTCTGTCACAGTGGTGGAATAATTTACACAGGTGTGTGTGTGTGTGTGTGTGTGTGTGTGTGTGTGTGTGTTACACCACGATAAAAGATTGTTTAATGGTAGACAAGATAATACAACTAGTTGTCAAAACAAAGCAGGTATTTTATTTAAACCAGAGGGGATCTGGATTCCACCTACCTACAATATCATTAGATATATGACATATGTATATAATAAAAATAACTATTTGAATATATACTACAACTGACTATGAAGTAAATATAACTCTCTAAATAAAAATCACTCTATCTCTCTCTCCTAGTATGCACAGGCTATTATCTTATAGGTGGTGGTGGTGGTGACGATGATTATTTTAGTTCAAGAGTCCGCTTTCGCCAGATCTCTCACTGAGTGCTGTTTAATGCCCAAGTCAGTCTTTGCATCTCAAGCGTCTCTCGAGACATCCTGAAGAGATGGATTTGACTCCAGAGGTGCTTGGGGTTGTGGGGATGCACATTAGGCCAGACCCAGTGGATCTGGAGGACCTTTGGTTTTCCTGTTTCAGATCTCCAGGACAACATGAATCAATGACAGGCGACAATCAGGAACATACAAAAACGGATCCTCAGGAACATGCCATCACACTGGGACTGACTTGCCCAGACACCTTTAAATTAACAATAGCCAGTTCTGCATGTCTGTCTGTCCTGCCCAGTATCAGCCTTGCCGCTTACTCTGGGTTTCTCTCAGTCCTAGTTTACCTCTGGCTGTCCTCTGCCCTCCCATTATTTCTCTCCATTTACTCTCAGACACTCTCTCTGTTTTTCTCACAGGCTGCCCACCTCTCTCCCTCCACTGTCCCCCTCCCTTCCACAGAACAATGACAGTGCATTCACTCTGAAAACATGTGAACCTAAATCCTATATTCCCATTCAGTCTCGAGGGCCTTTACCATATTTACACAAGCACCGATGAGGTGCCGCCCTACTTAGCTCTTAGCTTGTACCACCCACTAGAGCAATGTGACAGCAGATGAAATCACATTGCCCTGGTGGGTGGTATGGTAGGGGTACAGGTATAGCATGGCTCAGAGAGCAGGTCTTATTCCAAAACTCCCCTACCACCTGGGCACTGCAAGAGCCTTAGTTCCTGGAGCAAGAATAAATGGCACTGGTGGGATCTGACTATGAACTTTGAATGCTTTTCAAGTTTTAGGATGCTTTCAGTTAAATCTCATGCTCGCTGATGTTTTGTATTGTGGTCTTTTTGTAGGGGTATTAAAAACAATACACAGAATATGAATAGTATCAACTGCCACCCCAGGCTGCATTTCATGCAGTTACATTGTGCTAACATTTACCCACAGCAGTATTTTTTAATGCACAGATGCGTTGTCTTTAATAAAAAGGCTTCAACTGCTGAATTAACATTAGCGTGACCTTAGATACAGCTCTACCATTGGTATCTAAAGCCATTTCATTGAAAGCTCCTTGCATGATACCATCTGGCGTCTGTTCAGTGATCTGTGTGAAATGAGTTAGTGGTTCAGTCCACATCCTAGGTGAAATGTGTCCATATCTGCAAAGCCACCAGCATCATAATACTCCTCACTTCCATGGATCTCAGCATGAGTCACAAGCATTGCTAAATTATACCTCATGACCATCTCCCCATCTCAGGAGGTGGGTATGATTATTTCCATTCTACAGGTGGGGAAACTGAGGCACAGAGAGTGGCTTCCCTAAGACCACCCAGCAAGTCAACAGCACCCAGGAAGTAGCTTGCAGATCTGATTACGAATCCTATGCTTGAACTGGTGGAACAATCCTTAAAGGATTGTTCCAGTCAGGATTAGTTAGAGCGGCATTGTGGTTGCTCTAACTTGCATTAGTAGCCAGTTTGGCCTCTCCCAAATCCAGAGAATGCAGAATGGCTTAGGTGCACTACGTGCGAATTGGCACTGCCCAAGAATCCAGCCCTAGGGGTTTAACCAACTGTCATTTCTCTGCCAAAGCTATTGACAGCAGCCCAGGCTTATTGGGATGGGTGAGACTAACCTACCTTGTCATTCACTGAAGAGAGGTGGGCAGTGGAGGAAGCTTGCTCTTTGGTGCACCTGTTCAGTAGATAACACAGACCATCAAGCTACCATGTCAGACAACAGAGCTCTTCAGCACAAGACTCCAGTCCCTTTGCTGCCTCTTCATTATCACATGTGCCCCAGGTCGGTTTGGTAGTCACATTTTTACAGAATTTGAGCTGATTGAGGTGCATGAGTGATTTTTAATTAAATCCCAGTTGTTTGTTTTCTCCAAATATAGTACCCTAATTAAAAGACAAACAGTATAGAACTTCAAGCGCTATGACAGGGAACAGCAGTAAAATGCTAACATCCAGAAAACAAATTAGAACCATTTATCAGCAAATGAAGCAGTATATGCAGATAGTCTCCAGCAGGCAAACACAAGGTGGGGTGCAGAATTGCAAAAGAGCTCCAGCATGGACCAAATGGAAGGTATGGGATATGATTGCTGCATGGGAGACGACGCCGTGCTATCAGAACTCCGACCCAAAAGACAAAATGCCAGAATATTTGAAAAAATCTCCAAGGGCATGAAGGGTAGAGGCTATAACAGGGACCCACAGCAGTGCCGTGTGAAACTTAAGGCGCTCAGGCAAGCCTACCAAAGAACCAGAGAGGCAAACGGCCGCTCTGGGTCAGAGCCCCAAACATGCCGCTTCGATGATGAGCTGCATGAGCTGCATTCTAGGGGGTGCTCCTACAACTACCCCACCCCTGTGTGTGGACTCCATCAATGGATTCTCACGCAACAGGGATGTGGATTTTGGGGACAAGGAAGATGAGGAGGAGGAGGTTGAAGATAGCACACAGTAAGCAAGCAGAGGACCATTTTCCCTGACAGCCAGGAATTGTTTTTCACCCTGGATCTAGTACCCTCCCAACCCACCCAAGGTGGGCTCCCGGACCTTGAAGGCAGAAAAGGGACCTCTGGTGAGTGTACATTTGTAAATATAATTCATGGTTTAAAAGCAGGCGTGTTTAATGATTAATTTGCCCTGAAGACTTGGGATGCATTGGCAGCCAATACAGCTACTGGAAAAGTCTTTTAATATGTATGAGGATGGAGCAGAAATAGGGTGACCAGACAGCAAGTGTGAAAAATTGGGATGGGGCGGGGGGTAATAGGAGCCTATATAAGAAAAAGCCCCAGATATCAGGACTGTCCCTATAAAATCGGGACATCTGGTCACCCTGAGCGGAAATCCTCCAGGGACATCTCAGTGAAGCTCTCCTGGATGTACTCCCAGGGTCACTTGGTTGAAATAGAGGAATTTTATTAAGGGGACATTCAGAGGTGGCCATTCCTGGTGGGCTGTTTGCCTGTGGCTGAACAGAAATCATCCCCGCTGTTAGCCATGTGGTGGGGGGAGGGGTGAAGCAATCATCCCAGAGAGTTGTGTGTGTGTGTGGGGGGGGGGGGTTAGTTGGGTTTGTGCTGCACGTTAACCCGAAAACTGCAGCCCTTCCTTTTAAATGGCCAACCGAATGCTTGGGTGCTTGGTATGGGAAATGAGGGCTCTGCTGTTTGAAACCATTCCCACATGTTATGAAGGTTAAAGAAGCCAAAAGACTGTGGCTTACCATATTTGCCTGCAAGCCGAATTCTGTTGCCCGCTGGCCCTGGGTGTGTGATCTCTCACACCAAACCGGCATGCCCTCAATATAAGAGGCAAAATGCGAACTTGTAAAGAAAGCACACATGCTATGTAATGTTAACAGCTTGGTTCACCGTGAAAGAGTCTGCCCATTGTTCTCTAAAATGTGTCGCTTTAAATACTACTCTCCCTTTTTTTTCCTCCCGCAGCTTCAAATGTTTCAGCGCTCCCCGTATCATCTCCGTCCCAGAGGCTAGCGAAGATTAGAAGGCGAAAAAAATGTACTCACGATAAAATGTTCTCTGAGCTCATGCAGTCCTCCCATGCTGAATGCCTGGAGGCAGATGCTGTCAGAGTGCAGGAAAGCACAAAATGAACATGAGGACAGGTGACAGGAGTAAGAGGAGAGATGGCTGGATCAAGATGATCAATGGCATCAGCGTGATGAGAAGAGGCAGGAAGCAATGCTTAGGCTGCTGGAGGATCAAATTGATATTCTCCGGCATATTGCTGAGGTGCAGAAAAGGCAGCAGGAGCACAGACCGCCGCTGCAGCCCCTGTGTAACCAACCACCCTCCTCCCCAAGTTCCATAGCCTCCTCACCGAGATGCCCAAGAATGCGGTGGGGGGGGCCCCTAGCCACCCAACCCCCTCCACCCCAGAGGACTGCCCAAGCAACCTAAAGTTGGCATTCAATAAGTTTTGAAGTGCAGTGTGGCCTTGTCCTTCCCTCTTCCCCTGCTCCGCCACCCCACCCGGTGCTTCCCTCCTCCCCCACCCCTCCTGGGCTACGTTGGCAGTTATCCCCCCATTTGTGTGATGAATTAATAAAGAATCCATGAATTTGAAACAACAATGACTTTATTGCCTCTGCAAGCAGAGATCAAAGGAGGGAGAGGAGGACAGTTGGCTTACAGGGAAGTAGAGTGAACCAAGGGGATGGGTTTTCATCAAAGAGAAACAAACAGAACATTCACACCGTAGCCTGGCCAATCAGGAAACTGGTTTTCAAAGCTTCTCTGATGCACAGCGCGCCCTACTGTGCTCTTCTAACTGCCCTGGTGTCTGGCTGCGCATAATCAGCAGCCAGGCGATTTGCCTCAACCTCCCACCCTGCCATAAATATCTCCCCCTTACTCTCACAGATATTGTGGAGCACACAGCAAGCAGTAATAATGATGGGAATACTGGTTTCGCTGAGGTCTAACCAAGTTAGTAAACTGTGCCAGCGCACTTTTAAACGTCCAAATGCACATTCTACCACCATTCTGCACTTACTCAGCCTATAGTTGAACAGCTCCTGACTACTGTCCAGAGTGCCTGTGTACGACTTCATGAGCCATGGCATTAAGGGGTAGGCTGGATCCCCAAGGATAACTACAGGCATTTCAACATCCCCAATGGTTATTTTCTGGTCTGGAAAGTAAGGCCCTTGCTGCAGCCGTTCACACAGACCAGAGTTCCTAAAGATGCGAGCATCATGTACCTTTCCCGGCTATCCCGCGTTGATGCTGGTGAAACGTCCCTTGTGATCCACCAGTGCTTGCAGCACCACTGAAAAGTACCCCTTGTGGTTTATGTACTGGCTACCTTGGTGGTCCGGTCCCAAGATAGGGATATGGGTTCCGTCTATCGCCCCACCACAGTTAGGGAATCCCATTGCAGCAAAGCCATCCTCTATGACCTGCACATTTCCCTGAGTCACTCCCCTTGATAACAGCAGCTTAGTGATTGCATTGGCTACTTGGATCACAGCAGCCCCCACGGTAGATTTGCCCACTCCAAATTGATTCCCGACTGACTGGTAGCTGTCTGGCATTGCAAGCTTCCAGAGGGCTATTGCCACTCGCTTCTCAACTGTGAGGGCTGCTCTCATCTTTGTATTCTGGCACTTCAGGGCAGGGGAAAGCAAGTCACAAAGTTCCATGAAAGTGCCCTTACGCATGCGAAAGTTTCGCAGCCACTGGGAATGGTCCCACACCTTCAACACTATGCGGTCCCACCAGTCTGCGCTTGTTTCCTGGGCCCAGAATTGGTGTTCTATGGCATGAATCTGCCCCATTAGCACCATGATGTCCAAATTGCCAGGACCCGTGCTTTGAGAGAACTCTGTGTCCATGTCCTCGTCACTCTCGTCACCACGCTGCCATCACCTCCTCCCTGGTTTTGAAGTTTCTGGTGCTGCATATATTGCAGGATAATGCACATGGTGTTTACAGTGCTCATAACTGCTGCGGTGAGCTGAGTGGGCTCTATGCTTGCCGTGGTATGTCGTCTGCAGAAAAAAAGGCGCGAAATGATTGTCTGCCATTGCTCTCACAGAGGGAGGGGCAACTCATTACATGGCTTACAGGGTTGGCTTATAGGGAATTAAAATCAACAAAGGGTGCGGGTTTGCATCAAAGAGAAGCACACACAACTGTCACACTGAAGCCTGGCCAGTCATGAAACTGGTTTTCAAAGCCTCTGTGATGTGCAGCGCGCCTTGCTGTGCTCTTCTAATCTAATCGTAAACAGCCTAGTCGGCAAACAGTGCCAGCGAGCTTTTAAACATCCAAAGGCACATGCTACCACCATTCTGCACTTGTTCAGCCTACAGTTGAATTGCTTCTTACAGCTGTCCTGGCTTCATGAGCCATGGGACCAAGGGGTAGGCTGGGGTAGGTGTGGCCGGCTGGGAGAGCAGCCTGAGGCAGAAGCCTCCAGCTGCCATGATATTCCAGGCAGGACTGAATCTCCATTAGACAAAACTTGAAGAAGAGAATGACCTGGAGACATTTCCATTTTTGTCTAGGCGCCCCCGAATGACCTCACCAAGGTCGGCCAGGAGCACCCATGTCTGCCCAGGTGCCCCTGACCGACATCACCAAGGTTGGCCAGGAGCAACCAGGAGATGGCAGCAGATGGTGCAGTACGACTGCTAACTGTCTTTGCTAACTTGCAAAGGCAAGAAGCTGCTGCTGCTGCTGTGTAGCAATGCACTACCGCGTCTGTCAGCAGCACCCAGGAGATGTATTGTGATGTGAGCTGAGCAGGCTCCATGCTTGCTGTGGTATGTCGTCTGCATGAGTAACCCAGGAAAAAAGGTGAGAAATGATTTTTTGCCATTGCTTTCATGGAGGGAGAGAGGGAGGGAGCAGGGCCTGATGACGTACCACCTACGACAATGTTTTTGCCCCATCAGGCATTGGGAGCTCAACCCAGAATTCCTATGGGCAGCGGAGACTGTGCGAACTGTGGGATAGCTACCCACACCGCAACGCTCCAAAAGTCGACTCTAGCCTCCGTACTGTGGACTTAATGCACTTAGGGGGGACACACACGGTCAACTGTATAAAATCGATTTCTAAAAAAATGACTTCTATAAAATCGACCTTATTTCATAGTATAGACATACCCTAAAGTGTAAAGAGTGAGGAATTGCTCTCAGGTGATGGTTGCAGGGAAAAGAAGCGTATGAAAACAGGTTGGCTGATGCCATTTGAGTGCTTGCTCATGTCAATTCCATTCTATGTGTGTGTGTGCGTGCCCTCAAGTGCGTGGCCGTCGGAGATTTTTGCCTTAGCGGTGTCTGTAGGGCCAGCTGTGGCACCCTCTTGAGTGCTGTGCTCATGCGTCAGTATATCAGGCACCACCGGCCCAACGCCCTCTCAGTTCCTTCTTACCGCCTGTGGTGGTTAGTTGGAGCTCTTTTCCTTGCATAGCAAAGGCTAGCAGTTTCATCTTTTCTGACTACAAGCTTTACGATCTTGTAAATAGTTTGTTTATAGTCGTTAGAGTTAAGTATAGTTAGAACAGGGGTTCTCAAACTGGGGGATGGGCCTCCTTGGGGGGTCATGAGAGTATTACATGGGGGGTCACGAGCTGTCAACCTCCACCCCAAAACCTGCTTTGCCTCCAGCATTTATAATGGTGTTAAATATGTAAAAAAGTGTTTTTAATGTATAAGGGGGGGTCACACACAGAGGCTTGCTGTGTGAAAGGGGTCACCAGTACAAAAGTTTGAGAATCACTGAGTTAGAAGTTAGAGTCCCAGCGGGGACTTTGCCCCAGGAGGGGCATGTCCCAGTATCCAGGATTTAAGCCCTGCATGGACTATAACAGGCCTATGCCTGTAAGTGACCTACCACAGTAGCTGCCTCAAGTGTTTGGGGGAATCACATGTGACGGACAAGAGTTGTATTGGTAAAAAATTTCAACCCAGGGCTCAGAAAGAGCAGGATATTCATTTGTGGGCTCTCCTCCTGGAGGCTGCCCTTCCTCTGGCTTCCACGTCATCCTGCCAAGACTCACCTAATGCCTTGGCCTCGGAGCGCAGCATACGCCCTGCACTGGACTCCACCCAGCCAGTGTCCAAAAAGAAAACAAAGATGCATGATTCCCAGCACTGCACAAGACGGGCTAAGGGACATAAAGTAAAGGACCCAGTTTGGGCAGCACAGCCACTCCAGTGCAATGTGTACGTGCCTCCTCGATCAGGGCCCTTAGCCTTCTTAAAGGATCCACCACCGACTGCTGGGAGCGATAAGGGACCCAAACTCCTGATGGCATCGACTCCGTCCAAAGGTCCACTGACACCGAGAGAACAAAGGTCCTCGCCCATGCCACCGGCACTGTGCGTGCTTCAGGAAATGGCAAAGGCTCCCTATGAGGGCAAGCCAGCCGATAAGACCCCTTCAGGGGGCAGTAGAGGGGGCAGTAGAGCACTGCTGATCCCCCAAGACAAGGCAGCACTCTCCACCTCTGTGCCACAGATCTCTGGAGTTGCAGCCCAGATCCTCTGGGGCTCACCCTCAGTCACCGACACCGCGATCATGGTGCCTGCTGTCTTGACGCGAATCGCCTAGGCGGAGGCACCTGTCTCCATATTACCGCACCATTGGCTCTCCCGCCGGTCATCCTCTCGGTGCAGATCCAGGTTGCCTGCTCTGTGGGAGCGTTCCCCATCATGACTCTGGTCCCCCTGTCCCCTCAATACTGGCACCAATCCGCTCACTCCAGGAACTGGTCCCTGGCGGCAATGGTCAGCAGGCAGATGCAGGTGTTGACGGCTCCACCATGGTCACTGGAAGGGGATTCCTCCAGCATGGAAGGGCAGTTCAGCCCCTAGCCCAGGCTCCACCGGTGCGATTGGGCACCCGAGGCTGCTCGGCATTGATGGCGCCACCTTGACAGCATGGCCAGTGGCAGGTGCAGTGGCCTTATTGGAGTGCGTGGAGCATGCCAGTCATGACAATGCCCCCTTCCCACCACTCATCTGCTGCTGCCTCAGAGCAAGTTGGCAGCACCAAACGCACCAGGCTTGGTGCATAAGTCACGCTCAGAGGTCAGGGTAGAGGAGACTGCACTCACCCCTAAACCTCCCTCCCCCATTGGGGACAATGCCCCGGGGCCATTTCTGGTGGTACAGTCATTGTCTTCATCCCCGGACGAGGCAGTTGTGGGACCCTTGAGGGCCAGCCTGCTGGATGATTTTAAAGAACACCAGACCCTGCTTCGATGGGTGGCTGAGAACTTCGGTCTTGAGGTGGAGGAGATGGCTGAGCAGGTGGACACCTTGTTCAAGGTCATCTCAGCCTCTACCCCTACCTGTGTTGCACTATCAATGCATGACAGGGTCCTCAAAATTGCCAAGGCCCTCTGGCAAATCCCATCATCCATCCCTCCCACCTCCAAAAGGGCTGCAAAGTACTTTGTCCCAGCCAAAGGGTTAGAGTACCTTTATACCCACCCACCTCTGGGCTCGCTGGTTGTCTCTGTGGCCAACAAAAAAGACAAGCAGGGGCACACCAACTGAACTCCCCCCAAAAAAGAGGCCAAAAGACTGGACCTTTTGGGGAGAAAAATGTATTCAACTGCCAGCCTGCAATTCCGGGTGGCAAACCATTAGGTCCTTTCTGGCAGATACAATTTTAACTTATGGGACTCCCTCCATAAGTTCAAGGATTCCCTCCCACAGGGTTTAGTCCAAGAATTCAGCACCTTGGTAGAGGAGGACACTGCAACAGCTAGGTGCTCCCTCCAAATGACGTGGGATGCAGCAAACTTGGCAGCTACTATGGTCGCGCCGGTGGTGCTTATGAGGCGCAGCTCCTGGCTTCAGCCCACTGGCCTTTCCCAAGAGATGCAGACCTCAATCCAGGACCTCTCATTCAATGGGAGTGGTCTCTTTTCCGAACAGATGGCTGTGAGGATACATGGGTTAAAAGACACACGGCCACCATTTGCTCGCTGGGCATGCATATGCCGGAGTCTGCATGGAACCAGTTCTGGTCACTTACCAGGCCTTGGTAGCCTTGTCAGGGCTCTGCAAAGAGAAGAGATAGAGACACGAGTTTCAGTCATTGCTGCCCTTCCTCCTCCCTTTCACCCGTGCAGCCCGGTCCAGTGAAACATTCTGGGGCCAGAAGCGCTCATTTTGGAGGTACGCTGCCCCAGTCAACTCCCCAGATCCACCCTGTCCTTTCCTCAACCGTCTTAGTACCTACCGTTTGGCTTGGTTTCGGGTCACCTCGGACCGCTGGATGCTGGACATAGTATCTCAGGGCTATATCCTGAAATTTTCAGCCACCCCTACCTCGCACTCCCCACTTTCCCCGTCCCTCTTCAGAGACCCTTCTCACGAGCAACTCCTCGTTCAAGAGGTTGAGAACCTCCTGTGCCTGGGGGCAGTGGAGGAGGTCCCTCGGGACATGAAAGGCAAGGAGTTCTATTCCCGCTTCTTCCTAATCCCAAAGGCAAAAGGGAGCCTCAGACCCATCCTGGACCTGTGTCACCTCAACAAATCTCTCAAGAAGTTGAAGTTTTGCATGGTCTCCCTGGCCTCCATCATCCCCTTCCTGGATCCAGGAGACAGGTAGGCTGCCCTCAATCTGAAGGATGCCTTTTTCCATATCTCCATCATCCAAGGTCACAGACAATTCCTCTGTTTTGTGGTGGGCGGGTGCCATTTCCAGTTCACAGAGCTGCCTTTTAGCTTCTCATTCACTCCAGGGTGTTTACAAAATGTATGGCGCCAGTGGCTGCTTACCTGGGACATCGAGGGGTCCAGGTCTTCCCATATCTTGACGACTGGCTCATCAATGGCAGGTCTCGAGAGCAAGTGCAGAGGAGCCTCAATCTGGAACATTCCACCTGCCGTGACCTAGGCCTGTTAATAAAAGAAAAAATCCACCTTAACGCAGGTCCAGCGAATAGAGTTCATTGAGGAGGTTCTCAACTCCATGTGAGCTATAGCCTTCCTTCTGGAAGCACGTTTTGAGGCCACGCCGGATCTGATCTCCCACGTAAAGAACCACCTGCTCACCATGGCTCACACCTGCCTGCGGCTGTTAGGCCACATCTGTGTGTACATAGGTGATCAGACATGCTCGACTCCCTCTCCAGGGTGGCTGGCGTCAGTCTAGATTCCCAACAGGCATGATCTGGACCGGGTAGTCAAGGTTACGGACCACATCAGGTCATCCTTGGATTGGTGGCTGGGCTCTGGGTCAGTGTTGGAGGGAGTCCCCTTCGCAATGCCATCTCTGTCGCTGATGCTGGTCTCCGATGCTTTGGACCTGGGTTAGATAGCCCATCTGGGTGAGCTGAGCACCCAGAACCGCTGGTTGTGGGACAATCTGACCCTCCATATCAACGTCAGGGAGCTCAAAGCAGTTTGCTTGGCCTGCCAGGCTTCTTGCCCTATCTGCAGGGCCTGATGGACAATACCACTGCGATGTATTACATCAACAAGCAGGGTGGTGCCACGCCTTCTGCCCTTTGTCAAGAAGCTCTCTGCCTTTGCGATTTTTATGTGCGGCATGCCATTCATCTGATAGCCGCGCACCTGCCTGGAACCAGGAACGCCCTGGTGGATCACCTCAGCAGGACTGTCTCATCTCGCCATGAGTGGTCGCTCCATACGGAGGTGGTCAGCATAATCTTCCAGAGACAGAGGTCTCCCCAGGTGGACCTGTTCGCATCCAGGCAGAACAGAAAATGCCACACGTTCTGTTCGATCCAGGAATGGACAAGGGTTCCCTGTCAGACGCCTTTCTCATTCCATGGTTGGGGGCACTGATATATGCCTTCCTGCCAGTGCTGTTGATTTACAGGGTCCTTGTGAAGATCAAGCAAGACAGGGTGAAAATTATCGTAATAGCTCCCAGTGGCCTCGCCAGCAGTGGTTTGGCATGTTGCTAAGCCTTTTGGTAGCCTTCCTGCTGCAGCTGCCCCTCTTGCCAGATCTGCTGTCCCAGAACCATCGCAGTATTTTGCATCTGAACCTGGCAGCGCTGCACTTGACAGCTTGGCTACTGCATGGCTAAGCATGGCTAAACAGGCATGCTCAGCCCGTGTCCAGCAGGTCTTGCTGTGTAGCAGGAAACCCTCCACCAGAGCAACTTACCTAGACAAATGGAAGAGATTTACCTGTTGGGCCTTGGAATGGCATATTTGGGCTGAGCAGGCCCCCTGCAGGAGATTCTGGATTATCTGCTGCACGTCAAACTCCAAGGTTTGTCCCTATCATTGATCAAGGTCCACCTGGCTGATATCTTGGATTCCCATCCTCAGTTCCAAGGCAGGTCCATCTTTGCTCACAACATGACAGCATGATTTTTGAAAGGTCTGGAGCGTCTCTACCCACACGTCTGGGATCTCATCCCTCCCTGAGACCTGAATCTCATGCTGTCAAAGCTCATGGGGTCTCCCTTTAAGCCTCTGGCTTCCTGCTGTATCCTGCTTCTCTCTTGGAAGGTCTCATTCTTGGTCGTGATAACGTCGGCCCATATGGTGTCTGAGATTAGGGCACTTACTTCAGAGCCACCCTATACACTCTTCTACAAGGATACGGTCCAGCTGCAACCTCACCCAGCATTTCTGCCCAAGGTCATTTCCTTGTTTCATACTGAC
The DNA here is from genome assembly GCF_025201925.1 of Gopherus flavomarginatus. Taxonomy (NCBI): domain Eukaryota; kingdom Metazoa; phylum Chordata; order Testudines; family Testudinidae; genus Gopherus; species Gopherus flavomarginatus. Next base: position 18,406,678 of record NC_066623.1, read on the forward strand.
CAGGACATATACTTACCCGTCTTTCCAAAGCCTCATGGATCAGATGAGGAGCACAGGCTACATAACCTGGACATCAGGAGGGCGCTGGCCTTCTGTATAAATAGAACAAAGCCATTCTGTAAGTCAATGCAATTGTTCGTTGCGGTGGCAGACAGAATGAAAGGTCACCCAGTGTCTGCTCAGAGGATTTCATCCTGGATCACGGCCTGCATCCACTACTGTTATGAGCTGGTGAATGGAAGTGCCTCCACCAGTGATCGTGACGGCACAGTCAACTAGGGCAAAAGTGTAGTCAGTGGCCTTCCTGGCCAGGTACCAGTCCAAGAGATCTGTAGGGCCACTCCCTGGTCGTCTGTCCACATGTTCACATCTCATTATGCGCTTACTCAGCAAGCTCAAGACGATGCTGGCCTTTGGCAGAGCAGTGCTGGAAGACCATGAACTCCAAGCTCACTTCCCTTGATACTGCTTGTGAGTCACCTAGAAAGGAATTGATATGAGCAAGCACTCAAAGAAGAAAAAACTTTATCCACATTTTTTGTAACAATTGTTCTTCGAGATGTGTTGCTCATGTCCATTCCATTAGCAGCCCTCCTGCCCCTCTGTCGGAGTTGTCGGCAAGAAGGAACTGAGAGGGCGTAGGGCCGGTGGTGCCTGATATATCGATGCATCAGCATGGCACTCAAGGGGGTGCCATAGCTGGCCCTACAGATACCACTAAGGCAAAAATCTTGGATGACTGCAAACCTAGGCGTGCACACACCTACAACGGAATGGACATGAGCAACACATCGTGAAGAACAACAGTTATGAAAAAGGTGGGTAACATTTTTTTTGTTTTCCAAACTCACCTGCATGGAATTTGGGATAGGTAAAATATCAGCTTGGTTGGATGGGGAAGATGGCTTTCAACTTTCTTTTTAGGGAAAACTGAATTGTAACTTCATAATATTATAACTATTACTAGGATTATTTGTCATTTTTATCTAGAGAAATTAGCAATTTAGGGGGGCTGGTTTAGTGAGATCTGGTGCTATCTGATGGCTCCTTGGTGACCTACATCAAATAATGGCTTGATCAACAGAAAGGGCCTGATCCGTCTTATGTACAGGTCTCAGTCCAGTTTTCAGTGGGCATCTTGTGCTCTTTGCCGAAATTACTGCACTAATTGACAGTGGCAGAGAGTACAAGGCTGAACTACTTTTCAGTCCTAGACAGGATTTCTCCTGTTCAGAATGTGGGCAGTTTGTAAAGCAGCTGCCCGTTGTTCCTGTTCGGTGTCTGGGAGTGTCAAAATGACACCTGCCCCAAGCACTTGAATGTTAACCAAAGATAAAGGAGCCTAAATCCTCCTTTCTGAAAGTCAAATAATTTTTTTAACCATCTTTCCAATAGTGAACAGTTTCAGAGGACTTTAAAAAAGAACATCAAAGAGGTCTGTAAATAAAACTGAACCATCCCTGCCCAGGCTAAACAGTGGCAAACTAGGGCCCTCCAATCTGTCATTTTTCTAGTAGAGCAAGAAGATGACCAAGAAATAAAGGTGCAGGGGGAGAACACAGAGATCATTGTGTGAAGCATTACAGCCTGATATCTGATTCCCTTGGGCATCCTGACAAGTCAAAACTCCATGGGAAATGAGTTGGATAACATTGCATTCTGATGAGGCTCGTTTGTTCCCCTAGGCTCTGGAAGATCCTCATATTCTTGAACCCATTTTCTTAATCCTTTTTGAGAATGGGGTTTGGTGAGAGTGGGGAGGGTCATTAAAATTGACAGACTGCTAGCCTGATAACAATACAGAGCTTAATACCAGTCATATGTTTCGTTACTTATCACTCTGCAAGGAATATTACTGCAGTGATATATATTAAAGAGAGGCGAGAAAGCCAAAGCACATTAATGAAAAAAAAACAAACCACAGTGCTTGCGGCTCCTGTGCTGTGTGATAGAACACCTTGGCTTCTGGGGAGGGTGTCAAATGCAGCAGAGCCAGCAGGCTTTCACATTGGATTATGTTCTAATCCTGGAATCAGTGGCAGCCTGGAGCTCTGGAACTGAAGACAGCATTCATGCAAAGCAAACGGCAACTGCAGAAAGCATCAGAATTGAACTTACAATATCAGGCTACTTTTACACAGTTGTACCACTGGGTTTTGATTGATGGGATGCTTCCCTCTTTGATCCTTATTTTCTCCATCTTCAGCCGGTCCTCCATGCCCCTTTAAGAATCCACACTTCCATTTTATTTCTCTCTTCTCTCTGAAGGAGTTAGGAGGAAAGATAGGCTAATATTGAGTGCTTCTGAAAATTCCACCTTAAATGGTTCACTAGAGGTTAGTATTTGTGTGGACAGGGTGGAGCACAACATTTTAGGGTCCACTGATGTTCACTGTTTGATCTGGCTGTTGTCCTATGAGAACCAAGATTGTTTTCAAGGAGAAAAAGGAAAACCAGTTTCCAAGTCTGCATCTTTAGATGCAGAAGTTAGCTGGTATGTGCTGCCTGTTTGCATCTACATGAAAAAGGATTTACCTCCATTATCATAAAAAGCATCCCTTAGAGTTTAAATAACTTACTGCACTGCACAAAAATATAACTAGACCACAACAACTGTGGATTAAAAATATCACAGAGTGGGGTTTGCCACCCTGGCTCAATCAGCATTGGTCCAGTTAGTCCAGTAGCCTGTCTCCATCAGTGGTATACCTGACATGTAAAAGCAGGGGTCGGCAACCTTTCAGAAGTGGTGTGCCGAGTCCTCATTTATTCACTCTGATTTAAGGTTTCGTGTGCCAGCAATACATTTTAAAGTTTTTAGAAGGTCTCTTTCTCTAAGTCTATAATATATAACTAAACTATTATTGTATGTAAAGTAAATAAGGTTTTTAAAATGTTTAAGATTAAATTAAAATGCAGAGCCCTTCAGACCAGTGGCCAGGACCCATGCAGTGTGAGTGCCACTGAAAATCAGCTTGCGTGCTGCCTTCGGCACCTGTGCCATAGGTTGCCTACCCCTGCTTAGAAGGAAGGTAACATCCTCAGCCATAATGTACTTGTAAAATGCTGTACTGCATGGTGGAGATTGGAGAAGGAAATATGCTTGTGAATCCTACAGTATTCGTTTTTTGCAGTCTTTTTAGCCTGTAAAGCAGTGGTCTCCAAACCTTCTAGTGGGGTGTGGAGGAATGTTCAGGCCTTAAAAAAGCTATGAACATATTACTCTTTTTGTGAGGGGCATACAGCGCTCAGCCATAGCATTGAGATCCCAACAGTGTTGACTGGAGCGATAGATAGATTAGACTTGATAAAATAGTTTGTTTTTTTAAAAAATCCAAACCAAACTACTCTACTTTCATTGGCTTAAGGACAGCTTTTGCATATTTTCTTGTTTCTGTTGCTTTCACCTGGCACAACATCCCAGAGTAAATTAATGGCATAATTTCATCTTTAATTATATCAGGTTAGAGGTACGCATGTACGGTTATGTTGGACACATGCCTACAGGTTTAAACATATCAATTAGCCAAATTAGCCTTTAAACATTAGCTGTAGCTATGTGTAGTACAGAAAAATAGAGCTGCCTGAGAATTTTTCAACATTGTCTTTTGGTTGAAAAATACCAACTTTGCTGAAACTAAAACTTTTTGTGGAAAAAGGGTCAATATCAATTTCTTGACTTGAAATAGTTTTCAAAAAAGTTGAAAAGTTGTCAGCATCCCATTCCATTTTTCCATTTTGAAAACACTTTTTGGTTTAAAAACTTAAGCTATTTAGCATTAAAAAATAATGGTTGAAGGCGACATAAACATTTTGCAATTATCAAAACAAAAATGTTTCAGATGTCCTAACTCTCTTTTGGGTCACAAACATTTTCCACGATTTTTTACTTTTAATCCTGAGCCAAAATGGGAAAATTTTTGAACCCTTGAAAATTTTCATGGGACAGGAAAACCAGTTCCTACCATGCTGAAAACATGTGTGCACAAGCATGTTCATAGTTTGTTATGGGTATAGCAGATAAAAAATTTTTACAGCCCCCCCCCCCCAAGATTTATTAAAACACCATATTTCTAACCCACAAATAGTGGATGCCTGAAATTAGAACATTAATTAATGTAATAATCAAAAATAAAATTTTGTAGCTTTATATGGATCAAAGAGGGGAAGCATCTAATGAAGGCCAGGGGATGCCACAGAAGGCCAGGCCAGGCGCTTTGAAGATGTCTCTGATTCAGACACAACCTTAGGCTACTACTGACTGGCTGTTTGAAATGATGTGTACTCCTGAGGACTATTTACAATTAGCGCACATTCAATTTTGTGGAGTTCATTCATTAGCATTAATTCTGAGCCTGGTCAGTCACCCAGTAAGAGCTCCCAGAAGATCCTGCCCTTGTTAAACAAATACACGTTCCTCCATGCACTATGCAATGTATTCTCTGTCATTAGACACACTTTGAGGCTGCCCCACCTCTGTGTTGTATTATATAGAGACTCCACTGTGACTCAGGCTTAAAAACAAGCACAGGGACCCCTTGAATATGTGTGGTAATGGTACCTCATCTTTCGAGGGGGCTTTAGTGAGCAAGGTAACAGTTGATAGGATCACTTCGTATTCCTCCAAGAGCTGGTAGCATCAGCACCAACTTTGAAGACCTTATACTTTGCAGTAAGACAGTGGCCCTATGGTGTGCCCCTGCCAGTCCATCAGCAGTTATGTGTGTTCTGTTAGTTGAATGTATTGTGTGTGACAGAATATGCCAGAACCTGAACATGAAGCCCTGACTCCAGTCTCATGCTAGGGATTGTTACCTGCCTTTGCATTGCACGTGCTGTAGGAGGTAGACTATAGATTTGCATGCACTGGGAGCCCTGCACAGAATGTAGCCACCCCCCCCAGCTCTTGGATGAGGTAGCGTTTGCTCTTGACTAATGGGATTTTGCAGGCACTAAAGTGTGCATGCAAATCTGAGGGTGCAAATTTAGGGGCTAAACTATGGGCCAGTTTCAAAAGATTTTCTTCCCTCCCCTACCTTCCATCTGTGGGAAGAAACACATAAAGAACACAATAGCTGGTGCTGCCCAGAGATAGCAGGTGCTCCTCTGACAGCAAACTGATCATGCTTTTAAAATCAGGAATTCAATGAATTTCTGTGTCCTAAACATATTAAGGAGCCTTGAATTAATATACTAAGGGCCAATTTGAGCTCTGCAGTAAGTGGCTATGACTCCATTAATATCAAATGGACTTGCACCTGCTATCATTCGTCCTTAGTTTGGCCTAAAAAAAGTACTACTTTTAACTTAAAAGAACTGGTAGCTCTGCTGAATAAACTCACTGGTTCTGCACGTACTTATAGGACTCTGATGTCAATGTCCTGCCTGTCTCAGCATGTATTGAGTGGGCTACAAAATATGAGACAGCTTTTTCCATGTGGCTCTTAGTTATGCACATAGTCCTGGTGAGCAGTATGAAGTGGCTTCTCACAGGATATAATAGGAATTTATAAGTCTTTATTGCCTTTCACCAGAGGCTTTCAAAGTGCTTTACAAGTATTAATAACTTAAGCTTACAACAGCCCTATGAGGTACGCATTAGCCCTGTTTTACAGATGGGGAAACAGAGTCAAGGAGCGATCAAGTGTTTCACTCACTGTCACTTGGGATTAAAGCTCATCACTCCTGATTCCCAGTTACATCTTCATCACTGGAAAAGTAGGCCATGTCCCTTACCTAGCAACAGTAGATTTTTAAATGGCGTTTTTTGTTACCCACTAATTTGTAGTTATCCAAAAAATAATTTGAATAATGCAGCATTTGTGAAATATCAATATAAATCCTACTGAATTAGATTTGTCCAATACGTGTGTCTTTTTGATTTTCTACCATATCATGTATATGCTCCAGCTCTGCAGAAATCATGCATACTGGATCTCTTCAGGAAGGCATATAGTTTAGGGCAAATGTTTAAAATGCTTTACTCAAAATAGCAGTAATTGTAAATGCAAATGACCACCTGGCCTGGCTTAAGATGAATAATTGGCCATTTGCCTGTGCAAATGGTGCACAATTGAATACACATTTTTGTGCCTGCTCCAGATCTTGCATTTTTCAAAAAACTATGGCCCTTGGAATTTGGAACGAAATAATTTTACTGTAAATTTGGACAAAGTCACAAGGGGTAACCTATATCATGTTAAGCATGGCTCATTGATTTATTATTCTGATGATAGGATGGATACAGACTGAGTCGTCAATTGATTCAATTTAGCAGATGAGCAACTTCCAACCACGTGTCTCTAGAGCTCCATAAGCAATGCAGGCAAAGATTCTTCATTTATTGTAGTGTAAGATTCAGCCATTCTGATGGCTGTGGCTTTAAATGTATTTGGACTTCTTCTAGTTCCCTTGCTCATGTTAGTGTTTTCAGATCAACTGCTCAATGCTAAGAGTCAGGCTATGTCTACACTACCACGGTAAGTCGACTTATTGTATGGAACTCCAGCCACGTGAATAACTTTATAGTTGGAGTCGACGTACCTTAGGTCGCGTTACCGCAGGCTCTACACCGCAGGGAGTTGGCGGGAGACACTCTCCCGTCAACTTACCTTACTCTTCTGTTTGGGGTAGAGTACAGGGGTCGATTGGAGAGCGATCTGCTGTCAATTTGGTGGGTCTTTAATAGACCCATTAAATCAACTGCTGGTGGATTGATCTCAGAGCGATCCCGGCTGTAGTGTAGACCTACCCTCAGTGTTATTCAGATGTGATGTCTGTAGCTACCAGAATAACAACTGCAGTCAGGACTGGGAATGCATTTAATGGAAACAAATGCAAAGAAACAAATAAATGTCTGGACAGAAGCAGTCAGGCTGGGGAAAATGTAATTGCTAGTTTGCATGTTCAAAAATATAAGTGAATTAAGATCAGGAAACTAGCCAGCAGACTCTCTAGATAGATACTTTATGTGCACATGACACTTGAAGCATCAGAAGCATTGCCATATAGATAATGTAGCAGTTCAGTGAATAAGTTTTGGTGTGCTGCATGTGCAAAGTGAGTGATTTTCCATTCGAATGGAATAGCTCTCCATTCTAATGCAGATGTGGAAACTCCAGGATCTGCTCAAATGCAAACCCCAGAGAAGAACGATGACTTCTGTCTTTTGAAAATATTAAGAAAACAGCCTGTCATGTTGGTGGGGGTGGTGATTCAGAAAAAATGGGAAGAAATTACTTAAAATAAATAGTCTTGATTGATTGGTTAGTACCTGAATGGAAAAGATCTTTGCCCTAAGGCCGCCTCATTACCACCAGCCTACACCAGATGTTAGCTGACTAGCTCGATTGCTGTTCAACTTGTTTAAATCAATGCAATTTGTACATTTCACAGTTTTCATGAGACATTTCTGAACCATTACCTGTCACTGCCATGGGGAAACAATGTCAGATGACCTTAATAACAGTTGAACCATTAGTTTTGTGACTGTGCCTTGTGCATAAATAGCCTTCATCTGTCCGCAAAGCAAATATTCTCTTGGTAGAGTACTCAGCCTCTATTATTATTTTGTAACAGCAAACGGACATTAATTTGGCATTGGAAGGACCATTTCATGCTGCTTTTCCTCATATTCGTCTGAACAATGCCTTAGAAATGACTTTTTTCCATTGGTGTATTAGATTAGTGACCTTTATTGGACTGCTTTCCAGTGATGGACGTTACTGTAGTTGAGCTGTACTGGCATTAACTCAATGATTTTCTTGGCAGTGTGCTAATCTCTTACACAGCACGACTATTCAAGAAGGGAGACTATCTGTATATATTGTAGTGAACTGGCCAGTGTGTAGCTATGAGTACATAACTGACAATAAAACAATAGATCATCCCCTTTTTGCGATTTTCTGGAATGTAATCAATATCCAAAACTATTCAACAATTTTATTATGTTTGTAAATTTATTTTAATTCATTGCTTGATTGCAACCAGTGACCTGTGACTGTTTGACTGTTGCTGTGTTGGTTAATTGTGATTTGTCACATAAGCCAGTGCTATTCTTTCCCTTCCTTGATTGGAGGAGTGCATAAGAACTTCCAGCACAAATAATCACATGCTAATTTAAAATTAATTTCCCACTAATATGCATGCATGCGGCTGTAAATTTGCTTTATTTGAAAAGTCGTTGCAGTGATACTTGATTGCATGAATATGAAGTGAACACACCTTGTTTGGATGGAGTCAGATCAGCCCAGCTCAGGTCATAACTTTTAACTGTTAGCAACTAATGGAGATCTAAAGCTCCAATTTTTGCAAATATGAAATATAACAAAGCATATAAAATGAAATTTTCAAAAATCTCATCCTACAGCAGGGCTCCTGCTGCCTGCATTGTGACCTGGTTCACACAGGGTTGCCAACTTTCTAATTGCACAAAGCCGAACATCCTCCACCCGTTCTCTGAGGCCCCACCCCAACCCAGCCCTTTCCCAGAGGCCTTGCCCCCTCCCGCCATTGCTCAGTGGCAGGCGGTTGGAATGTGGGAGTGGGCTCAGGGCTGGGTCAGGGTGTTGGAGTGAGGGGATAGGGTGCAGGCTCCAGCTGAGGGTGTGGGCTTTGGGGTGCAGGAAGGGGCTCAGGGCTGGGGCAGGAGGTTGGAGTGTGGGAGGGGAATCAGGGCACAGGCTCCAGCTGGGCAGTGCTTACCTCAGGCAGCTCCTGGTTGACGTTGCAGTGCTAACCTAAGGCAGCTCCCAGAAGCAACCAGCATGTCCCTGTGGACCCTAGGTGGAGGGGCCAGGGGACTCTTGCAGGCATGGGCAGCACACAGAGCCACTCCCACACCTCTTAATGGCTGTGTTTCCTGGCCAACTGGTGCCGCAGAGCCAGCGCTGGGGGGGAGGGGGCGGGGGCAGTATGCAGCGTTTCCCTGATCACTCCTCCACCTAGGGTCCACAGGGACATGCAGGATACCTGGCAATTCCAGGTGCACTTGGTTGCAACACCACTCACTCAATTTGGCCCAGCAGCCTCTCCATCATGACAGCCCATGAGCCAGGTCACAATGTGTGGAGTGGGGAACCATCCCTAGTTTAGCAGAACAGGAGCTGCCACTGGGAGGTGAATGGGAAGCAGACTCACTCTGCACCCCACCCCACCCAGGCCTCCAACCCTCCACAGGCAGGGCTTGACCTTTTCCCCTCCTTCCCAGATGGATAAAATAAAACAACATGAAATTCACAACAAATAAAATTACAAAGAATTTCCTAGGTCTCTAGAGATCCCCCTCCAGGTCACGTGCCAATGGTCACTGTGAAGTTTCAGATGGCTGTGGTGTCGAGCAGGAAGTTCTAGGAGCCACAGGTTGGTTATGGCATAAGATACTCTCCTAGCCCTATCAAAGCCTCATAAGAGTTTTCTGGCACTACCTATACTTTCATCTGTTGAAATCAGATCAAAACAGGCTCCTGGAAACTAGTAGCAAACCCGCAAAAGAGACGAGTCAGATATACAATTTCGCTCTGTTCTCTTCAACAGTCATCTGTGTGGGCTAGCATTTCATAAATAGCCTGCACTAGCTGGGTCGTATTTTTGTAGCCTGATGATTTTTCCAGCAATAATGAACAAGAGTTCCATTGATGAGGAAAAGACACATTCTTTGAATGTATACTATAAAGTTCTCGAGTAGTATATGCCCAGCATACCCTTTGCTCTATGTCTATATCATATACAAATAACATGAGATACTGATCTCAGTTTTAGGCACTGCTGAGCTAGCTTAGTGCCATGTAAGATTGGGCCCTGAATATCAGCCTCCTAGCATTTTCTGTTGCATCAAATCAGGAACTGTATCCTTTCAGGCATGTGCTTTGGTTTGGCTTCTGTCTACAAACCCTGTTCAATATGACATAGCAAATATTGTTCTTGCACAAACAGAGTGAGTGAACACGATGGAGAGATTATTTTTGATTCATTCACTGTTTAATGAAAAAGCTGGTTCTTCTGGTTGTTCTCCTACCTGGACTGGCTGAGGATGGGGCTAAGGTTTTAATCTTATTTTACAGTGGTGTTTTAAGTGAACACTATTTTTTGATCTAAAGCAGGATGAAGCTACATCTATACTCCCCACATTAAAGAGTAGACCAGGAGATGCTTGCTAGGGTTGCCACCTTTTTAAAAGCTGCTAACCAGACCCCCGAGGCCCCGCCTACTTTTCCGCCTCTTCCCCTCAAGGTCCTACCCCCATCACTCGTGCCTCGCTTAATGGATTGTCTCAAGGAGTCTGCCTGCAAGTAGGCGACAGCCCTGGATGAGGAGGGGCTGGCACCTTCCTCCTGCCACACAGAAACTGGACCTTTGGTTCAGGTGCCATTTGGGGTTGCCAGGTCCCCTTTCCACCAGACTTTCCAGTTGAAAACTGGGCATCTGGCAACACTAAATGGCACCTGGATGCAGAAGCCAAAAACCAGACTGTCCGGGTAAAACCTGGATGGGTGGCAACCTTAATGCTTCCTGAAGAACCACAGGGCTAAATCCTGAAAAAGGTGCTTGACACCTTTATGAATTTGGCCTTATGAGAGTTCAGGCCCTCAGAGGACTAGGCCCAGAAGTATGCACTGCATCATACATGCCAATATAAGGCCTGCTACTCCACTGCTTTATACTTTGTGTTACCATTAAAGGCCTAGTGCAACCCTCATGAAGCCAATAGGGGTATAGCTACTAGAGTTGCCAGGTTTTTGGTTTTTGACCAGAACACTCGGTAGAAAAGGGACCCTGGTGGTACTGGGCAGCACAGATGACCAGACCGTTAAAAGCTCAGTTGGCAGGTCCGGCTCCTAGGAGAAGAAGTTATTTTTATATTTAGTTCTCAAAGTAGGCAGGCAAGCGGTCATACTTACTACTCGCAGGAACTAGTTCCATAGTCTAGGTCTGACTCCTGTTGTCCAAGGCTATGTCTACACTGCAAATGTGGTTGTGAATGTAGCTCATATTGATGCACCTGTTAATCGAGGTAGCATGACTAAAAAATAGCAGAGAGGACATAGCAGCACAGGCTCCAACTGTACAAGCCCACCTGCCCCCATACTCACAGTGGTAGCCAGTGCTGCCACTTCCTCACTGCTATTTTCAGTGAGCTGGCTAGATTAAAGCAACTGTGGGTATGTCCCCATGAATTGCAAATTATATCCAGGGTGACAGTATGACCTCAGGTGTGTGAGCTCTACTGTTCCAGCTGGACTGAGTATCCCAATGGAGTAAGCCCATCTTAGTTTGGGCTCACTTTTAACCAACTCCCACATCCTGAATCACATTTAGAAGCCAGCAGCAGCTAGCACAGATTATAGAGCCCAAGTGTAATGTGCTCAAGGTGGCTATCAGTACTTTCTGCAGTAGGTGAAGTTTTCACTTGATTTTTAAGAGGAGCCTCAAGAAGATGGCACTGCAGGTCATGAAGGGTATACAATGATGGTTGAATGGTGTATTTGACTTGCACCCGTATAATGTTAAAATCACCCAATCAAATTTCAGTTTGATTTCTAAACATTAAAATATCCATAGAGAACTTAAAATTGCCATTTCTTGAGCACTGAAGTATCAGAGGGTAGCCGTGTTAGTCTGGATCTGTAAAAGCAGCAAAGAATCCTGTGGCACCTTATAGACTAACAGACGTTTTGGAGCATGAGCTTTCGTGGGTGAATACCCACTTCCTCGGTTGCATGTAATGGAAATATCCAGGGGCAGGTATATATATGTGTGCTAGCAAGCAAGCTAGAGATAACGAGGTCAGTTCAATCAGGGAGGATGAGGCCCTGTTCTAGCAGTTGAGGTGTGAAAACCAAGAGAGGAGAAACTGGTTCTGTAATTGGCAAGCCATTCACAGTCTTTGTTCAATCCTGAGCTGATGGTGTCAAATTTGCAAGACAAACCCAAGAGAGAAACCAACAGGACTCCACTGGCCATCACATACAGCCCCCAGCTAAAACCCCTCCAACGCATCATCAAGGATCTACAACCCATCCTGGACAATGATCCCACACTTTCACAGGCCTTGGGTGGCAGGCCAATCCTTGCCCACAGACAACCTGCCAACCTGAAACATATTCTCACCAGTGACTGCACACCACACCATAATAACTCTAGCTCAGGAACCAATCCATGCAACAAACCTCGATGCCAACTCTGCCCACATATCTACACCAGCGACACCATCACAGGACCTAACCAGGTCAGCCACACCATCACTGGTTCATTCACCTGCACATCCACCAATGTAATATACGCCATCATATGCCAGCAATGCCCCTCTGCTATGTACATCGGCCAAACTGGACAGTCTCTACGGAAAAGGATAAATGGACACAAATCAGACATTAGGAATGGCAATATACAAAAACCTGTAGGAGAGCACTTCAACCTCCCTGGCCACACTATAGCAGACCTTAAGGTGGCCATCCTGCAGCAAAAAAACTTCAGGACCAGACTTCAAAGAGAAACTGCTGAGCTTCAGTTCATCTGCAAATTTGACACCATCAGCTCAGGATTGAACAAAGACTGTGAATGGCTTGCAAATTACAGAACCAGTTTCTCCTCTCTTGGTTTTCACACCTCAACTGCTAGAACAGGGCCTCATCCTCCCTGATTGAACTGACCTCGTTATCTCTAGCTTGCTTGCTAGCACACATATATATACCTGCCCCTGGATATTTCCATTACATGCATCTGAGGAAGTGGGTATTCACCCACGAAAGCTCATGCTCCAAAATGTCTGTTAGTCTATAAGGTGCCACAGGATTCTTTGCTGCTTGAGCACTGAAGAATCTGCTCGGAATCCAATGCCATGTGAAGGATCACGAAGTCTGGAATTGTTCTTGTATCTTGTACTTAGCAGGTCTTGTCACATTAATCTGGTGGAGTCAATCAAGTTGGAGTGCATTACTAAGAGAGAAGGGAAACCTGAACCTCCTTCTATCATCAGCAGTCTTTACAGGGCAGGGTAACACACTGCAAGCCTTCCCCTTATCACCATTATGATCAACTGAATGTCAATTTCGATAGTTTTATTGGCATGATGAGGTCTACAAGTGCTGCCAAAGTTGACATCAAAACAATCATTTAGGTGGAGTGTTTAATCACTAAAGCTTCAGACTCCCTTTACAATATCATGGGTTTGTGTTTCTTTAACTTTTATTGGAGTGTTTCATCAGAGTAACATGCAAGCTGAGGTGCTCTGTTTGTATTGCATATAAAATCCCTTGTAAATAAAACAGGAATATATTTATAGTAATAGTAATACTTTGAGTTTATTCACTGACTTTCATGTGAGGATCTAAAATGATTTTAAAAGGTGGGCAACTCTTTTTAATCTCCCATTTTACAGAAGGGGAACTGAGGAACATAGAAGTGAAATGACTTGTGCAGGTCCACACAGGTTCATGGGCTTGGTCAGAAGTAGAATGCAGGTCTCCTGACTGCCAGTTCTATTGCTCTAACCACTCAGAAATGTTGCCTCATGACACACAGTGGTCTTTACAAAAAAAAAAAAAATCTTCTAAACATTATTGTGCATTTGTCTCTAGAAAAGCCCTGAAGTAAAACACACTATCATAATTGAATCACATTCAATGTCACAGATCCCTATCCCTATAGTCACAGGCTGTAGCAAATTTGTATTGTAGAATCAATATATTCTTTACAATCAGAGCCTGTGCTGAGTCTCTAATATTAGAGACAGCCTTCATGAAATATTACATTGATTACACTCCAGAAGTTGAGGACAAAATAATAACCCCCCACTGGGAGAACTAGGTTAATTTATTAGAATAAGTGTCTTCAATACAATAAAATCCAAGTTTCATCCCTTAAAACACCATTATAAATATGAAAAAAATGCATTTCGCCTCCCATCGACCAAGCTGCAATGGCTCATGCTATACTGAGCCCTGACGAAAGGGGAATGCCAATCGTTTTCCTTCTTATCTTGCTGTATTAAGTACTTGTCTAACTCCTGAGATGGGATTATGATGGGGTCTGAATCATCTCTCCCTAATAAAATCCAATGCAAGATTTTGGCAGCTCTGCTGTTCAGAGAGGGTAAACTGTAAGGTTAAGAATAATAGCCCTTGTCACTTCATATAGCCTTGTTATTAGAGATATTTAGTACTGAGGCTGGGCTGTAGGGGTAACCGCTAGGATGCGATGATGTTGCTTCCTGCATCAGCGAGCACAATATTGATTGTAAGCTGTCATCCCTTGTGCATGCTTTGTGGTATTCCAATAGTCTCAAACAGACCACAATGCATCAAGCGAGTGTCTCACGTGCTGTATTAACCAACACCACTATAAAATCGTGGTTACCATCCCTTAATACATCTCTAGAACATCCTGCCACCACTTCTCTGGTTGTGGCAAGCATTCAAAAATCAAGTTGGATGGGTCTTCACATTGGAGCATCAAGGGCTAAATAAAATAATGCAGGGTGCAAATCCTTCACTGGTTGTTTCAGGGCCTTCGGCAGGCCAAGTATCAGTATCTCCCATTGTAGAGTTGCTGGTACTCAGCACATCTCAGGGTCAGGCCAATAGTTTTGTGCATTGATCCTGGTTTCTGTAAATGGCCATAAACAACAATGCCCAGAGAAATGCCCATAAAACTAGGGAACCGTTTGCTGCACTAGAGAACAAGAGAGGTGAATTAATCTGTTAACAGGTAGTGCAGGAAAATAAACCAGAAAGCTGTACATTTCACCGTGTACCCACTGTATTTATAGTTGTAGTGGTAGGGGCTGCTCAGGGTGGGCATAATAGACATTGCCTGGTTGCATGGTACTGTAAATAGGTTCAGAGCATGTGCTCATTCGTCACTTTCACCTGTGCCTTTTCTGAAGTTGCCAGTCTCCACTCACCTGTACTTTGGGGCTTCTCTAAAAAATACCATTCACCAGTTAGACCAGGGCTGTACTGATCCTCACAGACAGCCATGAGCATAGTTACTTTTCCTTCATAGGGAGAAAACTTGATAAGTCCTATGGTATGACTGTCATGGCTGTGGAACTTCATCACAAAGGGGTGTGTGTGTGTGTGTGTGTGTGTGTGTGTGTGTGTGTGTGTGTGTGTGTGTGTGTGTGTGTGTGTGTGTGTGTGTGTGTGTGTGTGTGTGTGTGTGTGTGTGTGTGTGTGTGTGTGTGTGTGTGTGTGTGTGTGTGAGTGAGAGAGAGAGAGAGAGAGAGAGAGAGAGAGAGAGAGAGATTGGGTCCAATTCTTTTCTCACTCCATATGAACAGCTACCATTGATTTCAATGGGTACTGCAGCTCATCGGTGAATCAGGCCCCTGTAATTAGCAGACCCTTTTGAAAGTGTGGTTGTACAGGTTTCCAGGAGTTTTAGAAGCCTCAAACAGAGCCACATGCTGGCAGTCAATAAGTGCTCTGTGCTTTGTCTCTCACCAACACGCCTCTCTTGGGTGCTTACTAAAGGTTAATGGCAATCATGCCAAGACAGAAGCAGACTCACAGGGAGCTTGATATGATCAAGTTCTGTCAAATCTTCTTGAGGATGGTTTGTTTTTCAGCGTTCACCTCATTCCCTGGCTGGTCTTGAAGCCTACAGGTGTGATTAGACTGTAAGGGATGGCTTTCCCCACTGATATGCCATCTTGGTTTAGGATTCCCTGCATCCTAGAGGGAGCAAGCTAAGAATGGCTGCCATATTTAGTACCACTGTGTTGTGGTGCAGCTGCCCTGCCTACCCTTCTACTTGCAACCAGTGAGCATAAGGGAATTTGGTGGCAGTGGGGGGAGGGGCATCTTTTTGATGAATGCACTTCCATTGCAGTTGTGGTGCCATGCCTTGACTCCACCCATCACCACATCCCTTCTGCCCTCTCTGAGCTCGCTTCTGCTATATGGTTGGCACATTAGCTAAGCTTTTTGCACTGGATGCAACTGGGTCACCACACTACTCAGCACTGTTGTGGATCCCATCCATGCAGTAGCACAACCCCTTGTGCCACTGGCAGGATCAAGCCTGTACTGATCTGGGATAGAGACCAACCAGCAAATTGGAGGTGAAAGGCTCTATTTCCCACTACCACTCTCCAAGCCACCCTGCCACCGAATTACTCACACATTCACTAAGACAGGGGGATTTATTAGGTCCCTCTGACATGTCTAGCAGCACTTCCAACAGCATGATCAGAGAGTGACAGACAGCTGATTTTGAGTCTCCCCAGGAACAATCCTGGCATTAAAAGTTTAAGCTCATGCAGCATTTAGAAATCACATCAATCAGTGAAACCACACCAAAACACATTCGAGACAATTTTACTTCTGATGCCAGAGTGCAGGCTCTCTTTACAGGATTTTTTTTAAAAAAAAAAAGACGTTTACTTTTGCTATTTTTTAATCACTTCATTTTAAAAAACAGGTTACTCCTGAAAGCCATTTTTTGTAATAAATTTACAAGCCAGCATATTTTTTTTCCTTGTAATCATTCCTTTAAACAAGGCAAACTTATCTGTTCCTATCCTGAGCAGTCTCATGAACAGTAGACAGGGTATTAAGTAGTTAAATAATAATTAGAAGCTTGGTTCCAAGTACTTCAACAGTGACTTCCTCCTGCCCCAGAGATATTAAGTGAAGGTCCCCAGTACCTATACAGTTTGTGTAACTTCCTTATGGTATTTATGTCCCTTGAGTAAGTGGCAAGTCAGTCTTTCTCGTAAGGTATAAGACTTGGTAAGTCTTGCAGGACATGCTGGAAATCCAACTCATGCCTTATAAAAGAGGCTTTAAAGAGTATGCTTTGCCTTTAAAAAAATCTACTAAATTTCACTGCAACAATCACAGCTGTTGTCTCTTTTGCCCACTGTTCACAAGCTGCAAGAATGCACAGCACATTGACCACCATGTAGCCACCTACAGATTGAATAAAATTTCAGTTTTATATTGTACAATTGCTCAGATAAAGAAGGGACCTGAGTAATCCTTAGGGGCAGCCTTGCCATGCAAAGAGGAAGAGCTCTGATTTATTACTATTATACCACAGAACCATGGACACCCTCTCTTCAAAGCAGTCAGGTGCAGAAAGCAGTATGTGATGGTGGTTGTATTTTTTTTTCACAATGCCATAAATTAGTAACTTAGATTTTGTCATTCAAATATAAATAAATACTTTTTTTTTAAAAAAAGGAAAAGCGAGACTCAGTCATAACATGCAAGAGATTAAAACAGAACAATTAAAAATGACCAAAGCAAAACACAGGAAATGCAAATGAAAAGCCCAGATTCATTTTGGATTGCAATAGATGCATTTTGGAAGCATTATTTATAAAGGTATGTCATATACCAAAAAAGGCACCACAGTATCTGCAGAGCCAAATCCTTAAGAGTTTCTGTGGGATGTGAAGAAGGAAGGTAGCAGCCTTGATTAGAGTGTACAGTTCATCTTTCTCTCCTACCTTCCCCTCCCCAACAATCTTAAACCTGTCCACTGCAAATCTGATCTTTCCATTTTATGTTTGGTTTCACTGTCTCCACGGTGGGGGGAAAAGAGAAACGTAGGAATAAAAAGGCAAATTTAAAAAAAAACATTGGCAAGGGCATCATCATTCTGCAAGTGGAATATCTCAAATGATACTAAAAGAACCCTGGAGTTGCTTAATTAGAAACAAAACACAAACACACACACCTTCTTTTCTGACCTTAATTGCATTTTTAAATACCATACTACAGTAATAACCTCAATTTAAACCAGCAGACGTCTAGAACCAAACAACACTAGGAACCACCAAAGAGTACTGGATGTAATAAAAACATCAGAAATCCAAGCCAGCTATTGAAGGGATCATTACATCTGTTAGCTCTCAACTCTTTTAAAAAAAATAAATAAACAAAACCATGATACCAGTACCTACTGGGTTTGCCAACCCATTGCTTTAAGGTGAGTGGGAGGTAGGGGATATTGGAATCTATTTGCATGCCTCTACACATTATTTGCAGAGGAATAATTAAACAAATGAACAGGGAGGAGGTAAAAGAAAAGAAACATTTTAAAACTTGTGTTTACTAATATTCTGTACATGAGATTCCTAAAGAATAACTTGTCCTCCTAGTTAACCTTGTCCTGGAATATATACAGGTTATTTGTTGCAGCCACTGCAATGATATTTTCTGAAGGATGCCAAGCTGTATGCAAGATCTTTTTGCTGAAATCCAGACTGTCCACACTAATTTCATCTTTCCTCCGTTTGCCCCCAACACACACTTTGCGGGGCTTGAGTATGGCCCGAGGTTTGCTGTTTTCCCTAGAGGCCTCCAGGGTTACGTCACGCTTGGTGTTGCGGTCAAACATTCTGAAGAAATTGTTGTAGGAGCCAGTCATTATGACACTGTGAAGCAAGTGGAAAGAACAGATGAGAGTTAATTATGCCATACGAGGATGGCACAGCAGCTAGAGTTTAGGGCCTCTCAAGCTTCTCTGTCTTACTCTCCCTTCCCCTCTTGATGCATCAGATCAGATTCACTATCCTTCTGGACAATAAGGACACGATGAGAGACAATGTCACTCCTGAATTAGCCATAGTGGTTTGAGAGAGATTGACCTCAAGATGGCGGCCTTCCTCCTTCCCCAAGGGGTAGGAATGACTTTGTTAACTCTCCTTTGAGTTTTTAATTTTTTTTCATGCCTCTATATTTATTGGGCTTGGATGAGTGAGAAGTCCATTGATAAAGGCTATTCTTGCAGGACTTCCAACCAGCCAGTATCAGCAAGTTCTGGAGAACTCCATTCCTTTTATCAGACCAAAGATCTTTGGATATATTTAAATAAGCCCACACATCTCATCAAGTCTTTTCTCGTTACTTATGCAAGGAGAATTCCCATGGAAGTCAGTGAGTTCTTCCAGAGTACAGACTGAATAAGAATCTCATAGTTCAACATGAGTTTTTTCTGACCTGTACTCTGAATTTCACCCATCATTAAAGGCAAAAAAGCACAACCTTTTAAATTACTGATGGGGCCAGGAGGCATTGTTTGGAACCAGATTATATATGGGATTTGGGCTCAAGGCCCAATTAATCCTGGGTTTATGTTCTGAGGGTGCTGAATTTGCATAAGATTTTGGCCCACCATTGCAGAAATCATACAAGATCAGGTAATCCTACTTGATTCCTGCCACCTTGAATGGTGTGACTAATGCAAGAATTTCTGCAATTTTGGGCCAAGCTATATCATCATCTTCTTGAGCCAAAACCTCCACGTGAACAAGTCGTCTCCTGAGATTTCAACCACATCCAAACCAGGACCAGAAAGTTTGGATGATGTGGTACCAAAACTTCAGGCATAGATTCACATAGAATGATTTGTATCTGACAGCACTGCCCCACCCCCAATAATGACTGAAATTTGGAGGAGTTTGAACATGTGGTTCTGGTTTAGGCCAGTCTCTGTTTCTATCCATATATTTATTAAAAGAACTCCAAACTGTGCACCAAACATTCATGTCACCCACAAAGCAGTCAGTGAAAGAACTACAGAGCAGAAGGGAGAGAAGAGCCAATAGTATTATGCACATACTAGTTGTGGTTAAGATTGCGTTACATTTTGCACTTAATACAGGAATTCAAATTCTCTGCCATGTAAGAAAAATAAAGCATACCCTCCACTAACAGCACATGTTGAGTGCAGAACGAATAATACAATGGGTGGTTTGGGGAACCATCAGAGAAAAATCCCCTCTTATAATTCATGATGATGCATCTCACCTGTCAGACCCATTCCACACACATTCAAATTTATCGAAGATGCAGTCATTCTCATAGAGCGAGCACAGCTTGCTTCGGAGATAATCGTGTACCTAACAGCAAAGACACAAGGCGGTGGAATGAAAACAAGACTGTGCTTTGTGGAAGTTCTGCTAGAACCTGAAGTCATAGAGTCATAGACTTTAAGGTCAGAAGGGACAATCGTGATCGTCTAGTCTGACCTTCTGCACAATGCAGACCACAGAATCTCACCCACCCACTCCTGCAACGAACCCCATACCTATGTCTGAGCTAGTGAAGTCCTCAAATCATGGCTTAAAGACTTCAAGGTGCAAAGAATCTTCCAGCAAGTGACCCGCGCCCCACGCTGGAGAGGAAGGCAAAAAAAACCCAGGGCCTCTGCCAATCTGCTCTGGAGGAAAATTCCTTCCCGACCCCAAATATGGTAATCAGCTAAACCCTAAGCATGTGAGCAAGACTCACCTGCCAGGAAAGAATTCTCTGTAATAACTCAGATCCCACCCCATCTAAGATCCCATCACAGGCCATTGGGCACATGTACCTCTAACAATCAAAGATCCAAAACGCATAAAAAGCATAGCCAGTTTGTCAGCATTGCACCTTCAACATCTACTCACTGCTTGTTAGTTCTGCATTTCACCTATATAGCCCAGTGCCTTACAAATGTGAGGTTTGTTCCTCCTGCAGTACTTAATATATCCTCAAACAAAGGCACTGAGGGATATATTGACTGGTTCACTGTGTTCTCTAAATGGAGTTGGACGGAGTGTTTAAGTGTGTTCTGTTGTATATGCACGTTCAATCACTTTACAGTCCAGCCTATGAAAAATGAATGTTACCATTTTAAAGATGGCGCAAGTCCCCAGTGGGCTGAAGTACAGTGACAGGTCTGTGTTAAGGGACTCAGCATTGGAATGGTATCTGGTGCTGCAGGTCTGAATTAAGGAAGGTCTGCTGGGGCACTCTGCACAACACCTGTCCAAAATATGCCTGAAAATCAGTTCCTCACCTTCACCAAATTAGTTTTACCAATCCATCCAAAATCATAAAAGGGAAAAAAAATCAAGAAGGTTATCATTTATCAAGTCACTCAAGCTCATATTTTATAGATATGCTTCCACTGAAATCACAGGCAAAACTTCTGTGGGAGCAGGGGCAGGTTCTTATACTTTGTATGTTTACCCTAATCCTTTCTATCACAAACTTGTGCACCCATCACTGAAAGGTGAAATCTGGTCCTTTCCCATTTATTCCAAATCCCTACAACTGTTCCTATTTAGTTTTAAATGTCTCTTGCCCATCAGCCTTGAAGATGAAATACCTGGTATGTCTCAATAGGCCTGTTCTCCATGTTCAGGTCCCATACTTTGACAGTGAGATAGTCCCTGGTCATGATATACCTTCCACTGTGACTGAATTTAACATCAGAAATTGAGGAGATGATCTCAGAAAAAAATGATCTGTTACTTGGGTCTTCAGGCTCTTCAAAAACTGCAGAACGAAAGAAAAACAGCAACATAAAACATGCTGTAAGCTGAATCAATACGATCTTAGAGGAAGACTGTTCATGCAGCACTGGGGCCCCAAATCAAGAAAGCATGTAAGCATGTGATTAAACTTAAGTGCTTTCCTGAATCAGGGCTTGGGCTAACAAGGCCAGTTGGAATGATCTAATGTGTCTGTTTGGACAGTATTTAGTGGCAAATCAGTGACTGTACCTGTATAGAAAGGACTGTAACAAAAGAATAGGAACATAGGAATTGCCATTCTACATCAGACCTGAGGTTCATCTAACCCAGTAAACTGTTTGTGACAGTGGCCGGCACCTGATGCCTCAGAGGGAGGTGCAAGAAATCCCATAATGGATATTCATTTAACCAACCAGCCCACAGGGTAAGTTTCTTCTGATATCGGTATCTGAATATGCAACATTAAAATATCGAGAGAAAGAAGGGAAATCTGAGCCAACTCAGTTTTGTCCCTACTTTTTCCTAAGAACCCTTCAGCATTTGAGCCGGATCCTTGATGTTGGTGTCAGTGCGACACTAAAACCTTGCATATTTGGCTCTTTTTTGAGGTGAAACTTCATTTTTTCCCTTGAGTTCTGCCTCTTTACATCATGATAAGGAAAAGCTGGCGTTGGTGTTCTGAGATCTTAGAGAGACATTTTCAGCACAAAGGTCTAGCACCGAAATGCAATGACCAGTGAGACTGTCATGCTTTCTCACCATTTAATTTTGTCTGACAGTTTTGAACTATTTAGTTGCATTTCATCATTCACGTGTAAGGCACCCTACAGTGCAATCATTATAAATCATGCACTATAAAATATTAATTTCCTAAATTAAAATGCAGCATTACAAAATGAGGCATCACTTTGACTGCACAGCTGGAAGGAATCCAAAAGGTGGAGAACACCAGAATTGCAGGGCCAAAAATGGCTCTGCTATAAGCAGATGCAACTCGATTGGAGTCAGTGGAATTGCATCCCCATTTATACTGGATCTGGATTAGACATAAAGTAGGCAAAATGCCCATATTTGAAGGATTTTAACCTGCATAGTTGAAGCTACTTCACCTTTAATAAGTGCAATGAGCAAGAAGGACCATAGGAGATCAGTGTATCAACAATGCAACCCTAGCCCAAAAACGTAAAGCCTTACACACCATTCCTGCTTGCTGAAAACCAAAGTGATAAGCAACTGGATGTCAATGTAAAATTTCACAGCTACTGCAAAAATACAAATTAATCTTGTTACTCCCGGAATACATCACAATTTGAGCAGTTTACAAAGACGACCAATGAAATTCAGCAATTTGGGGCCCATTTATAAAATTAAATTTCTAATTGTCATCAGCAGAACATGTGTCTCTCTCAAAACCACCTGAACTAGTGGCCCTCATCACATATGGATTCTTGTTGGTGGCATCAACAGAGGCTGAGGACTGAGTGGGCCATCTATCAGGTCTGATCCATCTCTACAGATGGTCACTACAGGTTTGGGTTGAGGCAGGGTGTCACGGTGCAAGTTTGTATTGCTGTTGCACGGGCTACCCTTGTGCCGTGGTTGAAGAGAGGACTTCAGTCTCCATCCAGTCCCTTTCACTAGCACTGCTTTTGTTTTGTTTTTATAAAAACCCCTCCACTGCTGTTCCATCGACAGCTGGGCTAACATTCAGACCCACCTTCAGTCTAGAAAATAAGTGGCTTAGCCTGGCTGTTTCATGTACCACAAAAAGTGCTGCCAGAGATTGACTTTCAGAAGACCATACTAAGTGCAAACATTTGTTCAATGTTATTATCCCCTATCTGAGTGCTGGGCTGCGAGCTCCTGAGTTCTGGAGTAGGATGGGGGGGGGGCGGGGAAATCACCTGAAGTGCCAGAATAAATGATCTCTCTACAAATCAGAAATGGTGTAGCTCACAGCAGGATCCAAGTTGGGCTCCTTTAATCGCCAGCAGGAATTCTGCTGACCTGCAGGTTTTTTTAAATAAATAAATAAAAAACCAACACCCAAACAACAACAGAAAATAAAAGATCTGAGCTGGTCTGCAGAGAGCTCATGTCTTTGGTGTAATAATTACGGGTTTGCTCGCATCAGGTGGGCTGACTTCATGAGGCTCTCTTTAATGGCTGCATCACTTCCATTCAGCGTGTACATACGTGTATGAGCTTGTGTCAATGCTGGAAGTATTAAATCTATAGCACACAAGCAGGAGGAATTATTGCTGATGCTGTAGAACTGGGAAAGGTCAAAAACTACAAACAGCAACAACGAAAAAGCCCTGGAATATCTGAAGAATACTATGAATGAATGGGAAATACCAGCAAGAACAAGACAATGGTGATGTTAAAAAATAAGGCAAATTTTTTATACATTTCACCAGGAACTGAATATTCCACAGGCTATTGTTCTTGGGAGTCAGATTCCCCCTCGCCTGAATGTCAAAATCTACTTCATTGCTTTTCCCCATGCTCTTTTTGTACAGGTTGTTACTGTTATTACATTTGCCTTTTTTACTGCTCATCTTTTTAACCCCAATCTTCAACAGCCATTGTATATGCTGTGCCAACCTTGCCCTCATTCCAGAGGTCTGAAGTCAGATGAAAAGCTGCTGCCAGGGGGAAAAGTGCACTTCAGAGCAGCCCAAGGAAGTGACAGGCGTCTACTTCTCCCGAATGCCCTAATGAGCGTCCCAGAAAATGGGAGCCTCAGAAGCAGGGAGGACTGTTACTTTCACAGATGTCTCCATCACCTTCCACCATGGGGCACATCCATGCTGAAGAATGAGGAAATGTGCACGTGGGGCAAAGGAAGTGTCCAGTCATGTTTACAAGAGAGGCCATAATTCCCAAATGTCTTGAATCAAGTATGGACCAAATTTTTTTATGTAAAACAAGTCCCTATGTCTGCAACATTGAGACCCTGTCACTTCTCAGATAGGCTGGAAAACCAGAACTGCAAGAAGCAGGAAAAGATTTAGAGATGGGCCTGAATGAAAATTCTGGGGCCAAAAGACCCCTGAACTCTGGATCTTTGCTGAAATTCAGCCGATCTCCAGTAAGATCCTGTTGCAAGGCGGCTTCAAACCCACTACTTGGACTGAGGTTTACTCATCAATAAATAAGATCAGCACCAACAGAGGACTTTGTTATGCTCTTTTCTCCATTTAAACTTTAACCACAATAAATAACCAATGCTGACTGGAAACGTAGAAGTCTATGAATCCCATGGTTACCAGAGACCACAGGAGGCCTTGCCACTCAGCACAGCCTCACAGTTTCTGATTCCATACTGCCACAACAATTGGCTTCCTTGGCGATTCCATTGGCAATTACTAATTCAAGCCTGTCCCAGCATATCTGGTGCAATGTCACCCCTCAGTGCAGATGTAACAAAGGAGTCCCATTGGAGACAACTGATTTCCATTCAGGTAAAAGATTTCATCACAGCAAGTAAAGACAGAGGAGAGGCAACATCTGGAAATGCTAAACATTTTCTGTGCTGTGAAAAGAAGCCAGGATGGTGCAAGAGGCTGTTTCTTTTAAATAGACAGGACAGATGCAGGGAAGGGGAAGGACTGGAATGCACAGGCACAGTGAACAGTGTGATGGCAGCAAATGGCATGTTTCTTCCATGATTGTTTGGGGAAGGGGGAGAAGAGTTAGTTAGAAGGGCATGTGAAGGCCATAGGGCAGGGAGAAGGCAGCAAGAGGGACAGGTGTGGAGTGAAACTTGGTGGAAGAGGAGGGGGACGGTTGACCCAAACGGCCAATCATGACGGCACGGAAAGTCCAGTCAAAACTGTTTCTCCTCCTCTGGAGATTCTGCACAAGGGGCTAGTTAATTGTCTCCTTGAGGTCTTGTTGGCCTATTATTCTGGTCAACAGGAGCTCATTCTATATTACGTAGAGGGACTGGGAAAGGTTCACAGCTCAGGAGAGAAATACTGATTGCTCATAGTATAATTCTGAAACAGCTAAGGGATCTCAATTCATGTTAAAATTCAAGGAAAAGGACAGCTCTCAGGGCCAGATTTTAAAGGTATTTAGGCCCCTAAAAATGCAGGTAGGTGCCTAGTTGGATTTTCAAAAGCATCTAAGTGCTGATGTACATGGCTTAATACATATAAGAAATACATTAGAGTGACAGTGGTTCAATACTGCACTCTCTAACTGCCAGCTGGAGAGGGCTGCTTAAGGCCTGGTCAGCGATCAGCTCAGCTCTCGTTTGAGCTGCATCGAAGACACTGCCCACGTGAAGCCTTGTCTAAATGGGAAATACTGCTGGACGATTCCCTCCTTGGGGAAAATGACTGAGTGAGTATCTATGGAGAAATTGTCAGATGCATCTCTTCATGGGAGTGCGCTGCCTCTCCACGGGAAAATTGTTGCCTTGTGTCTCTCCAAAGGAAAATTGTCACCTGCTTTGCTCTACAGGAAAATTGCCAGTTTTGTCCCATTATGGTGGAAATTGTCAATCATGTCTCTATATGAGGGGAAAATATCAGTTGTCTCTCTGTAGGGCAGAAATATAGGCAGCCTAGGAAAGAGATTAACAAATCTCCATACAATTCCCCATCCCTTTATACACTTCCTAGAAGGCTGAGGCTATACATTGTTCTCACTGTGCCTTTTCTACTTGGCATCCAGCTTTCGCAGTATTTCAGATTCATTAGGATGCCACAGTCCAGCTTTTGTAACACCATCAGCACTGCATAAGATGCATGAGTTATCCACCATGCACAGACCAGTCAAGGAGAGTCTGACTGGAAAGGAAATGCAGATAAAGCACATAATTGCTCGATGAAGTCTGGGTAATCATAGAAACATAGATGATTAGGGATTGAAGAGACCTCAGGAGGACATATAGTCCAACCCCCTGCTCAAAGCACGACCAACCCCAACTAAATCATCCCAGCCAGGACTTTGTCTTCTAGGGCCATATAGTCTCTTACATGGGCTACTCACAGTTTCCTTTGCACTCGTCCCTTGAGGGGCTCATGGGTGCCCTACCACTCATTCACACAGAAATACTGTCCTAGTGCTCCCAGTGGCTCCCTGGTGATCCATATGTTACTTGTGGGCCTGTGCACCAATCCCCTCTCATTCCTTGGCGGAAGAGACTCTTAAGAGTTTCTCTTCCAAGCCGAAAGATCTTTCATCCTGCTAATGGTAAAACTTCCCTAGGTAAAGAGTTCTTAGAGTAAAGGGAACAGTTCATTTTATCAGTCTTGGTTGCTGATAAGTTTAACTAGTCTACCTCTGTATTAGCCCCTGTGGGAGTGCATGGATGAGATGCTGCCGATTGTAGCAAATACAGCAGGAAGAATGGGTAGGACCTTTCTTGGGAGGGAAGAAGTCATGAAGAGAGGACAGGGTTCAGTCTGTGAAGGCTTTAAGAGCACTAATGCTGGAAATGTAAGAGCTGATGCACACTGTGAAAAACCTGGACAAACCCTCAACAGAGAGCCTCATACAAAGAGGAAAATGATATAAAGCTGATATTGATCCCTTTGAGTTCCTGGTACTGTAGGGCAAGTGCTTACAAGCCATCATGCGTCCCACCAGGTGATCATGAGAGGTCTGATCAGAGTTAATGCATTCATTCCATGGTGCGCTTGCTATGCTGAGAATATTTTAACTCCACCATCAGAGGTATTTTGACAGCTAAACAGTCATATAGAGTCTGAGGCCATTAAAAGTGGAAAAGTGAAGAAGGGAGGCGAGGTGGATTTCTCCACCCTTTGCAGCTGAGAACATTTCAGGAGGGATGGAAATAGATAGATATACATGCATGTGCGCGTGCGTACACACGCACACACACTCTCACCACTGAAATAAACTTCTCTCTTCTTCCACTGCTAGCGCACTAGGCATTCTGGTCACCAGTTGTATTGGATGTGGCAAGGAGTTATTCACTCCAATGACTCTGTGACCTCTGCACTACCCTTAGTTTCAAAGTATCCACAGTTTGATAAACTGGTTCAGTCTCTCCCGCTTTCTCTCCCCTCCCGCCCTTCACTTCTCTCTCTCTCATGTCAACAATTTAAAGTCATACTGCAGAAAGGATGACCAGCTGCATTAAGCAATCTGCTAGAGGAAAGGACTTTGAGGCAATCAAACTGAATCCTACTTGAGTGGGGAAATCATATAATATAGTTATTACCCACTGAGCTTTCCAAAGGGCAGTTTGAGAGTGTCCCTTGCTAAACAGCATAGTGGGGTTTAATTGGCAATTATGTTTAAACACAGGTCTATAATCAGCAGGGTTTGAAACATCAAAGGTTATCCACAAGGGGATGGTTAAAGGTAACCACAGGATAGCATGCAGGGTGTCATCCTTGCAAGGTCTTCCATTAATGCTCTTGCTACAATGTACAATTAAGGCTAAGATTTAGCCATGAGTACTTTTAGTAAAAGTCATGGACAGGTCACAAGGCAGTAAACAAAAATTCACAGCCCATAATCAGTCCACGACTTGTACTATATACCCCTGACTAAATCTTGGTCTGGAGGGGGGGCTCTGGTGGCACTGTGGGCTCACTGGGGAGGGGGGCAGCCCAGGGGTGCCACTCATGCTCTGAGGTGGCCTGGGAACTCTGTTGGTGCAGGGGGTAGCAGCGTGCTGACTGGGACTGCTGCTGGTGTTGGGGGGGAGGGGAGAAAGTGGCGCATGGCTTGGGACCACCATGGACGGGGGAAGGACGCGGCCCAGGGCCTTTGCTGGTGCTGAGAGGGGCAGCGTGCAGACTGATACTATCGCTGCTGCTCAAAAGGAAGGCGGCGGCGGCGGGGAGGGGGCATGTCCTGAGACCATCCCTGCTGCTCGGAGGTGGTGAGGGGTGGCACAGAATCTGTGACAGACTCGAAGCCTTAATTATAATTTACATTGTAGTAGCACCCTAAATGTGCTAGGCATTGTATATACACACAGGGAGACACAATGAGATCTTATTTTCCTCTCACAGCACTATAACTCCATTGACTTTGTGTGAGTTACTCCTGGCTCGCCCCAATGTAAGTGTGAGGAAAATCAGGGAGTAGGATAGAGGCTGTGAGACCTGGTAGTACTTGCTGCAAACAGCTGGAATCAGGAGAGCCTTGTGTTCTCATATGAATAATCCATTCGCTGTTCGGCCTCAGGCAAATAATTTGAATCTCAGTCAGCTCACCTGTAAAGCTAGGGAATATACATGACCCCAGTGAAAACCAGATGTAACAGCAGAGCAGAGTTTTCATGGACAAATTATCCCTCTGCTCCACCCCTTTCTTCATAAACAAAAAGTCATACTTCAGTCAAAGCACAAAATTCAACACAAAGATAATACAGACAGTATTAACATAATATATAGGGGACTAATTCTCCTTTATCCTGGAAAATAAACTTTACAGTCTGGTCCAGCCCTGATATAGGCATGCGAGACCCAGGTATGTCTTGGCCACAGAACTAGACAGCAGGAACTCCTGAACGCTGATCCCAGTTGACCACGGACAAGACACTTAACCTTTCTACTTTTGCTTTCCTGCTCCGTAAGACAGGCATACCACCACTTACTTCTTTCTTTCTCTCTCTTTCCTTCCCCTCCGCCCCCCATGAGGCAGAGAGAGGAGGAGGAGAGAGAGAGAGAAAGAAGATTAATAAGGTAATTTTGGTAACATACTTGGAGGGAGAAATGCACCAGTGCTAATTACGATTGCAATATGTAGTTAACCAGGACCAAGTGAACCAAATTCATCTGCAACGTAGGGTCACTGAAAGGTGTACAGTTTCAGCCACAGCCCTGAGGGCAGGGCAGGGCCACTTTATCCAAAGGGGAGCTCTCCCCGTAGTACGCGGGATGGTCAACAAGCACATGCCTCATAGACTCATAGGTCAGAAGGGACCAATATGATCATCTAGTCTGACCTCCTGCACAAGGCAGGCCACAGAACCCCACCCATCCACTTTTATAACAACCCCTAACCCAGGACCGAGTTATTGAAATCCTCAAAATTGGTTTGAAGACCTCAAGCTGCAGAGAATCCACCAGCAAGCGACCCGTGCCCCACGCTGCAGGGGAAGGCGAAAAACCTCCAGGGCCCCTGCCAATCCGCCCTGGAGGAAAATTCCTTCCCGACCCCAAATATGGCGATCAGCTAAACCCTGAGCATGTGGGCAAGACTCACCAGCCAGCACCCAAGAAGGAATTCTCTGCAGTAACTCAGTTCCCATCCCATCCAACATCTCCCCGCAGACCACTGAGCAGACCTATCTGGTGATAATCCAAGATCAATTGCCCAAATTAACGATCCTATCATAACATCCCCTCCATATACTTATCAAGCTTTGTCTTAAAGCCAGAAAAGTCTTTTGCCCCCACTATTTCCCTTGGAAGGCTGTTCCAGAACTTCACTCCCCTAATGGTTAGAAACCTTCGTCTAATTTCAAGTCTAAACTTCCTAATATCCAGTTTATACCCATTCGTCCTCGTGCCTACATTTAGTAAGGTGCAGTCCCTCCCCCCGGATGCCCCGACAGCTCTGCCTGGCACTATGGCGGAGCAGGAGGATTATGGCCTGCCCTTCCCCCACTCTTTTTGGAGTGGTTTGCATCTTCAGAGGCTCTATGAGGGAGCTCAGGAGACCAGCAAGATTATGAAGTTGCAGGAGTAAGAAAAGTGCACCCTAGTCCTCTGACCTACCGGCACAGAGATGTGGCCCTTGACCTGTCCTGTACAAACATGGCTACAGGTACAATGCATCACAAATTGCAAATCACAAATGAAATTGCCACCTGCAGTGATATGCTGCTCAGAGGGAAATAGTTCTGTTCCACCATATGCAGTAACTGTTCCCAGTACAAGCAATGCGGATTTCTTCACTCGGACTTACATTCACGTTTAAAGGAAATGGAGTTTGCTATCTATTCAACATTACCTGGGTTGGGCTCAGACAGCCCTGTGGAAAGGGAAAAGAAGGGCAAGTTCATGGAATGGAAAGCTGCTTTTTTGGCTTTAAGCAGCAACAACAGCACTTCAGCTACCTTCAAGAACCGAGCATGAAACTCCTTCCAGGTGCTATGTGTGATCCTTGCCACAGCCCTGCACCTGCTCAGCCAGGGTACAGCTCTGTATAAAAGGTGGACTCACAGAGTGGCATCAAATTCTGATGGAGGAGTATCAGCTCAGAAACTAATAAACCTCAGAGTCTTCCTGAAAACCCAGTCACATGACTCCAGTGTGAAAACAGGTGTAATGAATAAAAAAGGTAAATGAGTGATGGAGTTGGCTGGGGGTGAACAGAGTTAGTTGCGCTTCTTAGATGGAAGCTTGCACGGGGTTTTTCTATGTGCTGCAGAAGCAGATACTGGCTGCTGAGCTCAAAGAGAGGATTTCTTGGGCGCTCTTCAGCTAATTCCATGTTACATAACAAATCTATTTTCTCTTTCACTGAGTGGTGGTATTCTGTCTCCATCCATATGTCCTCCCAAAACACAGGGTGGGAAAAATCTATTTAAATGCTGAGCGTTTCTCTGCTTTTAATACAAATGAATCTTCACTGGCATCTCCTCCATCAATTCTAAGGACAAAGCAAAAATCTCAGAGGTAGTAGGAACTACTGCAAATGTAATGCCAGCTGATGGAACCTTTGACATTAGATGGACCGAGATGTAGAGTCCAGAACAGGATAGAGATACACATCCAAACTTCCCCAAAGTTCAGCAGAGTTTGGAACTGGGAATTTTAGTGGAGAGATGGGGTCAGCTGCAAAGATCATTTCCAACTCCCAATTCTGAATCTTTATAGATGTTTGGAGGTCTGGTTTTAGTTTGGACCCCATGAGAAATGTAGTGAATGATCACAGACTCTTGGTGAAAGCTTTTACTCAGATCTTTATTAACTTGTTTACTTATAAAACTCAAACAAAAGATTAACGTTACCCAGATCTTCCTGGTGCAGGTCTGTGAAATCTTAAAATCCATTATTGATTAATGTAGGGCAGGTGCTTTCTTTCAGCTGGGAAGAAAATGTAACCAGAAGCACAAGTTACATGTCTGGTCCCCTTGAAAGGAAATGTTATTGGTGATTAGATCGGAAGAACAAGGATCTTGGATTCCATTTCTACTAACTTCCTGGGTAACCTTGGGCAAGTTACTTGACCTCTCTACACATTAGTTTATTGACATACTTACCTACCTCACAGTGGTATTATGAGTCTTAATTAATACTGAAACATCCAGATAGCAGGCTTTATATAAATGTAAGGTAGTATTCTCTCCTTCATGCACAAAGGCAACTACAAACTACCTTGCACGGAAAGAGGTAGTGGCTTAACAGAGCTTTGACTACAAAAGAGCAAGTATGCTGTAAAAATAGAAACACATATGTTAAAGCTGACCCTAGGCAGTGTGTTGCACCCAAATATTTATCAAAAAGTTAATAGATATGACTGGATGTACATTGATATAGTCTGCATTTTGATTACACACGGGCAGTTATTAAATATTTCCTTTAGAGAATTCATCTCCAAAAGCCATTGTTGCTTTTTCATTTTGAACTTTGATGAACTGTCTCAATTCCGACTCTCACATCTGCTGAGCTCCAATTGACTGAAGACCGATGTTTCTGAAGGACAGAGGAAAATCAATATGAAATGTCAAGGGAGAGCTCAATTTGAACTGGTTTTTGCAGTTGGCTTGTATTCGTGTTGAGAACTAAAAGGACATGAACAAAGGAGGGTTTCTGCTGCTGAAAAGTCAAGAAACTGAATTTTGTTTGCTTCTTAATTGTATTAATCTCAGGTGGGAGCTGATCCCACAGTGAGATAGTGCAAAGAAACAATGGAATTTAGGGAAACCGCTGTTCAAAAACTTAAGCCCTCCACATAGAAATAGTTTTCTTCCCAATCTGCTTTTTTTTTTTAACCTAACAATATGTTGTAGATATGAGGCTATAATCATGCAATAGCAAGATCAAAAGCATTAGTTTGCACTTTATTTCTCATCACCTCCGGGAGATTAGATCATGAAATATGCTGAGAAAGTACTGTCTGGATCTAGTTTATTATGGTTAGGACTCAATGGCACCAAGTCTGTGCAATTTGTTCTTGCAATAATCTCACATCTTGGATGCTAGAAATCTCCTGAGATTCTTGTAAGATATGGAACTGGAAAACAGGCCCCCCTCAGAACCAAATCTACACAGAGAGCTGATTCAGATCTAGATTTTCAAAGAGGTTTGAATTCCAATTTACGGCCTGTCTCCAATAACAGTTTTGTTGTGTTTTATTAGTCAATGGAAGCACATGTGAGCTTCTCAGGTCACTAAGAATTACAGTACAATATTAACCTGCTTTACGTTGTCTTCCAACAACAATAAACCACAAAACACTTGGTTTTAGATTCAAATAACCCTTTAACCCACATATGTTAGAATAACCTTTGGGATATGTGAATTCAAAAGGCCTAATACATAAATCCAAGAGGCTCTAAAAGGTGATGAATTCTAATCACCAGCAACTGGGTAGGATATTGGGAGATATTATGATTTGAGCAATAGAATGCATATTAAATCTACTGAAAGAAGATATGTGCACTTACAACTTCCAGTCTAGTCCTTTTGAGTATACTGGGAGAGGATGCTCATCCTTTGAAATCTCTCTAAACTTATTAATAAATGAGATGCCACAACATATCAGCATTATGGGTCTATAATATATGTTTGGAGTGGTGTGAAAACCGCAAAAACATTTTTGCAAAAATTCTTGTGGATAAAACACACCGATTTGCTTCGGTAGTGTTTATGACTCCTTATATTTCCATATCCACAAACATCCCAGTCAGCAAGTTCTCAATTAATTGTGGGAATTGAATACTAGCCAGATATATATTTTGAGTGTCCTTCCACCAGAAATGCTCCCCTGTCCATTTTGAAAAGCTCCAATTGTTTGCACAATAGCAATATCGACAGATTATAAATGTTTGCAGAGAATAAAATTGTAGGGCATCCAATCCAGGAAGAAGAAAAAAAACATCATGGGAGTCAGGTGACCAATCATAGAGCATGAATAACCAACCCTGAATCTACTGGGCTAACTCTTCTCTTAAATGTAAACTCCTTTAGGCAGGGACTGTATTTGTTATATGTTTGTACAGTGCCTCACGCAGTAGGGCCCTGTCCCTTAAGACTGGGCCGCTGCTTGTTCAGCCAATCGCAGCTCTCACAGGAAGCAGCGCAGGCTGAGGGATGTGCTGGCCACCCTTCCAGCAGCCCCCATTGGCCTGGAGCGGTGAACCGCGGCCAGTGGGAGCCGCAATCGGCCGAACCTGCGAACGCGGCAGGTAAACAAACCAACTCGGCCTGCCAGGGGCTTTCGCCGAACAAATGGCGGCCCAAGCTTGAGAACCACTGCCCTAAGACACTACCACAATACAAATAACAATAACAATGTGTGTACCGATCCATTTGTAAACAAAGTATTCGCTCACACAAACTATTCGTTGAACAATAGTTAATAATGAACAAATTCCTAACAGTTGCATAGACTTTAAGGCCAGAAGGGATCATTATGGCGACCTAATCTGACTTCTTGCACATCACAGTCACAACTTGTTTGTAAATAAACAGTGAACAGAGAACTAGCATCAATTAGCTGGATACATTATTAGCAATTAATAATTCCACCAGCTCTGCTGAGGTGAAATGTGGCCCCTGAAATCTGAGATTTGAGAAGAAGATGGGATATAAGAAAATAAGAATGGCCATACTGGGTCAGACCAAAGGTCCATCTAAAGCAGTATCCTGTCTTCCGACAGTGGCCAATGCCAGGTGTTTCAGAGGAATGAATGGAACAGGAAATCATCAAGTGATCCATTCCCTGTTGTTCATTCCCAGCTTCTGGCAAACAGAGGCTAGGGACACCATTCCTGCCAATCCGGGCTGATCGTCATTGATGGAGATATCCTCCATTAATTTATCTAGTTCTTTTTTGAACCCTTTATAGTCTTGGCCTTCAAAACATCCTCTGACAAAGAATTCCACAGGTTGACTGTGCGTTATGTGAAGAAATACTTCCTTTTGTTTGTATAAACTCTCATGGTCCAGGGCATAACCAACCATTAACTTGGGGAGAAGGGCGTGAGGAACAAATTTCCCATGTGATCTACTTATTCCAAATTGTCCATTACAGGGTTTGTTTTTCTTGCTGTTTTGCACCACCTTTTGAGACAGCATACTGGCCTCATTGGACAAGAGGTCTGAACTAGATCAGGACGAGTAACAGATTTTTGGTTAATTGGCCATTTCAAAAAGTCTAAAAAAAATCATTTTGGGTTGGACTAACATTCTGTTTTGATAAAATCAAAATGTTTTGTTTGGATTCTGACCACTTTTAAATGCTACTGAATTTTTAGAAACAAAACAAAATATAAATAAGAAGCAATTTCAAATTGGTTTTTTTTTTTTAAACTTTATTTTTTTGGTACTTTTCTCTAAAAGAAAAATTCAGTGAAATTGTCATCAATTAACAAAACGTTTCAATGTTGCCAAATCTGCGTTTTGTGCTGGAAAAAGATTTGGCCAAATTTTTTTTGTCCAGCTCTCATCTGAACCAGTATAGCAATTTCTATGTTCCCAGATATCTGGGATTGATAAACATTGCACCCTAGGGCCTCAATGCAATAAATCTGATGCAGTACTGTCAAAGCAGCACAAATAATTTTTCACGGCCTACCATCTGTCCCCTCACTACTCCCAAAGTCTGCAGCGCTGGGTTTCAGCGAGAGGGCCTTCTTGCTTGCAGAGCTGCCAAAGATATGCATGATGCTGGAGCAAGACAGTGCAGGACTGGAGAAAGATGTGGATTTTGTTCCCTCTGGTTTGGGCATTCATTTCATATCAACCACAACAAAAACAAAGACATCAGTACTGAGGGAAGGGATCAGTATATGACCTCACCACTTCTCTACAAAGGCCAGAAAGACCCAATGAAATGATCATTCTTCACTTTACCCTATGAAAAGCAGTGTTGGGAAAATACCACAGTGAGAAGCGACCTGACCTGAAGCCTGTTTCTCAACACCCAGACCGGAATCTGAATTTTCAAATGGCTCCTAGTTTTATAGCAGGCTGAAACAGACCCCTTAGATGCCAATTCTCCAGAACTTTGGGGAATTCGAAGGTTGGATCTGAGCCTGAATTCTGAGCCTGATTCAAAACTGTCCCATTCGCATTTAACCACATTTTTTATTTCTTTCATTGGGTTTTTTGGGGCTTTTTTAGCTGGCATTTAGTGACCTGGCACTACTGAGCCCTAGGTCTGGTAGAAATGAGATCCTATAATCCGAGTTCTCCTTCCTTTATTTACTCTCTCGCCTCCCCCCCTGCCCATCACCAAACACCCCTATGCCACAACCTTGGTGTGGTGCTGGAAGTACTCACATTTGGAGTGTCGGTCACAAAGGGCAGATGCTCGCATGTCACATAGCCTTATTGTCCCTTTGCTGCTACTGTACACAAAGGTGTTGCAATGGTGTGGATGGAATTCTGCCGCAGTGATCACCTCTGTTAGCTCCTCCATGTTGGCTGGCTTTATATCTACGATATCTGAAACAGGCAAGTTAAGGAAAAAACAACAGCGGGAGCCAGTGCTGTCAACAGGCAGCCCCGGTGGTTATCAATCACTTCTGGCTTTCTTTATTATGCATCGTTTAACTGGAGCACTTTGTTTTTTGACAGCGAGTATGAAGACAGTGTTCAAATCTTTGCTGTTTTAATCCTGAGTGATAAAGTTTTGCACAAGGAACTCTCAGCAAAGCCATGTATTCTAGCACTAGAATGGATTTTCTGTTCTCTTTCTCTGTATTTCTGAATGGCTGTGGCTCCATGTTAGATCATATGTAAACAAGCAGCACTTGGGCGCTATGCTAATACACACGTCATCATCCGAAGATATCAATGGCATCATTATCCATTTTACAGATGGGAAAACTGAGGCTTAGAGAAGCAAAGTGACTTGCATCAGGCCTCACCATGAGTGCCAGGTCTACAGTAATCTGTCTACAGCAGTGGTTTCAACCAGGGGTACCGTATCCCTGGGGATACACAGAGGTTTTCCAGAGGGTACATCAACTCATCTAGATATTTGCCTTTTTACAACAGGCTACATAAAAAGCACTAGTGGAGTCGGGACAAACTACAATTTCATACAATGACTTGTTTATACTGCTCTATATACTATACGCTGAAATGTAAGTACAATATTTTCATTCCAATTGATTTACTTTATAATTATATGGTAAAAATGAGAAAACAAGGTGACACTTTTGTATTTTTATGTCTGATTTTGTAAGCAAGTAGTTTTTAAGTGAGGTGAAATTTGAGGTGAACTCAAGACAAATCAGAGTCCTGAAAGGGAGACAGTAATCTGAAAAGGTTGAGAGTCACTAGTCTACAGTATTGATCTAACCAGTAAAACATACTCCCTCTCCCTAGGCAGATTCAACCAGGCAAGTAGTATCTTGGTTGCTTTGATCACTACAGTTACTTTCTTATTTCTTTACCACTTGGCAAACATTTTCTTTTAGCATATGTTTGTTCTGTGCTGTATTGTACCACATACTGTACCTGCTCATGGCCTTAGAATTTAAGCTGTTTAGGGCCCGGACAATATCTACCCAAAACATTTTAGCACTAGGTACCCTTGATGATGCATATAAATTACGTAACAATAAGAGATCAAGAATACCAGTATATACATTCCCACTCCTCTTACACACATTCAGAATGCAGTGAGATACTGCTTCCAAAAGCACTGTTCTCAAGAGACACACGCTGTTACTGGAAATAAAACAGATCAAGAACTACGTCTGGATTTTCAAAATGGCCTAAAGGAGTTAGATGCCCAAATCCCATTCAATGCAAGTTAGGCATCTCACTCCCTTAGACTCCTTTAAAAATCTCAGCCTACATTAACTGTCTTTAGCGTGAATCTGGCTTTGACTGACATTGTTCTTCATGTTTCATCATTCAAATGAGATCAATGAACACACAGACTGAAAGAAACTAATGCACTAAAGACAAATCCCATCTTGTGTTACATTATCTATTTACCTAGAGGCTGTAGCTGCTTGTAACACACACTGTATTGCCCCCTCTGTTCAAAAAAACCGCAAGATTCAACTCTGGCAAATTTGTCATGGGGCAGAATAAACAGCTCTTATTACAGTTGCTGGAAAAAGAAAATAACCCCATGTGATGTAACAATGCAAGAAAAATAAAACATGACTAACAGAAAACGATTGCTGTAACAGGAAGATTTTTCATCTCAAGAAAGTTCTGCAAGTTTAGACTTAGTAAAGTCCTAGACTAAAATTAAATCATCCTGACATTCAAGTTGAGCTTGAAATATCTGTAGTCAGACACACCAGATGGAGGGAGTCAGAAAGGAACCATGTCAATCACAAAGAGCCTCCTAGTGGTACAGATGAGCCTTTGATGATTGTCTCTATCAATCCGGCCCTGACACTGACTTAGTGGTCACTGGTGGCAAGCGGCTTTAGATTTCACAGTCCAATCAAAATACCCAGCATGGGACAATTTACTGACTGTGCAGGGGGAGAGGGGGATTGCACCATTACTTTTATCACCCCATGGCAAGCACATTAAGGTCCTGCTGTAAAAAGCAAATTTCCAGAGAGAGAGAGAAGAGGAAAAAAAATAAAATCAGATGTGAACTTCACAGGCCTGTGGGGATTACTTCAAAACCTGCTGCAAGAAAAGTCCTTTCCTCAGTGCGGCATGGTGAGTGGGAGGGTTTAGAGAGATGACATTTTTCGGGGGGGGGGGGAAAATGGGTGAATGTTGTGCTCAGAGACAGGAAGGGCCAATAGCACTGGCTATAAATCAGTCAGGTACTCTGCCATCCATCCTCAGCTCTGCCAGCGCACTTCAGTACTAATCTGTAATACTTCTGCTGTTAGACTCTTTTGGAATGAAGGATGGTCATGAGGTTAAAGTACAAACTAGGAATCAAGAGAAATCTCAGCTCAGCTACAGATTTCCTGTGTTACTATTATTTGCATTTCAATAGAATGGGGACGTCACCTTCTCTCTCCATGTCTCAGTCTCCGTGTCTGTGAAATCAGAATACTTTGCTCTTTGCCCACTACTTTTCACGTACAAAGTGCTTTATATGAAGGCAAATATTAGTACTTCCACTGTACAGATGGGGCAGCTGAGACAGAGAGAGGCAAACTGACTTGCACACGGTCACGCTGCAGTTCAGTGGCAGAACTGGAATTATAACGTCAGCCAGTGCCCTATGCCCTGGATTGCACAAAGGGATACTTAGCGTCCTCCCTGACGGCCGTGAGGTTAGATTTCGTAACGTTTGTGAAGCACCACGATGGTCCAAGATGAAAAGTGATATAGAAACATGTGTCAGAGGGGTAGCCGTGTTTGCTGCTTTTCCAGATCCAGACTAAGAGTCCTGTGGCACCTTATAGATTAACATTCTAGTTAGTCTATAAGGTGCCACAGGACTCTTTGCTGCTTTTATAGAAACACATGGTATTATCATATTTCTGAACCCTCTCACAGCTTTGCCAATGTCTTTCAATTCCGATCTCCAACCCTTGCTATTACTGCCCTGGTCCCTACTAAGCAGTGCCTTCGAATCATGTCAAATTGCACAATGGCTTTGTGATGTGCACAAAATCAGAACTGGAATGAGACCCCCCCCCCAACTCATTTTCACATATGACTTAAGTAGGATTTGAGCTTAGGTCTCTAGTGGTGAAAAGCTAGCATATTAATCCTGTGCATGCTGTTATCTCCAGGGATTTTTAGACCTTATTAAACTGCACTGTACTTCGTGGAACGGGACATGGTGCATCTCTAAGTCTGCTTTTTTAAACTAAACAATTTCTCTGGTTTTTTAAGAATATACAGCGACTGAGTTTTGAGACTGGCAGTTGTTGGAGCAGCTCCAAAAACAATTGTTACTGAGAGGCCAGCAGTGTTAAAAACTATTTTAAAATGCTGAGGGCCCAACTGAAGTCAATGGGGTTGTGTCAGTAACTGAGAGAAGAGTTTGGCCCTGGAAATCTGCTGGCAAACTAAACTTTGCGGAGTAGTGTAATGTAATGAGGGGCCTAACATACCCAACAAAGAGCTCAGATTGCTCCAGATCAAATGGAAAACCAAGTACTGGGTTGCCAGAATGCACCACAGAGTTTGGGGATGGAGGTCTGGTTGGGTTGAGCTCCTTGCTCAGGGCGTTCCAACCTGGCATTGGGTCTGGGGGTAGCTTTAGTTTATAAATGGGTCCTGATCCCAGGAAAGTTGAGAACCACTGCTCTAGGGGGCTAACTTTAGACAAGTAAAAAGCCAACCTCATGAGTTATGTAAAAGATAAAAATAAAAGCACTTTAAAAGCCAGTTCCAAGACTGTGCAGACTCCACGACAGTAACGCATGATTGCAAACTGAGGTAACAAGGAGACATCAATAGCCCTCCATAATCTATTAGTCACCCATTGACATTATTTTCTCACAATGATGACTATTTGATTAAATGGAAACTTGTGAAAAATCTGTTTTCACTGACATTTGGGTGGCGAGGGAGGTAGAACTGAAATCTGGAAATGTTTTGTTTTCCAGTGAAAACTTTGATTTTATTGAGATTTTACACAGGGGGAAATAATAATTTCCCAACCAACCCTACAATTTACTAAATTATCATCTTTTCCTTTCTTTAGGATTAAAACCCCAAAATCTTTATTCACCCAGTCCTAAAGCGCTGCTGGTTTGTCTCATCTCACCACGACTCCTTGCTGTAACCTGTAAGATTACTCCCACCACACTAGTTCTTCTGCATAGTGGGAATCTTTATGCAATCTTGTGAAACCTCCACATAGTTTTCCCAGATGGTGACAGAAGTCTTGTTCCACAGGCAACAGCTTTATCTCCATTTCTTCCTCAGAGTGGATGACCACAGCTAAGCAGGCTATCCTCAGTGTGGGAGACCTGAATTTCTGAGGAGTCTTTTGCTTTGGCCAGTGCCTCTCAAGGAGGCCTTGTAGATGATGTGCTTTGGGCTTGGAGAGGTGGCCATGAGTATCACTTGTTAGGTGTCCAGCGGAGCTTTGCTCAATGGCCTGTGAAGCCATGAAAGAACCCACCTGCCTACCCTAACGGCCCAAGGAGGAAGGCTATTCAAGGAAAACTCTACTCATTTTCCAGAGCTCAAGTATCAGGCATGCCCGGGATATACAGAGCCAACAGCATCATTTTTAGAGCCACTATTATGACTACAAGTACCCTTCAAAGATATCTTTTGAAACTTATCACAGATCTGTGCGCTGAAGACCATATAAAACTAGAGGACGGAGCGTTCACCAGGAAAAAAACCCACTGTGGAATGAATAAATGTGGGATCCTTAAGACTGTCTTACCAGCTTTCAATTGGGATTCAAGAATGGGAAGGGAAAACCTCAGGCATGCTCATATATCTGAGTGGGATATGCCCAACACCAAAACCAAACAATAAAATGAAAAAACCCAACTGCAAAATTTTCTACTTGTTTCCTAAAGGAAGAATCATTGTAACTGCTCTTCTCCACCCTTTTAAGAGTGTCAGCTCCAGCTGCCCCTGGAGCTGACTTCAGAAATAAGGATGTGTGACATCCAAAGCACTGTGATCAGGAAGAATTCTAGGAAACCGCTTTCAGGGGATGGGATGGGATGTGTCACATGCTGCCATGCTGTACTAATGACTCAGTGACATCTCAGAAGGACTGCTTCACTTATGAAATGCCAGCTGAGTACAGATCAGTGAATGCAATCCCCCTGGCAGAATGCATGGGAATTTAGCAGGAGACTTCTTGTTCTGTGCTGAAGTCCTGCCTGCAAATTTCCCAGGGAACTTTTTCTGAATGGATCAGAGACATGTGGGTAGTTGAGAATGAACAGATCAACTGCAACAAGAAAAATGGGATAATGGTAGAGAAGAGAGCAAGGCATCCACATTGCCAACCAAACAGCCACCTGCATTATCCAAATTTCTTTGGCTCTTCACAGCTGTGAACAGAACCAATGATCTCTGGATATGACAAGAGTCCATTATCCAAAGGACTAACCTTCCCCTTACTGGTCTGAACTGCTGCTTCTATGATGGAGCCATAACCCTATAGACTGTGACCCGGCCAGACTTATTAAGCTAAGCAGAATGCCAAGGAGAACTCGGATGGCTACGAGAATTATTAGCGGTGATACATCAAGGGGCACTCTTTTCTCTTGGTCAGGACTGTACCAATACACCAGCATGGTGCTAAGGAGCAATTTGCTGCTGGGGATACCTTGTTGGAATGAGATATACCACTCAGTTCCTGGCGAGTTGTGTCAATTAAAATTCACCTGGCACTTTAGGAACAGTAGACTATCAGCCCTGGTATCTTGACTAAATTTGACTGGGACAACTACATTCTGTCCATCTGAATTCTCTGTAGCTTTGTCTCAATATGGCACTTGGCACTTTCGGTTCTAAACCATAATATACAGTTGCCGCATGTAGTTCAAACACAAGCACTTTCCACCCCCGAGTGGCTGAATTTCAGTGATTGCCAAAATGATCCTCAGCTGGTAAAGTTTGCTGTGTGCTTTGGGGATTTCTCAGTGGAAAGCACTATACAAGTATGAGTGATTAACATCATCCCTGTTGTTATTATTTCTGATGTGGCTGTTATAGGGGTGACTGGCACGGTCTCATTTGTATGTCTGCAACTGGCAACCTGTCACACACTACAGTTTATAATGCAAACTACACTATTAATATTTCCTCTCCTTATTTCCCCCAAGGCATCTGTCTTCTAAATCACCTAAGAAAATTCCCCTCCCCCACTTACATACACTCCGCAGGCAAAATTCAACACGTCACCCAAACTGGAAAACAGCAGCTTGTAATGATGCCCAGCTGAGCTGTGTTCAATCTTATGGCTCTTGGAATCAGACAAAACATCGTAGTGGTCAAAAAAAAAAAAAAAAAAGAGATTGAGACCTTCTCAGTGCCAGCTGCTATGGTAACACTTTGCATCCACAGCAAGAACAGAAATAACAAGAAAAAGGAGGTCTTAGCACTTACATTTACACACTGTCCAGACTGACACACACGAACTGTAACCATAACACAGCACCAATAATAGCTGGAATTTAGGTAGCACCTTTTATCTGAGGATCTCAGAGCACTTTGCTGACACTGAAGACCAGTAATGGCCTCCCAACACTTAGGGCAGGGCTAACACTTAAAAAGCTGCAGCAGCACAGCTGCAGCACTTCACTGAAGATGGCACTACACCCACGGAAAAACTGCTCCCGTCAGCCTAGTTAATCCACCTCTGCAAGAGGCAGTGGCTAAGTTGACGAAAGAAGCCCTCCCATCACCACAGCACTGTCTACACCAGCTGTTAGATCAATATTACTATTTCATTCAGGGGTGTGCATTTTTCACACCTAGG
Organism: Gopherus flavomarginatus; assembly: GCF_025201925.1. Lineage (NCBI taxonomy): Eukaryota > Metazoa > Chordata > Testudines > Testudinidae > Gopherus > Gopherus flavomarginatus. The sequence continues at coordinate 18,449,453 of NC_066623.1, forward strand.
AGCAATATAATTATACCCAATGTAAGTTTGTAGTGTAGACCTGGCTTGAGTAAACTCTGCACCCACCCACACATGCGGGACCAGATGGGTGTATCAATAAAGAAGCTGTATTATCATCTCTTACCACTAGAACTGATGCATACTAGCACAGGCCACTGAGTGAGAGAAGCTGGCACTACTGCTTTCTTGCCGGTAGACAAAGCTGTCAACCCTCCCTGAGCAGTGGGCATTGTCCAGGGTTCTCTGCTTGATGTCTCTCTCTGGATGCTTTGCTTTGACCCTGTGACCTAGACCCCCATCCCTGCTTTTCATTTGTTTTCCCTTGTGATCTGATGACACTTGGGTTGTGGCTCTTACCTCACCTGAGAGGAGGGCCTTCCATTGCTTTGGTGAGCTCCCCTCTCTCCTCCCCCCGACATATCAGATAGTTTTCAGATAGGCCACCCCTTTTTACTCTGGGGCTCTCTGCTCAGTGTTCAGCATTTTTGTCTCCACTCCTGGCCTTACCTCTTTGTTTACTTTCTCCCCCTTAACTGTCTTCTGTATCTTTGTGGCCCCTTCCCTCTCCCCATGAGGGAAATGCCATTGTGCTTTCAGGTCCCTTACAGAGGTCAAATAGGCTCACCCTTTTCACCAGTACTAAACTCACATCAGAAAAACAGCAGCAGCTGCTTTCATGTCACATCTAAGCCAGAGAACCAGTCTGACCCTACGCTAGTGTGAAATACAATATGTGCATCTATGGTTTGTCTGTATAGGGCCAAGCCTGGAGGTCCTCACTCAGTTTACATGCGGATAGAATTTCCACAGAAGCAAGGAACAAGGCTGCCTTTGGAATTCTCTCTCCTTGGAGGAGTCTCAGAATACAAGTCTAGCAACATTCATGATATATTGCAAGATACGTGTATTCCATTTAGCTGTTCATGAACAGTTTGTTGTGTTCCTACTTTACACTTTAATCTGTGTATGAAAAAAACCTACTAACATAGGGTAACTGAATGGGGCAATCTGTAGTAATAAAAACAGAATTAAAATTATTATTATTAACATCCTGTTGTAAAGCAAATCAGAATGGGCTAAATCCTGAAGACCTCCCTCAGTTCTTATTCAGTCCTTCCTTAGCAAAGTTTCCATGGGCTTCATTGGAAATTTTGCCTGAATAAGGAATGAATAAAACCTGCATAAGGACGTCAGCATCTGATTGACTGTGTATACACAATCATGCACAAACAACAAGATATTTGTCTAATAGTTAAATAAGAGAAACCCTAATTCAAATATAAGAAGGATTTGTAGACAACGAAAAAGAAATCCTCCAAAAGATGTAAACTCAAGGTTCAGATGAGCTCATTCTTCTAAAGTCTGGGTTCTACAAGAACCTTTCCTGATTGGACAATAACTCCAGCTGGATTTATGAATCAAAGGATACTAAAACTTTGATTGATTATTTCAAAGTTCCATAAGTTTATCCTCAGGTCGTCAGCTGACATGTAGGTTTCATAGTCACTGTTTACGGATATGGAGTTGATGTGATATGTGTGCGCATTGGCAAATACTCTTCGGGGAGTGGCCTCCACCATTAGATCCATGGGCCTTAGTACAGGGACCTGGCAATAGAAGGAACAAAAACAAGGCGTTAGGGGAACAAAATAGTTTCAGAATTAAAAGCAATGTCATTGCAACCTACAGCTGAGTTAATCCAGGGCACCGTACATTTATGGGGAGACCGGATTGTTCAGTGACATGAATTAGTATTTGCCTCTAGGCTGGTTTTTTCTTCTAGAAATGAATCTGGTCTAGATCAGAGCTGTATGATAGTTCCCATCTGATGGTTGTTTGGTGGTCTCAGTCCAGTTCGTAGTGGACAATTGTGTGCATCACATAAACCACCAATTCAACAGGCACTAACTGGCACTCTTGTGTTATCTTTAGTCCCCAGGGATTTAATCCTGCCCTTTTCCGAACACAAATTCATTTAAGCCCCCGTCTCTCACAATTTTATATATTAATATATGCAATAGAAAGACTGAACCGTAGGAAAATCAGATGTAGAAATCCCTTATATTTGGAGGCAAGGTATTGTTAGGTTTGGGCACAGCACTGAAAGTCACGTACCCTTGAATTCTGATCCCCACTCTGGCAATGATTCCCTCTTCGGCCTTAGTCAAGTTATTTAACCTTTCTGCCTCAGTTTCCCCATTTGAAAAATTGAGATATGAACACTTACTAATTAACAGGGTCATTGTGATGATTAATAAATGTTTTGAACACCAATGGTCTAGCATAACTGCTATGTTGTTTCTTCTTTTAAAAAAATTGTATCTAAGTGCAGTACTTGGAACAGCACATTAAGGCCCCAATCCTGCTATCAAATCCACATGGATGGACTCCTGCCCTGCAGTTCAGTGCTGGCACAGGGGCCCATCTGTACAGACGTGTTTGCAGGCTCAGAGCTTCAAATATTAACATTTTCTTCCAAACTACTGCTAGATTGCTGCTAAAGCCAAGCTCTTATTCTTATTGCAAAATGCAAATACATAGAAAGGCAAAAAATAAAGAAAATCACTGGAGATATTTTTGTTATTGGTTGACTAAACTTTCCCTTCCTTCAATCAGCAATTCCTTCATTCTTTGTTTTTAATATATATACACACTAAAGGAAACCCATGTCAGCATACATTCCTGCCCCTCTCCCCACTCTATGGTAAAATAATGGAATTAGGAGATGGGAAGAGAGAGGAAAATAGGAAGAACATTGGAGCAGATGGGGAAAAAACTAACTGATCTACTTTTCCTTGTATGTTTATTAACCATAACCCACGTAAGCCATCAATGGATGAATAGATACAGCCAAAAATATATAATTAATATATTTAGATATAACACTCTTAAGGCAACTTAATACAATAGAAAGGTGTCAGTCTATGCTTCCTTTTGCCAATAACCCATTCCCTCAAGCTACTTCATTACTGTGTGCATTATCTGTACGCTGCCCAAAGAGATTTCCCATGGCTGCTGAGGTGAGGATAGGGGTATGACAGCCAGGATCAAGTGACACAAGAACATAGGAACTGCCAGCTCAGAGCCTGAGCTTAATGTGATGAGCCTGCTTTCTAATTCAGCCTGACATATTCAATGATGCATCATTTGCTGTTGAAGGACTTTGCTCAGCCATCTGGGGACATAGTCGAGCATGTTGCCCAAAGACTGCAGGAAGCAGGCTGTCATTCAGACTGTCAGAAACATGATGGTTTGCAAAGGGACAGCGTTCAACTGTTACACCAGACGTCTCTGGAAACAAAAGTAAATAAATAAATAAAAGGCTTTGGCATAAGATTTCACTCAAAACAACACTGATATGCAGTACGGCCACGTCTTGACTGTCATGCCACCCGCTCAAGCCACATACAGGTTCCTATCCCCAAGCCTGCAGTAATCACTGCAATGCTAGCATTGGTAGGTATAGGTCTATTTTATATGGCAGCTTTTTTAAAAGAAATCAGTTTTCTTGCACCCTGAGAGTGAAGTTAACAGTATCTGCAGCCAATAAACCTCTCTGTTTTCTAGTACAGAGCCATATTCAGTTTTTACTCAGGGTATGTCTACACTAAAAACTTAAGTCAACCTATATTACAGCCACTGCAGTACTTACTGTGGTGGTGCATGTCCACACTACCCTCCTTGGGTTGGTGATGCGTGTCCTCACCAGGAGCGCTTCCACTGATCTAAAAGGGGCAGTGTGGGGAATTGAGAGCCTGTTCTCTCAGCTCCATTGGTAGCTCCCTGCTGGGAGCCTGGCTCCCTCACAGGCTCCTGGGAAGCTGCTTCCCACCCCTCAGCTCCCCATTCCCCTGTGGGAGCAGGGGGGAGGGAGACCCACTCTGGGCTTCTCACCTCCCTGTTTCCTGCTGGGAGTGGGGGGGAAAGCAGCCTGGGCCCCTTGCCCTGGCTCCCAGTTGGGAGTGGGGTCTAGCTGCCCTGGCTCCCAGCCAGGAGTCCAGCTGCACAGCTCTCCAGGGGCACCGGGGGCAGCTGGGCTCTAGCTGCCTGGCTTTCTTGTCAATTTCACATCTCTGCTGGAGTGGTGAAATTGACACGAGTGCTAACAACTGATGTAAGTAACAGTGTCTACACAGACACTGCATCACCCTAACTACACCAACATAAGCCCTATGCCTCTCGTGGAGATGGAGATACGTCATCGGGAGCAAGGTTGTAGTGTAGACACTGACATAATTAGGTCAACGTACGCTGCCTCATGTCGACCTAACTATGCAGGATAGACCTTCAGCAGGCTGTTGTCAAGGTCTTGGTGTACCGTAGTGACTATTACATTTTGTGTAAGGACGGGGTAGGCAACCTATGGCACGTGTGCCAAAGGTGGTATTTGAACTGATTTTCAGTGGCACTCACACTGCCCGGGTCCTGGCTACCGGTCCAAGGGGCTCTTCATTTTAATTTAATTTTAAATGAAACTTCTTAAACATTTTAAAAACCTTATTTACTCTACACAGAACAATAGTTTAGTTATATATTATAGACTTATAGAAAGACCTTCTAAAAAGTTAAAATGTATTACTGGCACGCGAAACCTTAAATTAAAGTGAATAAATGAAGACTCGGCACACTACTTCTGAAAGGTTGCCGATATCTGGTGTAAGGGATACAAGATCTGACAGACAGGATGAAGGCAGTTTTTTCAGCTGTTACAACTGCAAGAATCTGCATCTGAACATGCAAAGGTGTAACTGCCCATGCACATGCAATTCGAACACACAGTTACTTGGCTTGTAGGTGCAATTGTAGGCTTCTGCTTGAGGTACTGGAACCTTGAATCTGATCCTCTTCCAAATCTGGTGTAGGATCAGTTCAGATTTGGCTCCCTGAACTCGAGCCCACCCATAAGGTTTTGATTTGCAGAAAGAGCTAAACCCCATTCAGAACATTGATAGAGACCAGCTGGCAACCTTCGTGAGCTGAATGATCTGAAACCAAACCTAACCCATGGCTACACTGGCACTTTACAGCGCTGCAACTTTCGCGCTCAGGGGTGTGAAAAAACACCCCCGAGCGCTGCAAGATACAGCACTGCAAAGCCTCAGTGTAATCTGTGCCGCAGCGCTGGGAGCGCGGCTCCCAGCGCTGCAAGCTACACCCATAAGGGATATGGTTTACATGCAGCGCTGGGAGACCTCTCTCCCAGCGCTGGCGCTCCGACTACACTCACACTTCAAAGCGCTGTCGCGGCAGCGCTTTGAAATTTCAAGTGTAGCCATATTAATCTCAAATCTACTTACCAACCTAGTCCTAATCTGGAGCTGAATCCAAACACTGTCTCCCTGGCCATGTCTAGTTTCTGGAGGCAAAGATGGTTCACATGCTTATTTCAGGGTGCTTAGTTGCATCTGCCATTGAAAATCTCACCCATAGTTTTTGGGCTCACTGAGCCAGGGCTTTAGCTGGCATAGAGGAGTTCCCAGTGGACAATGAGGCTGCATAGCTTCCCTCCCCACAGCTACTGGCATAGGTAGTATGTCAACTGTGGGAGGGCAGTGGCTGGAATTTATTGCACTCCTGCTATCCCCAAATGGAATATGGGTCATATGAGACTGTTGCCAGCTGGCACAAGTTATAATGGCCCCCAGACTATTCTACCCTGGGATGATGCAGAGAATCAGGGAATTGTAACTGGTTGTTGGTTTCAACCTCTTTTTATCCTCTCCTGGGCTACTCTATGTTAATACATTGGGGAAGGGAGCCATCCTTTGCATACTGCTCCTTTAGGTGCAGACACAGCTGAAGTGCTAGTCTGCTCTCCTTGGGGTTCCCACAACCAGAGAATGGAGCTAACAGATCTACGCTCTCCTCCCTCCTCTGCAATGCAGCACGCAAGCAAAGGAAGTGGTGTTCTTGGGGTACCAGAAGCAGCAGTGGGAGGTGATGGCCATACTGCTTCTTCATAGCAACAGAGCTGCTTCAAGTACTTAAGCTAAAAATATCACATAGGGCATGGCTGTGGGAATGTACTTTCAATTTAGAATCAAATCCACATTTTCTTCTTAATACACTGTCCTTAAGGGCCACTGGTTTGACATCAGTGCTCTAAATGGTAGTACTTAGAAGGCAACGAGAGAGAGAGCCTCCTCAGAAGAGAAACACAAACATTCACTATAGCTTATGCACATTTAGATATTTTGCACTACTGACAAAGAAAAGAAACGTGTGCATGTATCACCAGCAAACTGTCCTATCTTTCTTCTCAGTTAGAACGCTTGGGATGTCAGCACTGCAACCCCTAGCTAGACTTGCCGCTGAAGACGTTTTGCACAATGAAATGGTGAATTTTCTCTTTCCTTCATCATTTGTGTTCAAATATTTCATTGACAATAAAGCCTTTATCTCCACTGATGATAAAGGGCATAAAGCAAAGAAAAAGGATTCTTTGGTTTTTCAAAAGTGGAAGTGGGCTGTTTGTTTTAGCGAGGAAGCAGGTGCAGAATCAAAGTCATTTGATTTGAGGAGTCCTAGAAAAAATAATAGCAAACCACTAACCAAAGAATCACAGATGGAAAAGATCTTCTGTCTAGCCCACCCCAGGGCTGATGCAGGTTTGTTCTCAGCTATATATTTTCTAATACGCTGTCTTGTCAAGATTTTAAAGGTCTCAAGCAATACGGCTTCCAACAGTCCCCTTGGGAGACTACTCTACAGTCTAACAGACCTCCTCATTACAACTCTGCTTAACATACAACAACTGGAGAGAAATGATGGTCTAACTTAACAACACTGCAAACTACTCTGCATTCTACAAAGGTCTGCTACGCTGAATCAAACATTGAGAAAGAGCATCAGTTACCAGAAACTAATGCATGAGGCAATGAATTTGCTCAGAATTGCAGCACTTAGCAAGTGTTAAATGAAACTCGCTAATAAAATGACAGGTCACTTGGCAGCAATTAAAACTTGTTTTTTTAAGCATACAGCCTTCCTGCTAGGTGGTTTAAGCAGAGTCCAACTCCTACTAGTATTGTCATGACAATCTTGAACAATACAGAAAACTCCTAAATGCATTCCTTATTCAATTACTGAACTAACTTGGAGAGCAATATCCGGTATTATATATACCTATTATTAAAGGGTAATTCAGTGTAACAGACCGAATCAAGTACATACAAAGGCTGTCACATAAAATAAACCAGTAACAAATTAAATTACTTTCTGTTTTTAGAAGGGAGAATGCCAGTCCTTTTTCATTTTAAAAAAATATGTCTTAATTTTCCTTTTGGATTTTAAAGAAAGGACCCCCCCCCCCCGCACATGGAGCTGATAAGACTCATTTGATACCCGCACCACATTCAATCTCTCTCTCTCCTTGTCTAGAGAAGGCTTCTCCTTTCCTGAGTTAATGAAGCACTAATCCTCTCTTGAGCTGTAAAATTCGTTTTCTCCATGGTTCAGTGGCGGATGTGGTTCAAAACGCAAGGGAGACAGCCTGCCTTGGCCCCTTCTCACACATCAGAATTGCATTTCTTTCTTCCAGATTCAGTCTACTATCAAAAAGATCACAGCGGCATTAATCCAATCAGCGTAATTGTCATTGTTTTGTTAGTTCCTTCCTTTGTTCTCATCGGGTTTCTCCTGTTTTGCGTAGGTGGTATAATGATGTGCACGTTCTACTCCAGTCTTGGAGAAAGGCATCGTTTTTCTTATATTTTGTGAGGGTGGACATAGGTCGATTGGAATCGCTTCCATGAGTAACTTCACCCTCCTCCCCTGCAGTGTTGCCAAATTTTGAGTCAATTATTGGTAATCATCATCTTAAATCTCCAGTTTCAGGAGCCACATGAATACATGAAAGTTCAAAAACCAAAATGCCTATATGCTGGCATGAAATATCTCAGAATTCTTACGTCAATCACATGATCGGAGAACAGGTGTGGTTGACAATACTGTGACAAAGGCCGAGAAGGAGAGGCACCAAACTTTTATCCATGGAAGAAACTTATAATGCTGCAGGATTTCTTTTTCCGAGGTAAACATCTCTCTTTCTGTAACTTCCATATCAGAATTCTTTATCTTAACGATAAAAATGAGCAGATATCCAAATTATGTGGAACACAGGGAATTTTGGGATTAAAATGAATAAGGGCGTGAACTCCGCACTGGCACAAAGAGTTCTGGGACCCTGAAAGAGCCAGTAACCCCACTGACTATACCTGGGAAGGGTGTGGCCAGGTGAAGGGGATGGACTCCAAAAGAGGAGAAAGCAGCTCAGTGGAGAGGAGACCTGTGGGGTGGTAAGTGATGACAGCCTGCCTGAAACCCTGGGAAGGTAAAGAACTGTGTCAGCCTCAGACTGTGGGATGGAGTGAAGCACAGGAGCCTGAGGACAGGTGTGAAGACAACACATTACAGTGGAGGATGACCTGTGAGCGAGAGGGATTGGTCAGGTTAGCCTGACTGGGGCTGAAGATTCAGTTCTTGTATTTTTGTTGGCCTGGTTAAAACAACTCTGTGACCCTATAAGGGATGGATTTAAACGTGACCTGGCTGGAGGGCTGCGTTGTGAAAAGAGGTAGAGAACCACAGGGCTGGAGTGAGTGTCAGCAGAGGAAACTAGAGAAGACTGAGCTAATACAGCATGCAAACCATGAGGAGGTAATCCAGTGGTGAATCCACTCTTCTAAAGAGGCCAAAACAGCAGCTCAAATCAATGGCCTGTCAGAAGGCACAACATCTCTCTGGGACGTACTGTACTGTTCCCATTTTACAAATGGGGAAACAGAGGCAAAGAGTGTTTAAGTGACTTGTGCCAGGTCAAACAGAGAGTGAGTATCCGAGCCAGAAGTGGAACCCACTGCATGAGTGTCAGAGCCAGGAGCAGAATTGTGTCAAACCAACCTGATAGCTTTCTTTGACAGGGTAACAAGCCTTGTGGATGGCAGGGGAGAGCGGTAGACGTGGTATATCTTGACTTTAGTAAAGCTTTTGATACTGTCTTGCATGACCTGCTCATAAACAAACTAGGGAAATGCAACCTAGACAGAGCTTCTATAAGATGGGTGCAAAACTAGTTGAAAAACCATTCCCAGAGAATAGTTATCAGTGGTTCAGTCATGCAGGAATCAAGTGGGGTCCCACAGGGATCAGTTCTGGGCTGGTTCTGTTCAATATCTTCATCAATCATTTAGATAATGGCATAAAGGGTACACTTATAAAATTTGCAGATGATACCAAGCTGGGAGGGGTTGTAAGTGCTTTGGAGGATAGGATTAAGATTCAAAATGATAAAGATGAAATGGTCTGAAGTAAATAGGATGAAATTCAATAATGACAAATGCAAAGTACTCCACTTGGGAAGGAACAATCAGTTGCACACATACAAAATGGGAAATGACTGCCTAGGAAGGAGTACTGTGGAAAGGGATTTGGGTGTCACAGTGAACCACAAGCTAAATATGAGTCAACACTGTTGCAAAAAAAGCAAACATCATGCTGGGATGTTTTAGCAGGAGTGGCGTAAGCAAGACATAAGTAGTATTCTTCTGCTTACTCAGCTGGAGTATTGTGTCCAGTTCTGGGCGCCACTTTTAAGGAAAGATGTGGACAAACTGGAGAAAGTCCAGGGAAGAGCAACAAAAATGACTCAAGTTCTAGAAAACCTGACCTATGAGGGAAGATTGAAAGAACTGGATGTGTTCAGTCTGGACTGAGAGGGGACATGGTAACAGTTTTCAAGTACATAAAAGGTTGTTACAAGGAGGAGGGAGAAAAATTGTTCTTCTTTACCTCTGAGAAGAAGACAAGAAGCCATGGACTTAAATTGCAGCAACGGAACTTTAGGTTGGACATCAGGAAAAACTTCTGAACTGTCAGGCAGGGACGCCTCCAGGCCCCAGCACGCCAAGTGCGTGCTTCGGGCAGCAAGACACGGGGGGCGCTCTGTCGGCGCTGCGAGGGCGGCAGGCAGGCTGCCTCCGGCAGTTTGCCTGCAGAGGGTCCACTGGTCCCGCAGCTTCGGAGGACCTCCCGCAGCGGACCCTCCACAGGCAAACCCCTGGAGGCAGCCTGCCTGGCGTGCCTGGGGCGGCAAAATCCCTAGAGCCGCCCCTGCTATCAGGGTAGATAAGCACTGGAATAATTGCTTAGTGAGGCTGTGGAATCGCTCTGACTGGAGATTTTTAAGAGTAGGTTAGACAAACACCTGTCAGGGATGGTCTAGATAATACTCAGTCCTGCCATGAGTGCAGGGGACTGGACTAGATGACCTCTCGAGGTCCCTTCCAGTTTTATGATTCTTGATTCTCCATGCCTTGCTCTATCTCCCCACAAAGTAATTTCAGTACCCACTAGCCAGGGTAGTTTGCCTTGTTTCCTAAATGCATTTGGGTCAGGGTAACACTTTTCTTTAATTGGAAAGTCTTATGTGAACACAGTGATGCTCATGGACTCAGATCTGTCTGTGAAATGGCAGTAAATGGGAGTAAATTCAAAATGGCAATGGTGGGCTGGTGGCTTGCCTCTGGCCAATCCATTTTAATGCTATGTGAGTGTTTGAAAAATTCAGTCGTTTGCAAAAGGCCTTCCAGTCATTGTGGCAAATTTACAAAACTGCAGGAGACCTAAAAACTGCCTGGCTCAGGTGCTTTGTGTAAGCAATCTGGTGGGTTGAGTCACAAACAATGAATTGCTTAAAATACATGGGATGGGCCAAATAAACAAGAACTTGGGCCTTATTTTAGAAAAATATATGTTTACAGTAACTCCTCGCTTAACGTTGTAGTTATGTTTCTGAAAAACGTCACTTTAAGCAGAACGATGTTAAGCGAATCCAATTTTCCTATAAGAATTAATGTAAATGGGGGGGGGGTTAGGTTCTAGGGAAAAAATTTTCACCAGACAGAAGACCCCCCCCCCCACACACACACTCAGTATAAGTTTTAAACAAACAATTTAATACTGTACACAGCGATGATGATTGTGAAGCTTGGTTGAGGTGGTGGAGTCAGAGGGTGGGATATTTCCCAGGGAATGCCTTACTGCTAAATGATGAACTAGCAATTGACTGAGCCCTCAAGGGTTAACACACAGTTGTTAATATAGCCCCACACTCTACAAAGCAGCACGAATGAATGGAGGGAGGGGAGACAGCATGGCAGACAGAGACACACACTGAGAGAGAGAGAGAGAGAGAGATGCACATTGCCCCTTTAAGTACGCTGACCCCACTCTAAATACACTGCCTTTTAAACAGATCAGCAAACTGACACAGCAGCTCCTGCCAGCAAGCTTCCTCCATCCTGAGCCCTGTCTTGTCCCCCTTCCCCCCCACTCTATGGGAATGGGGTAAGCAGGGTGCAGGAACAGGGGGACACCCTGACATTAGCCCCCCTCCTCACCCTCCCCTGCACAGCAAGCAAGAGGCTCTGGGGAGCAGCTCCAAGACAGAGGGCAGGAGCAGCACATTTCAGTGGGGGGAGGGACAGCCGAACTGCTGGCAACTGATAGCCTGCTGGGCAGCTGACGCACAGAGAACTTAGGGGAGCAGGGAGCTGATAGAGGGGCTGCCGGTCCACCCTGGTTCCAAGTCCTCACCAGCTAGCTGCAATGGGCTGCTCTTCCTGCAAGCAGTGGACAAAGCAGGCAGCTGCCAAATGACATTATAAAGGAGCATTGTGCAATTTTAAACAAACATGTTCCTTAATTGATCAGCAATGAAACAATCCTAACCGGGATGACTAAGTGAGGAGTTACTGTACAAAGAAATAAATCACACTACAAGAGAAATCTCAAAGGAAATTGCATCATCATATTATAAATAAATAAAAGAGCGGATCTGTCACATTTGTGAGAAGTGAAATGGTTTGATATTTCACTTCCATTCTTTTGCTATTTTCTATGGAATGAAAGACAGCCCTTGCTGACAAAGAAGCCATTGCCTCCCTGGAAACGGTCATGCATGTGTGACAGTTTCTGATTCGCTTCAGGCTGTAGTTTCAAGAGAAGATAGGGTGGTCTAGTACTTAGGACATTGAACTGGGAGTCAGGAGACCTGCATTCTAGTCCCAGCTCTGTCGCTGTTCTGCTATGTGACCTTGGGCAAATCACTTCACCTCTCTGTGCTTCCGTTTCCCTTCCTATCCATTGATTGTATGTTTAGACAAGAGTATAAGCTTACTATGCATTTGTACAGTGTGTAGCACAATGAGGTCCCAATCTTGGTTGGGATTTTTAAGTGTGGTGGTAATACAAATAACACTCATCCAGTGGAACATATGACTCTTCTGCTTTTTACTAAATTCACAAAGCTTAGTGAAAAATGTCACTGCTTCTTGGTGAAGTTTGCTGAACTGGTATAAATTATGGGGGTATGCTGACCACGTTGGTAGACGGGTGATTTAAAAACCCTTCCCAAACATGAAGACAAGCTCTGTGTGGCTCGAAAACTTGTCTCTCTCACCAACCGAAGCTGGTCTCATAAAAACTATTTATTTGCGCACCTTGTCTCTCTGATTTTAAAAGTAACAGACTTCTAAATATTCGGGTTATTTATTTATGTTGGCGGAAGGTGAGGTTCTGCTCTCAGGGTACGTCTACACTACAGGATTATTCCGATTTTACATAAACCAGTTTTATAACACAGATTGTATAAAGTAGAGTGCACGCGGCCACACTAAGCACATTAATTCGGCGGTGTGCGTCCATGGTCCGAGGCTAGCGTCGATTTCCGGAGCGTTGCACTGTGGGTAGCTATTCCATAGCTATCCCATAGTTCCCGCAGTTTCCCCCACCCCTCAGAATTCTGGGTTGAGAGCCCAGTGGCTGATGGGGCAAAAATCATTGTCGTGGGTGGTTCTGGGTAAATGTCGTCAGTCATTCCTTCCTCCGGGAATGCAACGGCAGACAATCATTTCGCACTCTTTTTCCCTGGATTGCCCTGGTAGACGCCATAGCACGGCAACCATGGAGCCCGTTCAGCTTTTTTTTTTTTAGTCACCGTATGTGTACTGGATGCCGCGGACAGAGGCGATACTCCAGCGCTACACAGCAGCATTCATTTGCTTTTGCATGATAGAGATGGTTACCAGTCGTTCTGTACCATCTGCTGCCAGTGTAATTTGGCAATGAGATGACGGTTATCTGTCCTTCTGTGCTGTCTGCTGCTATCGTGGGTGCCCCTGGCTGAGATCGGCCGGGGGCGCAAAAGCAAAACTGGGAATGACTCCCCAAGTCAATCCCTCATTTATAGTTTCTAAAAATAGAGTCAGTCCTGCCTAGAATATGGGGCAAATGTACTAGAGAAGCAGTGTATAAGAGACTACAGCTGCTCTGTGTCAGATCCCGCAGAAATGATGAGCTACATGCCATTCACGGGGGCTGCCCCTGCAAGAACCCCACCCGTTGCTTCCTTTCTCCCCCAACCTTCCTGGTCTACCGTGGCAGTGTCTCCCCCATTTGTGTCATGAAGTAATAAAGAATGCAGGAATAAGAAACACTGAGTTTTTAGTGACATAAAATGAGGAGGAGGCAGCCTCCCGGTGTTATGATAGTCCGGGCAGCACAGAATCTTTTCTTCTCACATGAAAGGGAGGGGGCTGATTGAAGCTCAGCCCCCAGTTGCTATGACGAAGACAGTTACCAGCCGCCCTGTACCATCTACTGGGAATGACCGGAAGTCATTCCTATTTTCACCCAGGCGCCCCCGGCCAGCCTCACCTGAAGCCAGCTAGGAGCACTCACGGGTTGATAAGAAGAACGGTTACCAGTTCTACTGCACCGTCTGCCACCGGGGAGGGGAGAGGAGCGGATACTTCTCTTCACTGCTGCAGCACCACGTCTACCAGCAGCATACAGTAGACATAGGGTGACACTGAAAGAAGTCAAGGAATGATTTCTTTCCCTTTTCTTTCACATGGGGGTGGGGGAGTAAATTGACGAGCTATTCCCTGAACCACGCCGGACAATGTGTTTGAACCTACAGGCATTGGGAGCTCAGCCAAGAATGCAAATACTTTTTGGAGACTGCTGGGGACTATGGGTTAGCTGGAGTCCTCAGTACCCCCTCCCTCCATCCATGAGCGTCCATTTGAGTCTCTGGCTTCCCGTTACGCTTGTCACGCAGCACTGTGTAGCCTGTAGATTTTTTTTTCAAACGTTTTGGCATTTCGTCTTCTGTAACGGAGCTTTGATAGAACAGATTTGTCTCCCCATACAGCAATCAGATTCTGTATCTCCCGTACGGTCCATGCTGGAGCTCTTTTTGGATTTGGGACTGCATTGCCACTCGTGCTGATCAGAGCTCCACGCTGGGCAAACAGGAAATGAAAATCAAAATTTCGCGGGGCTTTTCTTGTTTACCTGGCTACTGCATCCAAGCTGAGACTGCTGTCCAGAGCGGTCAGACTGGTGCACTGTGGGATACCGCCCGGAGGCCAATACCGTTGATTTGCAGCCACACTAACCCTAATCCGATATGGTAACACCGATTTTAGCGCTACTCTTCTCGTCGGGGAGGAGTACAGAAACCGATTTAAAGAGCCCTTTATATCGATATAAAGGGCCTCGTAGTGTGGACAGGTACAGCGTTAAATCGGTTTAATGCTGCTAAAAATCGGTTTAAACGCGTAGTGCAGACCAGGCCTCAGTGACACCAGCATCAATCTAGAGTAACTTCATGGAAATCCTTGTAATGCAATGGATTACACCAATAACTGTGAGCAGAATCTGGTTCACCATGGTAACCATTTAAAAAAAAAAATCAATACACAATGTAGCCACTTAATTTAGGTAGTCATCTGGTCAATGGCTACCAAACCCTTATCTGAGCTGAGGTAATGGAGTTATTACCTGTTTTAAGTGTAAGGAAATAATGCAGCATCTCAGATACCACTGAGTAATAACTGTAATGTTCACTTCTTAGCGACACCTACTGCAGTCAACTTTGTATGTATAATAGTGCTTACCTGTGAAGTAATCTAGGATACTGAAAATGAGTCAGATATCTGAAACCATTATTTTGTTTAATAATTACATTGGATTAACTTGGATGTATGAGGGCAGCTCCCACTCAGCCAGTATTTGCTGCTAGTCACCATGTGAAAATCAAAAGTAAGCCTATGAATTTTAGTGGAGTTTACTCCAGAATTACACCTGTGTTACCAAGATCAGAATTTAGCCCATGACTGCAACAGGAAAGTAGCCTGCAAGTGAGAGCAAAATCTGGCCCCGTGAAATTAGCAACACTGAAGTTCCCTTTTGTAATGCACGCTAAACCTAACCTTTTATTTACAACAAAGAAAATATCTAGTCAGATGGCAGCACTAGTTCTTTGGGGCCAAACCCTGAGAGGTGCTGACCATACTGCATCAATGGCACACCTCTGTGCATTTGGTCCTTGATTTTTATTTTGTAATTCCAAAAGGCACATTCTGTGCTGTCAGCAGCAGAAATAAACAGGCCGATGCAGCCTGGGGATTCATATTTTGCAGATAGAATATGCATCAAAGACTATTTTCATGGCAGACTTACAATTTCACGCTCTTTCTGACTTTGTCTTATTGAGCCTTTCTCATGAAGTGAGAAGAGACACCTTTCCATGTGAAGATAAACTTGCTATCTAATTACCAGTCCATGTTGCCTATAATACTGCCGGTTTCATCTGTTTTCCCTAGACATTTCCATCCCCTCTAAACATTACATTTACACTAATGCTATTTCTTCTGTCATTTATTACTTTGGATTTTTTCATGTAATCAAATGCAAGGACAGAGACGTCCTAACACATCAAATATTCTTAGGTTTGTCAGGGAGCAGAGATCCTGTGCTGAATAAAACTATGCTGGGCTGTCCCAGGAGGACATGGGTCACACTGTGGGAGGAGTGAGATGTTCAGCAGGCTTAGGAATTCTACTAAGGGGACAGCTACAGTGAAACTCACCTCATACAGGCCACTGCAAACTCCATCAACTGAAGGTGGCCTTACTGCGCCCATTCTTTTGAGGTGTGGTGCTTTAGCAAGAAATTGATGGGAATCAGGACTGAGGGCCTCTGAGGAGCTGGATGCTGGAGTGGAGGCTGCTCAGCCCCTGGCAGGATCAGGAGCTGAGTATGGAATGCAAAACTGTACACAGCAACCTGAGAATGCACAAAAGGACAAAACCCTCTTCTCTGAAGAGCTGGCAAACCAAAGGCCCGAATGGGTGCCAAGCAGTGAGCAGACCAGAACAAGGCAGTGGGCAAAGTGTCCAGGGCCAGATTCCAACATTTTTGATGTCACAGTGTCTCCCAGTGGAGCACGGGTGGGCTCTCATCATTAAATAGAAGAGAAAAATCCCTCTGCTGACTTACAAAATGGATAAAACAAAAACAAAAAAAGAAATAGGAGAAAGAGGGTGAAGCCAGGATATCAGTACCTACCTCTCAATTTACAACATGCTATCAAATACTCAGACATAAGGTAACAATTGCCTAACATTTAATCTTTCATATTATGTTTAAAATAAAGGAGCCAGGAAATCTAAATGTCCACTCCTGGCTCTGCCACTGACTCACTCCGTGCTGTTGGGCAAGTCAATGAGCTCTCTGCCTTCCCCCATCTATAAAATGGGGATAATGATTCCTACCTGCCTCACCTGGATGCTAGGTGAATTAAGTTCACGTCATGCTCTGAAGATGCATTATGGATAGGGGCTGGAAGAAATTCAGATTTAGATCAATTTCAATAGAACTTGTTCTCATTTCAAACTGGTCACCTGAGTCTGGATGATAGATGAGAGTCTTTTGATATGCTCTTTACTCTCTATCAGATGGTAGCCACAGTAGCGGTGCACACAATAAAGACGGTAAAGCCAATGCCGCCGAGCAGAAGAGGGAGTATGTTTGCTTTAATGAATGTGCTTAGCGCTTCTTGACAGACCTGCCAGCAGGAGTCCTGTTGAGCTTTTCAATTACCATTTCACTATAGGGAAGACTCCTGGCACACCAAATTGCTCCGGCACCAGCACACAGGCAGGTATTCAGAGCATACCCACAGCTAATGGAATCAGAACCGGCTGGGAAGAAAAAAAATAAAGCAATATTTCATTGTTTGCCAAGATTCAGCCTCCTGCAATATAGCCTAATGCTCCATCGCAGCAACAGTATAACATGCTGCGGGTGGTGGGGAGGAGGATGGGTGTGCGGTAGAAAGGCTAGGCAGGCAGATTGGCACACTGCTCGCATGCCCTAACTCCTGCTTTTAGTCTGGGTTCTCTGAGGTGCTCTCTGAACACAGTGGAAAGATTATTTTCTTTATGCCATCGCTGTGTTACACCTACACAGAAACATGAAACCCAACAGGGAACTGCACTGGAACCGTGCTTGGGAAAATGTGTCTCACACACAGAATGAAGCTACTATCCCCACTCCCTCTGGGCAAGGTACCACTACCATCACTATCCTAGATGGCTCCACCTGTGTGAATGCTTCTAGTGAGTGAGGTTTAATACAGTTAGAGTGCCAACCATGCTCTGGACAGGACCTTTACCACTGAGCATCCTTCAGACTCTGAGATTATCTTCTTTAGCTCTAAACTTCCATGCCAGCCCCAGAACTAGACTGCTGGTGCTCTCAGGCAGGTGCACAATGGTTGGGAGAGGGAGCCCTTTCTACGCTGCACATGCCTGCTGGAGGCAGCCTGCATCATGCTGGTGTTTGTGCTCTCTGGGAGCGATCCTGTATTATGGAAGCCAATGGGAGTGTTGCCAGGGCCTCTAAGCATACGGGGGCAGCCAGGCTAGTGCAGTTAAAGGTGCCCAATACATCAAACAGAGGAGGAATGGGCAGTTAGGGCACGCTCCTGGCACTGCTCCCTTATGCCTCCCTTCCTCTCTCCAGCACTTGGGGAGCTCATGCTACTCCACATTAAAGTGTGTCATAGTTACCATCTGTCTACCCCAGGCAGAATGCCTTAAGCAATTACTACTTGCACTATGCTTCCCTTCCCTCACCCCCTACAGCGCTCGAATGCCTCTCAAACGTCAGCCGAGCCCGAGGTGCCTTGAAGAGAAGCTTTCACTAAGAGCTGTTCACCCTCACGCATTTTCAAAGGTTTCTTCCCTTTTGGTTCACTGTTCTTTGACCCTCATGTTTCCTCTCCCTTTGTTGCTGCTGCTGCTTTGACTTTATGCGCTATCGAAGTCTTATTTACATCCGCTAGATAGTTCTACTGCTCAGCATCTGCCTTCATCTCACATATGGAGTAACGCCCCTCCCCCCATGTAATTTACACAAGCAGTCTCCCTGAAGACAGTTATCAGGATTTGGCCCATAAACACTGCTCTTAATCAATGTCACCCCACACACACCTTTTTCTGCTCAATGCGTTCCTCCCCTGTGCCTAAAGAATTCTCCTGCTCAATGGTCTGTTCCACTTGGAGACTGTATCTATTTCCCCACATCTCCTGTTTTGTCCCTCTCAACATTGCATCATGCAGGCCTGACGTTCTCACAGCCTTAACTGGAGCTGGCCAGAAAGTAAAATACATCCTGATTCATGAATAAAAGCATCAAGTTTGGTTTGCTGGCATTCATGGGGTCATGTGATTTCTGGCAACTGTCAGGTATTTGTGACATTGTCTGCGAATGCCAAAAACGTCATCAATCTTAGTGCGGGAACATTCATTCATTCCAAAATTCTTACCAAAAAGTGCCATATTAGTTTTCCCTGGGTTTAAAAAAAAATGTCAGGCATCCAATCAGAGAACAGCAGCAGTACCATGTGACTTAAGGGGCCAATCACACAATAGAGACAAACTCCTCACAGGCCAAAATGTATTTGTCATAACTACTCAGAAAATACTTCTGAATAAAAAGAAAAATCAGTGTCATGGCAATCAGGATCAGTTTGCAAACTATACACTATTTAACAGAGGTTATATTCATAGCAAGTATTATTAAAACAAAACAAAAATATTTCAAACCATTCAGAATCTCTCATTTCCTGTGCACTCTAGCATAATATTTTTTAGCTCAGAGTTCTTTAATTATTATAGTTATAGATTATTTTTACTGTATGGTTCTTCAAGTTAGGAAATGTCCGAAGTTTACAGTTACTTGGGCTAGAAAACAGACCATTTTTATTATTTGGAATTCTCAATCTCAGCTTTATGGACTGCTTAGAATTTCATTCCCCTAAAGGGCATGATTCTTTCAAATGATCTCGCTCATATATCTTCCCATCTCAGAAGAGCCACTGGTCATTTTAAACCCATCCACCAGATTTATAGTGTTTCTCTCTTCTGATAATCAGGGAGAATTATGCAAAGGCACAGTTGTGTTATCAAACACAAATTCACAGCAATCTAATTTCATTTGATAAATCTCCCTGGCACACTGTTTTTACGTATGTCTAGACAGAGATACCGACAGTGTAATTGCTGTGAAAAAACAGATGAAGAGGAAAAAATTCTGGAAGGTCAATTCTGGTCATCAGTTCTTCAAGCCAAATTTACAAATATTAAAATAGATGGATAATGAGTTTGCACTGGACAAGAAAGAATCCAGCTCATGAGGGGGAAAGGTGGTGAGCAAAGAGGCAAAATAACCTCCTTTTTTCTTTTCAGCAGCCTGAAGAGTCAAACGGCCAGAGATCTAGCTAACCCCTACATGCTGCTTCCATGGTCTACTCTTGGTTCAATAAAGGATTAAACCTGGAAGGAAGATATTACAATTTTTATTTTACAAAATTAATTCAGCTGCTAAAAACACACAAACAACCAGAACCACTCAACTCTCAAACTACAAGTATGGATTGTGGTGTCCTGGTCGAATTCTCAAACATCTTCTACCTACTGATACCTGAATCCCACCCTTGTGGATTCAATTGTAAATAACACTCCTCTTTATTCCTGAGGTAACAGCTAAACAAGCAAGCAGCTAAGAATGCTGCCACATCTCCTTTCCTCCAGCCACATCTCTTTGCAAAGTGGCTGTTCCACACCAGAAAATCTGGCCCTGACTTTTTTCCTTTATAAACTAACAGTATTTAATGAGCAACAAAAAATAAGTAAACCCTAAAGAGTGCACTCCGTAAGACAAAAACACAATCCAGATGGTTGGCAGTGGGTTAATAGCAGAATAATGGACTGTCCTCCTTGAGACTGTATATGTCAGTGCGAGTCTGATACCATCCCACCAGGGCAGAGGTGGGCAAACTACGGCCCATGGGCCACATCCGGCCTGCGGGACCCTCCTGCCCGGCCCCTGAGCTCTTGGCCCAGGAGGCAGGCCCCCTGTCCCTCCCCAGCAGCCTCAGCTCGCCACGCCGCTGGCGCAATGCTCTGGGTGGTGGGGCTCTTGCAGAGCCTGACCTGACCCGATGCTCTGTGTTGTGCAGTGGCATGGCTGGCTCCAGCCGGGCGGCACGGCTGCTTGTCCTGGTGCTCTGGGCGGCGCGGCTGTAGTGCTGCCAGTCACTGGAGCTCCAGGCAGTGCGGTAAGGGGGCAGGGAGCAGGGGGGCAGGGGTAGAGGGCAGAGGAGTTCGGGGTGGTGGTCAGGGAGCGGGGCGGTTGATAGGGGGCAGGGCGGTCAGAAGGCAGGGAACAGGGGGACTGAATGGGGGCAGGGGTTCCTGAGGGGTCAGAAGGGGCAGTGGGGCGCATTCAGGGCAGGGATTCCGGGGGCGGTCAGAGGACAGGGAGGGGTGAATGGGTCAGGGGTCCCGGAGGGGGCCATCAGAGAACAAGGGGGGTTGGATGGGGTAGGAGTCCCAGGAGGCCGTCAAGGGGCCAGAAGCAGGGAGGAAGGTGGATAGGGGGCAGGGACCAGGCCACACCTGGCTGTTTGGGGAGGCACAGCCACCCCTCACCAGCCCTCCATACAATTTCAGAAACCCAGTGTGGCTCTCAGGCCAAAAAGTTTGCCTGCCCCTGCACTAGGCTTAAAGAAACAAGACCACGTAAGATTGCATTTTGAGCTCAGTTGAGCATGCAAATACTGCACACTGAACTGTTTTAGAGCAATATAGGTAACCAGCGCAAATGGGGAAATCTTTTTTTTGCAATTTTTTTTTTTGCAGTGGTTTGACAATGATCTGATCATTTGAAATTGATTAGTTCTGCCACATGCATTTTATAGCACTTCATTATTTTTAAAAAGCCAAACAGTTCAAATTACCCTGTTTGTCATTGAAATGATAATGTTTTTGAGACTGTAAAAAGAAATACAAATCTCTGTGCTGTGGAATAAATATTCTGACACCAGAGACAAATCCCCAGTGCTAGCAGCATAACAATTTTTATCCACAGCATCATTTTTTCTCTCTCCACATTAAACTGCAGATGCTAGAAGCTGCATACAGAGCTGTGCATGGTATGAGGAATAAAGTATCAATTCTCCATGAAACTGTCCCCAGAAAACAAGGAATTTGCATGCTTTTGCAAGAAGGAAGTGTTGTTATATATGAGATTTTACAACAGATTTTGTTGAGGTTAAAAGAATGAAATGATCGGTCTTGTTCAGAGATGGCTTCATAACAACAACAAAACGCCAGGAGAGTAAATGCATGTGCTGACCACAGCCGTATAGCAACTTTGACTTTGAGATTAACTAATCGTAAAGGGTCTATTTTCTCATCAGTTTGGATGGATATATGGGCGCAACTTTCATTACTTTTTTTACGGGGTTTTATTTTAGTGCTCCTGAAAATAAATGCTGTGTTGAGAGCCCTGGAGACTGAACTCTGTTTTCCACAGAAGAGGGAAAGCACAGATGAATGCAGTTCTTGTGTTCTCCAAACCTCAACCCAAAGTGGAGGGCTCCCCTCAAAGGATGCAGTGGGAGTTCCACCCATATTCAGACCCTGTTCTCTCTTCTGAGATTGCTACCAAGCATGCAGACTGTGATGGAGTTTTGTGCTGCAGAAACTCTGCCTTTAGGGACTGCACCAAGACCACTCCACTACGATCACATGCTACAAATCACTAACTGCCATCAGATAGAAATGATGTTCACTCATTATTATACTAGAGAAGACTACAGAGACCTCAAGCAACAGGCTCCTTATCATATTAATATCCCCTGACCACCAGCTGCTAAGAGCCCAGCCACTGTTAAAACATACTGAGCCAAGTTCAAAGGCAGATACACAAAAATGTGTGTAGGTTGCTTACAAGGATTAAGTCCAACTTGGAATCCAAGGTATAGAACATGCAAGATGAGCCAGGTTTAAGCCTTGGGCACAGTGAGACTGGGGGAAGAAGAAAGAATCTATGTAGGGCAGGGAGCAGTTACAACCATGTGACAGGCATGTGAGGAAAAAAGTTTAAACAACTGCTCATACAAAAGGAGACTGCAATGCCGTCTGGAATGCCTAGGTGAGATTCTCAGGGACAAATTCACTCCTCCCTAGGCCACCAGGGGTGGAGAGTGCTTGCAGAGGCACTGGAGGCAGTTATCATGAGCAACAGCAATCCCTATGCTCAGTTGAATGCAACACCAAAGATTCTCCTAAGGGAACCCCATCTAATCCTCAGCAGAATCATGGTGGCCTCGATGAGGGGACTTGAGTGAAGAATGCAGTATAAGTCCACAGACAGAGGATGAGAGGCTGAGGTGCTCTGTTAAGGAGAGAACGAGAAGACATGGCGATGCTGTGCAGGAATGCCCTAACAACGGTACAATAAATTGAAGAGAGGCTTTTCTTCAAGTAAAGATGCAAGTGAAACAGAAATGTGCAAGTCACCTCCCCTGCTGGCAGGGGAATATCCATCTCACTGTGACAGAGTAGCCAATAGTCCCGTTTTATTTTAAATCTATTTCTTGTTCACCCATCTCACACGTCTCTCTAGATTAGCCAGACTTGTATTCTCATTAATCGAACATACTTCTGATTTCTTCCATGGGCCCCAGAGGATTTCACTAGCAAAAGGGAAGCTTTCTGGCATATATTAAATGTAGGAAAGGAGATCACATTCCTTCTAGAACAGAAAAACCAAACTGCAGCATCAAGCAGAATGAAACGAAAAGGTTCCCTCTTTCTACAGCCATGTGGACAGCTGGTTTGTTAGAGAGACATCCTGCTCTGGAGAATAACATTGTGAGTAAGGATATAATAAAATAAGAATCATCCTAATTTTCCCACGCCATGCTAACTTTCAGTAGCACCATGCTGCACTCTTTTTCTGAGGCAGAACCTGGGAATGAGAGATCTGGTCCAGAGAAAATAAGAACCAACCATGGCCCATCATTTGTAAGGACACTTAATAAGTGTAATAAAAGAATACCCCTCAGAAGGAATGCTGCAACCAGCAAGTCCTTTTGTTTGATGCAATGATGCCTTTGCTGTTACTGCTCTTAGATTAGCCATTCACATACAGCTTAGACGGTTAGTAAATGGCAGGGAAATAAATGACTCAAATTATGACAACAGATGACTCAAAATTATACCAATGGACACATCTCTATCGTCCCTCAGGATGGCAGACTCTAGTCCCCTCTGCCTTGATCTTGGACAAAATCCTGTTTAAAAAGGGGAACTGAAGACTTTTTAATAAAGGTTCCTGTCATAAACAGATAGCTAAGGGTTAATGTCTCTTTCACTTGAAAAAAAAGTAACCTGAAGCACCTGACCAGAGGACCAATCAGGAAACAGGATTTTTTTCAACTCTGGGTGGAGGGAAGTTTGTGTCTGGGTTCTTTGTCTTCTGCCTGAATCTCTCTCAGCTAGAGAAGGATTTTTCTATTTCCTGCTTTCTAATCTTCTGTTTCCAAGTTGTGAGTACAAAATGGTTTGTTGTTTTGTATTTACACGTCTATAGTTGCTGGAGTGCTTTAAATTGTATTCTTTTTGAATAAGGCTGTTTATTCAATATTTCTTTTAAGCAACTGACCCTGTATTTGTCACCTTAATACAGAGAGACCATTTGTATGTATTTTTCTTTCTTTTAAGACCTGTTGGAGTTTTTCTTTAGTGAGGAACTTCAGGGAAATTGAGTCTGTACTCACCAGGGAATTGGTGGGAGGAAGAAGTCAGGGGGAAATCTGTGTGTGTTAGATTTACTAGCCTGACTTTGCATTCCCTCTGGGTGAAGAGGGAAGTGCTTTTGTTTCCAGGACTGGAATTAGAGAGGGTGGACTCCCTATGCTTAGATTCACGGAGGTTGCTTCTGTGTATCTCTCCAGGAGCACCCGGAGGGGGGAAGGGAAAAGAGTTATTTCCCTTTGTTGTGAGACTCAAGGGATTTGGGTCTTGGGGTCCCCAGGGAAGGTTTTTGGGGGGACCAGAGTGCCCCAAAACACTAATTTTTTGGGTGGTGGCAGCAGTACCAGGTCCAAGCTGTTAACTAAGCTTGGAGGTTTTTCATGCTAACCCCCATATTTTGGACGCTAAGGTCCAAATCTGGGACTAGGTTATTGACAGTTCCACACTGCTAGCTAACCTCAGAGATGTCTTATTTTTTTGGTATCATAGAAAATTGAGGTAGTGATTTATACGTTTCAAGCCTTTTTGACATGTGCTGTATCTTGGGTTTCTTCAAGGCTCAGAAACTAATCGGAAGCTTATCTTTCCCTTTGTGCAATGGCAAGCTGTCAGCTTCCATGACCCTTCAAACAATTTAATAAATGACACCAAGACTTCACCTCAGAGACAGAATGTCTTGATATTCCAGGTGTTCAGTCAGGTCCAGTCCCTACACGCAGCACATGCTGAAGTGAGACTGATGGCTACGCTCGCTGAGTTGATAGGACTCCATTTATTTCATTAAAATTAAAAATGCCCAGTATCCATCAGGATGGTCCCTTATTTCCACAGAGCACCACTGTGGCAGCTCTGGTGCAACTGTTCAGGAGTATCTTCCTTCTGGCTAGCAAAAGCTGAGTGAATTACGAAGATGACCCACCCCATCTTCTCGTCACTAGCAGGCTCCACTCCACAGCCAAGTTTCAAATAGGCAATTGTGAGCCAGTAGACCAGGTGCCAGCTCATGCCAAGGCCCCAGGCATCACTGACCACGGATAAATGCATAGCTGGAAACCAGTCTGGCTTACCTGTGGGTTAGCATAGTTGAAAAGGATATTAGTGTTATAAGAATGTGTTTAGCATTTAGATTTTATGGAATGCTTGTACAATGCTGAAAGTATTATATTTGTACCCCGTGCTACAAGGCAGTACTTACGAGTTGGCTCTATAACTGTATTAATGTTTGTTCTGAAGCAGTGTAACTCATCGAACAGGAAAAAAGCTTCAGCGACTGCAAAATGCCAGATTCCTGCAGAAGGTGTTATCTCCTGCCCATCAGGAAGGACTACTGAATCCAAATGGGCCACTGTGGAATAAAGACTTTGTTGATTGATCCCCACACCGACCCATGAAGATGCTAGGTGCAACAGCGCTCATCCCATCATCTTGGACTCCAGGGATGTGGGGATAAAAATTTCTGACCAGAAGGAATTAGGGACTCCTTATGCTTTCTGGACTCTGAGGGGCAAAGATTTCTAAACACAAGTAAGAGACCCCTATGCTGCTTGGCTTGGGTTAGCTCCAAAGGACGTAAAAGCAGCTTCTAACATCTTTTGAACTTAAGATTGTATTTTATTTCTGTGCATGCCTACCTTATTTTAACCTTGAAAAAAGAAATAAGAGTTATTTATTAGTTAATAAACAGTTAGTATGTTACAGGATTGGTTACCAGCATTGCCCTTGGTGCAAGATACAAGTTTCAAATTGACCTGGGGTAAGTGATTGGTCCTTTGGGACTGGGGGTAATCTGAATATTTTGTGATCATTAGTATAAAGTGACCATATATCACAGAGTCAAGCTTTCCAGGGTGGCAAAATAGATTGGATTGTCCTAGGGGACTATCTGTGACTCCTTCCTAAGGCTGTCTAGTGCCTGAGGAGTTTACACTTGTTACTGAGTTGGTGAATTCAAAGTATAGAATTCACACCCGGTGTGGAGTCTGTGTCCTGCTTCTTAACAGTCTGCCGTGAGGTTAGTATGATCACTTGAGAGTCACTCCTGACAGTGTAACATCAATATCTTACCATAACTCCATTGCTTCCTTCCTTCGGGATCCATTTCCTAATAGACACCTCTCTCGCATCTTCAGGGTTACTTTATGCTTTTTTCCTCCCTTAAGCCTTTATTGATGCGCTATGATTTAGAAGATGGTTCTCATCCAGGACTGGATGAAGTGGTACAAACCAATACAATCAATTTTATCCAAGATATTACTTTTTGGATATGATCTGAGATCATGTCTCACTGGTTGCAAGCAGGCCAGCAGATATTCTGCCAAACAGAAGATTGTTCATTTGTTCCTATTGCTCCCTTTATTTCATTTAAAATCCATGCCTAGATTCTGATTTTTAGACCAGAAGGGAGCACTGTGCTCCACTAGTCTGGCCTCCTGTAAAATACAGGCCCTGGGAAGTCACTCAGAAACTCCTGCACTAAACTCAATAACTTGTGGTAGGATAGCTTTCTTTGCATGGCTGTCCCACTGAAAGGGAAGTGACCTTGTGTTATCTATGGTATCCATCTTTCCTTGAAATGACGGGCTGATTCCTCCTTTAGAAGTCCAAAAGTCACTTGCACTTCTTCTGAACCTCTAATTGCGGTCCAGCACTCACTTGGATTATTAGATATCCACGTGCAAGACTTGTTTGGATTTTCTGCCAAATCAGCTGACAGGGCACAATACTATAAGTAAGGTAATAAGATTGGGGTTCTGGGCTACAGTTGAACAAAGATGAACATAGCTTGGATATTATGGAGGAAAAGTCTTTTAATGGTTTGGTCTATGGGAGAATGAAAGAGCTTGCTGAAGCCATTGTGGAACACTCAGCATTATCTCTGTAGAAGTGGTCAGCAAGGGGAATGTCCTACAACCCCAAAGTGAAGGGAAACTGAACTGTATCCTGCAAATCTAAAGAGGTGGATAAAAAGTAAGATCACAATTGTAGTGCATTCAGCCCCATCAAAACCCACACAAACTTAGAGCTCATCAAAATTTTTCTAACTTTGATTTTTCAATAGGGAAACAATTGATTTTTTTCAGACGAATATTCATAAATTCATCCTATTTTTCCACCAGCTATAGAACTTGTTGAAAATGTTCAAAATTAGAAAATTTTGTGAGAACGGAAATTGAAGTTTTATGGAAAATGTCCCCATTTTTCACCCAGCTGTCTGCAGTTAAACTATCAGCATGAAACTTCGCATA
Organism: Gopherus flavomarginatus; assembly: GCF_025201925.1. NCBI lineage: Eukaryota > Metazoa > Chordata > Testudines > Testudinidae > Gopherus > Gopherus flavomarginatus. The sequence continues at coordinate 18,476,658 of NC_066623.1, forward strand.
AACATTACCATTACAAACCCTCTTGCTTGGAGCAGGCCAAGGAAGATGGTACCAGAGCCTCTATGTTAGCCTTTGGGTTTGTCTACACAGCACCATAGACTGGTCTTTGTGGTGTGAACTGCAGAACGCTCTAATGTGTAATGCTCTAACTGCTCCGTATAGACCCTGCTGTTGCAAACTAAAAGAACCTAGTTCCTGTTGATGCAGTACAGTTTCATATGTTTCATTTCCTCATATGCCATACGCTACCTCATGGGTCATGCACCCTGCTCAATACTCTCCTTTTGTCTACCTCTTCCATTCGCAGAGATTTGCCCTTTTTTGCATGGCTTAAACCAGCCTCCCTCTTTCTGTGTACCAAGTGACCTCCCACCTTCAGATTTCTCATGCTGTAGGCTTACTCTCTTCTCTCATCTCCTCTGACTCTCTTCCCACCCTCCCTCCTAATCCTCAATCGAGTACTGTGTCAGCACAATTAGAACAAAAGTTCCTTGAGGCAGGGATCTTGTCTATTTCTTTGCTTGCATAGCAGCAAATATGCTGACAGGTTAGTGCATTATAAATTCATGATAATGGTAATAATAATAATAATGAGAGCAATTTGCTGTTGGTTGAATTCCAATTCTAATCTTAACATACACATTTGGGCAAATTATCCATTCCCTGCATCCCTCTCCCCAGGTAAGCACTGTTCACACTAGACTACTTGAGAGTGACGCTTAACTACTAGCCTCAATCAGAAAATGATAAAAATTCAAGCTGAAAGAGTGATTATGTCCCACCTTTGCCATTCCCTGTGATCAAAGCAAGACCGCAACCCTACAACACACCCTTAAATGCTTTGAACAGCTATGGTTAAAATTTGTGCAGTGATGGGTTTTCTACTAAATCTACAGAGAGGCTATTCCACAGTTTAATACACCTTGCTCTTAGAAAAATTTCTGAAATATTTTTGCTTCAGTTTTCCATATTTAAATTTCTTCCCATGGCAACCCCTTTCCCTACCATCAGAATCATTCCTCCCTAGATTGGGGGTGTGGGTGTGTGATGGGGCTGTAATGTGATGAAATTTAAACATGGAAAATGTAAGCAGAATACTTCAAAACTTTTTCTAAGAGCAAAGGTAATAGCCCTAGTATTTACTGAATGGTAACTGGCCAGTCCAAGTTACACCATTCAATGATCCTGACATTTTCCCACAATGTCATCCATGTAAGCAGAGTTTTCCGCCTCCCCCCACCGCCCCGAGCCTCAGTGAAATTCCAGCACTCTGCACGGATGAAGGGGTCTACCTGCGCCCATCCAGGATTTGGGACCGTGGTCAGATTCAAAACAACTAATTAGCCTTTTATGGAATGCACACACATTTTGTATACAAAGACACAATCCTCCTAAACAGTTATCTGACTGGCACTCTGAAAAATGCCAGCAGTCTAAGGGTTAACTAGCAAGACACTAACTGCAGCAGTTTAAACCAAAAAAGGAAATATTAAGGCAGCATTAAGAAATGCAGCCTGCTGCCTTTTCATTCCCCCTCCTCCCCATCATCAGATAGTCTGTACCACAAAATGAAGCCTAGGAGCTGTTTCTGCCCCAGATAATTCCCCCCCTCAGTTTTGATCATCAAAGGAGACAGAAAGTGTCTAACTGAGCACAGCACCCCAGGGGGTATTTGCAATCTTCTCCTTTCTAGCAGGAAGGATAGTTAAAAGTGGGAAAATTCTTATACTGAAGCTTCAGTTGAAGCTTGATTTGCAGTATGAGAAGATCAAAGCACACACATTCCCAATTTAAAGAGATTTAAGCCCTGGATAATATTTGTGTTAATTATTTCTTGCAAATATCCCATAGCATTGGTACAAATGTATACATAGGGCCACTTCGGAGATTCTTCGATGGTGCAAAATTAGATCCCCCATTCAGGCTTTATCTACAATGCCAATTGAACAGACAAAACTTTTGCTGTTTACAGGTGCTTAAAAAAGCCCCACACCCGCAAAAGACACAAACGTTTTGCGGAGGCAAGTGGCAGTGTAAACGGCTCATTGTCGGCAAGAGCCCTCTCCTGTCGATAACGCGAAACCCGCTTGTAGCACGTGGATGTATTTTGTCCGCAAATGTGCTGACAAAGAGCATTTACACTGCCCGACTTTTAGCAACACGGCCGTATCGCTAAAAGCAGTGTAGTGTAGACAAAGCCTCACTGGCCAAAGGGCTCTACACCCATAAAACCAAGGCACATAGCTAAATAAGCAGAGCTCCTTATAAAAACAAAAAAGCCACTTTACAGTCTGAGCAGAGTTTCATTATTTCTGGTGCATGATATGGGTTGGAAAGCCCATATAAATAACAATAATTCCTGAGAGAGCAACACTCCCAAATAAACTGAAATCTTTAAGAGGAATGAGTAAGACATAGTTGCAGCAAGATATTTTTTAAACTCTTTTGTTGCTGGTCTCTGCTGCAATGGGATCCAGCAGTATACTCTGAAGTGCCGGCATTCCACGTTGTTGACTCACATAACTGATTATTATTAGACAGCAATGAAACAGTTAAATCAATGTAAATATCCGTCTATATAATTATCAGAATATCAGACTCAAAGTGGAGTCTGGTTGACGATTCTCCAATCTTCTACCCTTAGGGAATGATGACATTATAATAACCATATACATAATACTTAGCACTTACATTTTGCTTTACTTCTTCAAAGTGCTGTAAAGTAGTAACTATATGTTCCCATGGGGTTACTGCTACAGAGATCAGGAAATCATAGCAACTTACTAAAAAGCCTGCTTCTAAAGCAGACAAAACCTCCAGCCTGCTACAGAAAAAAATGGTACCAAGTAGAAAACTCATGGAAAAAAATCCAAACCAAATGAAGACTGAGGCTTGGGAAAAGGTAAGAGGGGTCAGGGACAAGCCAAAATAAAATTAATCTCAACATGACTTACTACAGGAAAAACAATACCATTTCATGTCACCCTGGCAACATTCACTCACTATTGGCCAATCTCCACTCCTCAGCGTGGCATGGCATAAACAGGCCATCTGAAAATGGTGAGTGTGTGCGCATGTGGGGGTGTTTATTGTTTTGTAAGGGAGTTTGGAAGGGGAGGAGGAACGGAGTGGGGGTCCTGTGTCTGTCTCATCTGTGACCCATTGGTCCCCTGAACCTATAAACTGAGCCACATCCAAAACCTTTCTGTTTACAGCAGAGCAGAGCGGACAGGGAGCTGCAGACAGGAATTTGAGAGAGTTTGACAGAGGGAGGCTTACAATGGTGAGGAGGACCTGCAACACTTGTGCCAGCACTGCTTCTGTCTCCTCCACCTGCGCCTGTAGCCAGACAGAGCAACAAAGCATGGATGCTTTTACCCAGATTCTGGTGTGGGCTTGCAAAGACTGTAATTTGCAATTTCCACTTACTGATATCCAGGCTGGGGGTGGCATCCAATGTGAAAGGTGCCTACTGGTGGAATCTCTCAGGCAGCAGGTTGGAGAGCTACAGGAGGAGGTGGCTAGGCTGAGGAACATCCATATCCATGAGCAATTCTTGGACAGTATCCATGTGGAGACAGCTGATGTAGCTGTCCCAGTTCACAGGACTACCGACACACCAGTGGAAGAGGAGGCTCAGGGTGGACACAGCCAGCTAGTTACTTCTAGCAGCAGGCAGTGCTCCACCCCTACTGCAAACCCTCCTGTCGTGGTAAAAGATAACTGTTATGCTCTTCTTGATACAGGAGAGAAGGAATCACCCCCAACAGTTAAGGAGGTGAAGCCTCGTACCCCTAAGGCTGGGAGGTCTGCTGCCACCACTGATAAGAAACGTAGGGTAGTGGTGGTTGGAGACTCTCTGCTGAGGGGGACGGAGACACCCATCTGTCGCCCTGACCGTTCATCCCGGGAGGTATGCTGCCTGCCAGGGGCCCGTATCCGAGATGTTACAGAGGCACTGTCGAGGATTATCATGCCTTCTGACTACTACCCCATGCTACTCATCCATGTGGGCACAAATGATACTGCGAGGTGTGACACTGAGCAGATCAAGAGTGACTACAGGGCTCTGGGAGTACAGGTTAAGGAGTTTGGAGCGCAGGTGGTATTCTCTTCGATTCTTCCTGTTGAAGGTAGGGGCCCGGGCAGAGACAGATGCATCATGGAGGTGAATGCCTGGCTGCGAAGATGGTGTCGCCAGGAGGGCTTTGGCTTCCTCGACCACGGGATGCTATTCGAGGAAGGACTGCTAGGCACAGATGGCGTTCACCTTTCGAAGAGGGGAAAGGCCTTATTTGCGCACAGACTGGCTAACCTAGTAAGGAGGGCTTTAAACTAGGTTCGACGGGGACAGGTGAGCAAACCCCACAGGTAAGTGGGGAACAAGACCTGGGAGATGGGTTGGAAACAAGAGGGAGCGTGGGCTACAATGGCAGTGAGGAAGGAGGGTCAGGGCAAAGCTGGGAGGCAAGATCAAGCCAGTATCTTAGATGCCTATATACAAATGCAAGAAGTATGGGTAATAAGCAGGAAGAACTGGAAGTGCTAATAAATAAATACATACAACTAGACATTGTTGGCATTACTGAAACTTGGTGGGATAATACACACGACTGGAATGTTGGTGTGCATGGGTATAGTTTGCTCGGGAAGGATAGACAGGGGAAAAAGGGAGGAGGTGTTGCCTTATATATTAAAAATGTACACACTTGGACTGAGGTGGAGATGGACATAGGAGACGGAAGGGTGGAGAGTCTCTGGGTTAGGCTAAAAGGGGTAAAAAACACGGGTGATGTCGTGCTGGGAGTCTACTACAGGCCACCTAATCAGGTGCAAGAGGTGGATGAGGCTTTTTTTCAAACAACTAACAAAATCATCCAAAGCCCAAGATTTGGTGGTGATGGGGGACTTCAACTATCCAGATATATGTTGGGAAAATAACACCGCGGGGCACAGACTATCCAATAAGTTCCTGGACTGCATTGCAGACAACTTTTTATTTCAAAAAGTTGAAAAAGCTACTAGGGGGGAAGCTGTTCTAGACTTGATTTTAACAAATAGGGAGGAACTCATTGAGAATTTGAAAGTAGAAGGAAGCTTGGGTGAAAGTGATCATGAAATCATAGAGTTTGCAATTCTAAGGAAGGGTAGAAGGGAGTACAGCAGAATAGAGACAATGGATTTCAGGAAGGCGGATTTTGGTAAGCTCAGAGAGCTAATAGGTAAGGTCCCATGGGAATCAAGACTGAGGGGAAAAACAACTGAGGAGAGTTGGCAGTTTTTCAAAGGGACGCTATTAAGGGCCCAAAAGCAAGCTATTCCGATGTTAGGAAAGATAGAAAATGTGGCAAAAGACCACCTTGGCTTAAACATGAGATCTTGCGTGACCTACAAAATAAAAAGGCGTCATATAAAAAATGGAAACTAGGTCAGATTATAAAGGATGAATATAGGCAAATAACACAGGAATGCAGAGGCAAGATTAGAAAGGCAAAGGCACAAAATGAGCTCAAACTAGCTATGGGAATAAAGGGAAACAAGAAGACTTTTTATCAATACATTAGAAGCAAGAGGAAGACCAAGGACAGGGTAGGCCCACTGCTCAGTAAGGAGGGGGAAACAGTAACGGGAGACTTGGAAATGGCAAAGATGCTTAATGACTTCTTTGTTTCGGTCTTCACTGAGAAGTCTGAAGGAATATCTAATATAGTGAATCCTTACGGGAAGAGGGTAGGTTTAGAAGAGAAAATAAAAAAAAGCAAGTAAAAAATCACTTAGAAAAGTTAGATGCCTGCAAGTCACCAGGGCCTGATAAAATGCATCCTAGAATACTCAAGGAGTTAATAGAAGAGGTATCTGAGCCTCTAGCTATTATCTTTGGGAAATCATGGGAGACGGGGGAGATTCCAGAAGACTGGAAGGGGGCAAATATAGTGCCCATCTATAAAAAAGGGAAATAAAAACAACCCAGGAAACTACAGACCAGTTAGTTTAACTTCTGTGCCAGGGAAGATAATGGAGCAGGTAATTAAAGAAATCATCTGCAAACACTTGGAAGGTGGTAAGGTGATAGGGAATAGCCAGCATGGATTTGTAAAGAACAAATCGTGTCAAACTAATCTGATAGCGTTCTTTGATAGGATAACGAGCCTTGTGGATAAGGGAGAAGCGGTGGATGTGATATACCTAGACTTTAGTAAGGCATTTGATACGGTCTCGCATGATATTCTTATAGATAAACTAGGAAAGTACAATTTAGATGGGGCTACTATAAGGTGGGTGCATAATTGGCTGGATAACCGTACTCAGAGAGTAGTTGTTAATGGCTCCCAATCCTGCTGGAAAGGTATAACAAGTGGGGTTCCGCAGGGGTCTGTTTTGGGACCGGTTCTGTTCAATATCTTCATCAACGACTTAGATGTTGGCATAGAAAGTACGCTTATTAAGTTTGCGGACGATACCAAACTGGGAGGGATTGCAACTGCTTTGGAGGACAGGGTCAAAATTCAAAATGATCTGGACAAATTGGAGAAATGGTCTGAGGTAAACAGGATGAAGTTCAATAAAGATAAATGCAAAGTGCTCCACTTAGGAAGGAACAATCAGTTTCACACATACAGAATGGGAAGAGACTGTCTAGGAAGGAGTATGGCAGAAAGAGATCTAGGGGTCATAGTGGACCACAAGCTTAATATGAGTCAACAGTGTGATACTGTTGCAAAAAAAGCAAACGTGATTCTGGGATGCATTAACAGGTGTGTTGTAAACAAGACACGAGAAGTCATTCTTCCGCTTTACTCTGCACTGGTCAGGCCTCAGCTGGAGTATTGTGTCCAGTTCTGGGCACCGCATTTCAAGAAAGATGTGGAGAAACTGGAGAGGGTCCAGAGAAGAGCAACGAGAATGATTAAAGGTCTTGAGAACATGACCTGTGAAGGAAGGCTGAAGGAATTGGGTTTGTTTAGTTTGGAAAAGAGAAGACTGAGAGGGGACATGATAGCAGTTTTCAGGTATCTAAAAGGGTGTCATCAGGAGGAGGGAGAAAACTTGTTCACCTTAGCCTCCAATGATAGAACAAGAAGCAATGGGCTTAAACTGCAGCAAGGGAGATTTAGGTTGGACATTAGGAAAAAAGTTCCTAACTGTCAGGGTAGTTATACACTGGAATAGATTGCCTAGGGAAGTTGCGGAATCTCCATCTCTGGAGATATTTAAAAGTAGGTTAGATAAATGTCTATTAGGGATGGTCTAGACAATATTTGGTCCTGCCATGAGGGCAGGGGACTGGACTCGATGACCTCTCGAGGTTCCTTCCAGTCCCAGAGTCTATGAATCTATGAATCTATTGTCAACAGCAAGAGTTTCCGAAATCAGTAGTGCATGACGGTACTTTTGTACATACTCTGCTCCAATGACAGCCGCATGTGATGGAAGGCAGTGCTGGGTGAGTCAATGGAGCTAAAAAGCAATATATGTCAAAAAGCTGAAATACGACTTTAGAAGTCCTAGAATTAACTTATGGAACTCATTGATGCAAGATATTTTTGAGCCAAATAGCTTAGCAGGATTCAGAAAATGGATTAGGCCAATATATAACTAAGACTAGTATTTACAGTTATAGTAACCAGAATCAAAATGATACAGGTTATCAATAATCAAATGTGATGCATAAAATGATTACCACCTGGGGTCAGAAGTAGGTTTCCTCCAGTTGTATAGCTCTTGGCCAGAGGCATTATTGGTTTGGGTTTTAACTTTCGCACAAGAAAACTACCGAGGCATATAGTAAAGTGAATGGACCATTGGCTTCTTCACATGGGGCAACACCTCCTTCCTCAAAACTGGGTTTCACTGTTGTATTGGAAGTACCTGGCTTCAGCAATAGGATGTTACTAGAATCTATGGTAGCAGGTCTGTGTCTAAATACATCCAAATGTGGCACATAGTAGGAAATGGAAACACAAGGAAACTTTGCATGCTACAGCTTAGTGCATGCCAGATGAAATTCCAAGCGCTCTAGGGAGGACCATCAGAGAGCATTAAGAGAAATCATTGACAGCCTCTTCTTTCCCCTGTCTGACACGTTGTGTGAATGGTTCACAAGAACTAAAAGAAAACCATATGACATAAAATTTACTATCCAGAGAAAATTCACTTGGGTCAGGGAGGGTTTCATTTTTGACAGTGATAAAATACTGACTGCAGAACCATGAAAAATCCCAGCACCGTATTCCTCCCTTCCTACCCCCAGTCTGACCTTTACAGATCTCAAGCCTCCAGATAATTTAATCGCAGTTAAAGGAAGGTTACGAAAAGAGAACGGTCATAACAGAGTAAACTGGGGCTTGCCACAGTATCTGGGGAAAGCCCATAACTCCAGCAACTGCTGCTGTGTTTCAAAGATTTCCTATTCATTGGAAAAGGTAAGACATTGCCCATTCCAAAAGATGTTTTCATAAGCAATTCTAATGCTGCGAGGACTATGACCAGCACATACTGCATGGAGGGAGTCCATAATGGCTCTCCGGTCTAAAGACAGGGAAAAGACTGGCTTGTCTGTTCTGCACAGCATAAGATGTGATTTAGTTCACTCCAAGGGTCGAATACATTTTAATGTGACACATTAATACGAGACTCATGGCTAAAGCCCATGTACGGTGCTGACATCGGGCCTTATCCAAAGCCCACTGATGTCAATGGGAGTCTATGTAACTTTGTCTCTTCAGCTTCCACTAAAGCCAGAGGCAAAGACTGGGCAACAGACAGGTAGATATAATAAAAGGTTAAATGCTTTTAAAAACAGAATTTAAGTTGATCTTTGGAGCTAGGCCACATGATCACATGAGAACCCCAGGATTCAGTCAAATACAATCAGATAATGACAGTAATCAATAGTGAAGGTAAGTATTATTAATTTTCATAACCATATAAATATCCCACTGATCACATGCCAGTATTCACTTGGCCATAGTCAATCACATGTCAGTATCTGCACCTCAGAGAGCCCGGGGAGGGGAAGGGCGGGGGGAGAGAGAGAAGCATGAGGAAATACTAAGAAAACAGCTCAACAAAGTTAAACCGAATAATGTGGGCTGTTTGTGCGCCACTGTGATCTTGTAATTATATAACGGGGTTGACTGTGTTTTCATTACCCCAACATTTGTAACAAAATAGACGAAGAGTGTGGAGATGGGAATTGCTTACAATCCTCAGCAGCATCAACAAATTACAAATACGACTCTAACCTATGAGTTGGCTAAGGGAGCATTAGGTGTTTGTTCTTCCTAGGAGAGGTCGGCAGTCCTCAAGAACATACCACAATGGCTGATGGCAGCTCAACACAAGAACATAGCACTGTGTCAGTGGATGTGAAGAATTTGTCTGCTGCTTTCAGATCGAGATTCCACTGCCCTGGGAGCGTCCTTTGAATTCTGTCTCTATGAACCTGGGGTCAGAATAGAGACGTAGATTTTTGCTTCCCCTGTAATAGAAAAGGGGTGCTGCGCTTCCAGATCAAACACTAAATTCACCTTGACCTAACCTCTGAATCAAATGTAACTTAACAGCAGTTTCATAAACTTTATATTGATTTTTCCAAGCAAGCAAGCTTCTGCCAAGAACAGTGGGAACTGAACAATGACTCTGTGAGACACTCGGGCTCCCATCTTGCTGACCTACTGGACTTTGGGTCCAAATACTTCTGGGCCACATATTGGCACTAAGTTCATATGCGAATGTACAAGAATGTATGTGGAGCTCATGAGAATGGTAATCTCGCAAACTATTTTTGGTTTGCAAAACCAGTTCAAATAAATTCACAAAACTTCCTTTGTCTCTGTAAATTAAATCTCTGTTGGGTTATTTAAAAAAACCCAAACAAAAACAAAAACAAAACAAAAAACTTCTTCTAGCAAACAGGAAATGGGGCTATGTACCTCTAAAAAAAAAAAAACTAAACTGACATAAGTGAGTCCCTGGGGCTAGTAGAATTCCTCTCCTTTTTTCAGTTCTCATTTTTTCTCTTCATTTCTCCCATTGGACTTCTCTCTCTGCTCCTCTTTTCACAGCCTCTCCCAAATGGAAGGCAAAGCCAGGAAGGTGTGAGTCCAGCTTTCAGACCTACAACATCCGAGCTGGTGTGACACTAAGCAAAATGAGTTTATATTATATGAATAAATAAATAATCCTAGTGGCAGTAAAATTCTAATTCCAGGAAAATGGAATGTAGTGAACAAGCTGTCTGTTGCAGAAAAGTACAGTCTGTGTTTGCTCTCTTCATAGCTTATTAGGCCTCTCGATTAGTTGTAGTTGCTTAGAAAGCACTCAGGGTGGACTGTCACCTTTGGGCACTGAGAGGTTGGGAAACAGGAGCTGAATGAGTGCAGCTGAGGCATAAGCAGACAAATCTGCCATATGGAAAAGCACACGGATCTTTCTTCTGCAGATCTAGATGAAATAAAGACACTAGCTCCACGCCTTTGTGCTGCGACCCTGCCTTTCCCACATTAAGTCCACGGCTTTTCTGAGGCATTGAGACACAGAAGAAAGCAATAACTAGAGTAATACCCCTTAATATTGCTTTGAAGCAAAAGCTGTCTCCCAGGCTCTACATCCAAATGGGTCGGGAGGCTATAGAGTCTGACATTCAAATTTTGGAGAAATGATTCTAGTGGGCTTCCTAATTAACAGCGTATCGGATTGGAAATGCTACTTTAAAACACAACAACAATACATATAGGAAATAAAATGTTTTCTTGCTCTGGGAAAATAACAACCAAAACGTGCCTACCAGCAAGTAGGAGCAATTCAAAATAGAAACCATTCATTTCTCAGCAAGGATTAATTAGCTGTCTGGGGTTATTAAATGTTTTCATTGGCCTGATCTGCGATGAAACCGGGAGCCATAAAAAGTGAGCCAGAGGTAATCACAGCAACAAATAATATTTAAAACAAAAAAAACAACCCTGCTTCCAATGCAAATTCTGATAGTGTGAACAAATTACAGACTGGTCTGGTCTGATTAACAGCACATCAGATGGACTGCTCAGTTGGAGTTTTTAGGCCTACAGTTTAGATTCGGTGTTCTTCTTTTAAATCTCCAATGACAAGCTGAGGTAAATGTGGTCTCGCTCCATGTTTAAACAGAAAGCTGCTTCAGTCTAACTCAGGGGTTCTCAAACTGGGGGTCGGGACCTCTCAGGGGGTCACAAGGTAATTACATGGGGGGTCGTGAGCTGTCAACTTCCACCCCAAACGCCACTTTGCCTCCAGCATTTATAATGGCATTAAATATATTTTAAAAAGTGTGTTTAATTTATTAGGGGTGTTGTACTCAGAGGCTTGCTATATGAAAGGAGTTGCCAGTGAAAAAGTTTGAGACCCACTGGTCTAACTGGTAACTGGCCCCATGGGGAGCAGAAGATACAAGGAGCTTCTCCCCTTCCTCTTCTCACACTCTGGTTCAATAACCAGTGACAGTTTGATGAGGTTGCAGAACCCCTGTTCCATGCTTATGCTGCCTGCAGGGCTAGCCTTCACATAAAATGACCAGGCACAGTGAAGTAAGGACAGGGCCCGTGGCCTTCTGACCCTACTGCTTCAGCCAGCAGACATGGCCAGGAACAGGGGAGAAGTCTTGTACCCATGTACAAAACAGCTGAGCTGCAGCTTCAGAGAGCACTCCACAGGAGTCCTGGGAAGAATCCTGACTGAATTAGCTGAGAGGCCCCCTCAGCACCTAAATTCCCCCTGCAGGGCTGTGCCTAGAAGACACAATCTAGCTCTTAGTCAGCACATTAGAGATCAGAGATTGATATCCCCTGACAATACTGCATCCCCCATGAGAAAGGCCAAATTGACCAAACACAGAGATGGACCAGGTGAAATTTGCTACTAAGGGCTACAACTTCCAAACACCAGCCAGCGTTACAGCCCTCACAGCATCACTCCCGCCTTGTCTTATGGAGGCTCTCCCATAGCACTCTCTGATGCAAGGCTCCTGGCCTTCAGGGTGTCAGCTCCAGAAAACCACGTAAGACAACAGCTTGGTACAGCACTCAGAAAGGCGAGTGGTGTTCCAGTGATTATGAAGAAAACTGGTTGATGGATTTTGTACGTGCATGTCCCTTGTAGTAAAATGGAAAACGTAGCCTTAGGTGTTTACATTTGATTTGGGAGGCCGGTTTTAATCTTCTTCTTATATTGGGAGGGAAAACTCAATTACAGAATGTACTTACATTCCAACAACCCAAGTCAAACACTAAGGGAAAAAAAAAGAAAAGAAAAAAAAGAAATGCTTTAACTCCTTCACCGCCAGGCAGGAATACAGGCATGTGCCAGATATGTTCAGCAGCACAAGAGGTGCAGAGTTTGGACACATGAGGCAGGGGCAGGGTAGGGCTTGGTACTCCAGAATGACCAGAGGGGAGAGGATTCTTTCCACTCCGACCTACAGCTCTCTCCAGTAGAGTTGTGTTATTCAGCCTGCATGTAAGCTGCAGGATTTACCCCTTAATGACCCATGTGACACCATGTCCTATCATCTGACACTAGGCTGAATTCATTAAAGGCATATCAGAGAGGTCTCTGTGTTTGCCTTCACATTTAAAGGAAGTAACAGCATTTCCTATTTATCTTCATTTGTTCATTCAGAATGAGTAACTCTCCTGAGAATCTGCAGGTTTCTAGATTTACAGCAGCCACCATGAATACTAGATGGTGAAAAAGGATTTCTGTGAGGTATTAGGGCAAGTGCGGGGCTATATTCTGGGCTGGTGCGGCTCTGCACTATTCAGCTCATTACTGCAGCAGACTCTTAGGGAACCTCTGCGATGAGAGAGTGCTGGGCTGCTCTGAACCCAGAACCCACAGGACGGGGGAAGAAGAGGAAGCTTGCATTCTGCATTTCACCCTGAAGTCACTGCCAGAGCCCCGGTCAAAGTTCTACAGCCTGCTCCAGCTCCATGGCCCTTACTCAGTCTTGCAGTTCCAGAGCTCTATTGGGCTGTTCTTGTCATGCATGCAAAAGCAGCCAACCTGGCATTGCAAGCATTCCTGGCTCTAGCATCATCAATGTTATTGTAACAACAAACGCACCTTTATCAAGATATGGCCCACCACCAACTCGGCTACTGTCCTTATTGTGTTGTACCTCCTTCCTTGACCCTTAGGCATTTCAATTAACTCACCCGTAGCATTGTAATCATGGAGGGGTCTCGGAGGCGGCCATCTTCATCTTTAAGATTATAGCCCTCTGGTCTTTTATCTCGTTCACTAACTTTCCATAGCTTCACAGTTTTATCTGGAAGAGCAAAAGAGAGAAGAAGGTACAGTTATGCCTGAGAAAATGGACATCCTAAAAGGAATGCTTGATGGAAATGCCCATGTCACAAAAATTGGTTTGAATGTAAAAAAATGTTCCTGTTTCCTGTCTTATCTGAATAAGATCTAGGGACATGGAAAGAATCAGCTCTAAAGAAAGAAACACTGTTTATCATCAACACTTTTTTCCAGGAATACTTGGCCTTCCTATTGCTGCAAGGCAACTGCTGACATATTTATTACAAACTTAAGAAGACTGATTCAAACAAGCATTAGTAGACAAATTATTTGAGAAGCGACTTTCCAGGTCTCAGATGCAGAGATTATGACCATAGGTCACATGATTCAGTATACAGAGTTTAGGATTTATCTAGTACATGCCACAGTGTGTCACTAGAAACTCTAACATGGACATTAGCTACAAGAGGAGAGAGCTTTTTACATTGTTCTGAGAAGGCAGAAGTCTAATTTAGAACTCCCCACCTACAGACCAAATCCACACAAAGTCTTTCTTCTCCCATTGCTGCATATCTGTATACCTACCACTAAAGTTAATCAAGAGAACACCGCATTATATGATTTTTCCTCCTACAATTTGCCCAGTTATCCAGGGGAAACGGACTACTTGCTAGTATGATTTCCAAATTAACTTGGCCCAAATGCTTAATCAAATCACTGAAAACATGTTAAATGCTGATAATACACCACATCACCATATTGTGTCTCTACTGCCTATCTTATTACTGCAAACTGCCATGATACATGGCAATTCCCAGATTTTAAGGTCAGAAGGGACAATTACAATCATCTACTCTGACCTCTTGCACAACATTTCATTCAATTCCTCCATCAAGCACAATTGTCCTCTTACAAATAAAGAGAGAATAATATTCATGAGTGCTCTATCCATCATGTCTTTGAATATTTCCAGCAGCCAGTGGAATCATTAACCATAAGTAGTGCTTGTGCAGCTATACACCAGTGTTTAGAGAACAGTGGTCATTTGTGCATGCACTTTAAAAAATTACCCCGCACACAACAGATCTCATGAAATTTGACTTCTGTTTTTGTCCATGGGTGAAGACTAGTTCAGGCAAAGAAATCTAGGATGTAATACGGTGAAATATATAGTGATTTAAAGTTCACACTGTGAACATAGTAAAAAGAACACCCCCAGAATGAAGTAAAATCATGTCTGTAATTCACTCAAAAGTCAGCTTCAACTCCCCTTTCCACTACCTTGAACAGAAACTGGCATTTTATTATTAACTGCACAATTTTTTTCAAGCTGACAAAGCACCAATTTGAATTCCCATACTGCCATCTTTCCTTGGATTTTTCCAACTACTGACATCCCATTTATCCTGTGCCATGAAGGTTTTTAGGTGGAAGAGCCCCAGGAACATGTGGTCTTTATTTTGAATAATGGTGTTTTCTTTTCCTTTGCCTGGCAGAGATTCTATCAGCAGTTTATCATCACTTCCACCAGCTTTAAAACACAATCTTATCATTCATCTTAATTTTCTCCTTTACACAGCAATTCCATTAGACTGCCATTAATTTTGTTTTTATTAACCCATTTAACTTCAGGGGGTTTCCCCTCTAAAATATTAGTTTAACAACAAAAACAAAAAGATACAGAATAACATGGGAGTTATTTTTTAAAGAATCATTTTGATATCTTGCAAGCCTCTGAAACACCATCCCAAATGGAAAGATAATATCCCTGTTAATCAAAAAACTATTTAAAAACTCAATTAACAGAACATTATGCTCTATAATTAATCTTCATTGCATTTCAATGACCCCCCCTCCAAATGAGTTTAATAAGTCTTTGCATTTTATTACAATGATCAATAAAGTAAATTCCATAATACAAAGTAAGTTGGCTATGGGAGATAATTAGACCCCTCCTTTTCCCCTGAAGTAATTAAGTCACATCCATCTTAAGGTCCCATTTATCCCAAGTAATATCACTGGATCCTCCTGATATTTATCTGAGCATAACAGAAAGCTGCTCTGCTAAACACAGCTGCAAATTGGAAAAAAAAAATCAGCTGTAATTTTTCTTAAAAAAGGATTCCAGGATCCAGAAACATAATGAGCGCAATAAATAGTCAGTCAGAGGGAAGAAAACTCCCTGTTTAGTGGCAAACGAACAAGTGCGAACTGACTGCAGAACCCTGTGTGAGGGAAATACACATTCTAGCTGGGCTCATGTTATCTGTGTTTAAACTCATGTTTTATAACAGAATCATTCTTTAATTTTTTAAAATAGGATTTTGCCAGAAAGAAGAAATAACAACAAAGACAACATTTTCTGACCATTGTCTGTGTTGTGACAAGTCACAGATACCAATTCCCTGTGCTTGTGCCCCCTCATGGTCAAACTCTCAAGGTGAGCAAACCAAGTGAAACAGTGACCAGAGACAGAAAAAATGACTTCAAGGCTTTTTAAGCTCTTCTGCCCTGTAGGCTGAAGAACTTTCTCACCAAGGTTGGGCTTCAAATGCTCATCTTAGTTATACCAGTTAAAATCCAGAGTCACATCACTGGTCAGACATTAGCGTACGTGAGACCAGAGTGCAGCCTATTGAATGTATCAAATTCCTAACCTGAATATTCCTGGCCCTCCTAATTCTTGCTTCTCCTCTTCCTTTTACTTTAAGTGTGTGGATTATAGAGACACCACGGGCCTAATCTTGAGAGGCGCTGAGACCCACCAACTCCAGATGAAATCGGGGGATATGGTACAAGTACTGATCCCAATAACTGTTTTGAATAACTCCACTTCTCTGTTGTTCTCTCCAGGATCCCAGAAGAATGGTATTTCAATAGGACTTCCTCTCTGTGTAAGTACTACTCAGCATGAGTAAAGGCTGCAAAAATCAGTCTTTTTTTTTTTAAACTACTACAAAAAATGTGAAGATGGTTTTCCTGAGGGCAAGGTTTCCCTAATACTGAAGTTATGGATGAAAGAGTCTGTTCCAAAGGTAATGGGAGTTACATGACTGAATGGAAGGCAGAAAGGAGTTCAAATAGGATAGGCCCTGGACCAAAACCACAGGTACAAAGGGAAGGCTGAGGTGCGCTAGGGCAGACCCCATTAAATGTTAGCACAGTGTTTGATCATTTACAAAAATTGACAAGAGTATAACTAAGATTAAAACTAGGAGGTGAATGTTGGTTACTTACCTCAGCCTTCTCTGTTCATCTCCCCACATGTATTTCTCTCTCCTGGGAGAGATTCTTTGGGATGAGGGCCTGCTCCTGTGAGGTTTATTTTTTTCACGCTGACAAGGCACCATGAAATCATGGATGAAAGACAAAGCATTATATATTATTATTGTCACATACCATTGGTGGAGAGAAGGAAGTAGGCTGCATTTTGCTGCGGGAGCCATCGTATTTTATTGATCTTCTCCTCTATCTCTAAACTCTTCAGGTAATCGAACTCGGGTTCATGGCTCTGGAATGTGCTGTAAACATTGTATTCTCCCCTACGATGGGACTGATTTTTACTCTGCAGGAGTGAGAGAAAAAAATGGCAAAAGGAATTTTGAGAGAGAGAGAGAGAGAGAGAGCGAGCGCGCACAAGTGCGCACAAATTTTCTATTGATTCTTTTGTTCTCTGCGGATTGTTAAGAGATGGGAAATGTCTGATTATGGTGACACATTACAGTTTAGACATCAAAGCCGACACACGAGATCTTTCCGGCACGATGTATTCTCCTCTTGTGTCAGTTTCTCTGCATGCTGATGATATGAGCAGGAAGTGGTGCCTTTGTTTTGCTTTGTTTCTGGAATGAATGAAATTCTCCCTATCATTTCTCTCCAAGGCAAATTGGCGAGGAGAGATAGATAATGGCTCAGATACAGGGCCAAGTCCTGTTTGACTCACTCACACAAGCAACCCCATAGATGCCAATGGAGCTCTGTACTGGCATAAGGTGAGCAGGATTTGCCCCAAAGACCTATAAATATCCAGCAGAAACAAAATAACCAAGGAAAGGAAATAATCTGTGCAAGAATGAATGTTGCATAAAATGGCAAAGGGCTCAGTCGAGCAAGGTGCTGGGCAAGCCTGGCAGGTGCTGGGTACCTTCAAGCCCCATGACATCCGTGAGGTGCCCAGGTGCTCAGCACCTTGGAGCCTCAGTGAAGCTGAGGTAGTTAAATGCTCCCAGACACTCTCAGATACTACAGTCATGAGCACTATATAAGAACCTTAATAGAATAGAAATGCACACACTTTATTGTATGGATTGACTTTCTGTGTTCAAATGATGTACCCAGGTCCTTTAACATCCCTCCAGAAATGGTGCATCTCTGTAAAGCAGGAATTCAATGGAATTTACCCTGCAGCACATAAGGAAGTTTAAAGTTCAAGAAATAGAGTAGAATACTAAAAAAAAAAGAGAACAGGAAATAAAATAGTGTTGGGAATGATGAGAATGGTATGTGCATATATAATCTAAACTAAACAGCCCCTCCCACGGTATACTGTATACACAGAAACAGTTTTGAGAGTAAGACTTTAAAATGAACTTTATAGTCTAAAGACATTTTAAAGCCTATCATGGCCAGGCCTCCAAGACCCCACTCCACCTTAACAGAACACATTGACAAAAGGGGGTTTTGCTACCATCCAGATCAGACTGTGAAGTATGCACAAGATGTGCCAGACCAATTAGCATCAGACAGCTTTGGAAACGGAGGGAAAAAATATTCCAGATTGTAAGGGCCTGAGACAGTTTTCATTTGCCAAACCCATTCTGTGCTTCTTGGACCCACAACATGTGCAGACATCTTTAATTGTGTGCTCAATGCCATGTGCAAATATGGGTCCTTCAGAAATGAACCACAAATGATACATAGCTACCAAGAAGCTCTTAAGGAAGGTTTTTCTGAGGTAAGGTTTATGTCCAGGATCACCTTGATGATTCTTATCCATCTATGCCACAGTAGAATTTTTTTTTTTTTTTAATTTGAAAGGTTCTGTTCTCTGAGAATTTTTGATGCTCCTGGAAGTGATAGACTCGCACCAGCAAGGCTCACAGCCCACTACAGTACAGCCAGATACTGTGCAAGCTTCCCCCCACAGCTCTTGGCACATACCCCAAATCTTGTTCTGTAGCGAAGGGACTCTTGTGAGCAGTGATGGCCAATTGAGCCAAACTCACTGCTCGCGTGGGCTGCCCCCCGGCACTATTCTGTGGGCTATTCTGCACTGCCACTAGCTTGCCCTGCCTGCACCACCTATTGTGAGAAGTGAGAAGCCCAAGCAGGAGCAAATAGTGCTTCAAGAGCATTCATTTCTGGCAGTTATTCCAGTGAGAATATTGCCAGACAGACAGAGGATCGCACCACAAAAAGCAACTGATCCTCTTCCCTGCCCAACCTGACATTGCTCCCTTCTCTGAGCCACACAGGTTCAACCCAGCAGAACTGACAGAGGACTCTCAGGTAGAAGGCGGTGTCACAAAGTTCATGTTTGGCCCACAAAGACATTTTTGCCCCCTTTGACTCTTCTTTGCTCCCTCCACATCTCGCACTGAAGGGGCGTACAAGGCCCTACGCATGTTATTGGTGGCGTGAGCAGCGAACAACAAGGGAAATGGCAATTATGGCTTAAAATTGTAGGGGCTCTTACACCAACTGTTAGGCTGTGCTGTGATCTCACTGACACCAGGGTAAATCAGGTGCAATTCCATTGACATCTGGGGTGTTTTATCAGTGTAAAAAAGAGTGAAACTGAGATCAGAAGGTTTCAGAGCAGCAGCCGTGTTAGTCTGTATCCGCAAAAAGAACAGGAGTACTTGTGGCACCTTAGAGACTAACAAATTTATTTGAGCATAAGCTTTTCATGAGCTACAGCTCACTTCTTCAGATGCACAGAATGGAACACAGAGACAGGAGATATTTATACATACAGAGAACATGAAAAGATGGAAGTATGCATACCAACAGGAAGAGTCTAATCAATTGAGATGAGCTATCGTCAGCAGGGGGAAAAAAAAAAAAACAACACACTTTTGAAGTGATAATTAAAATGACCCATAGAAGGTGTGAGGAGAACTTAACATAGGGAAATAGATTTAATTAGTGTAATGACCCAGCCATTCCCAGTCTCTGTTAAGGCCTGAGTTAATTGTGTCCAATTTGCATATTAATTCGAGTTCAGCAGTCTCTCTTTGGAGCCTGTTTTTGAAGTTTTTTGGTTGCAAAACTGCCACCTTCAAGTCTGTCACTGAGTGGTTAGAGAGGTTGAAGTGTTCTCCCACTGGTTTCTGAATGTTATGATTCCTGATGTCAGATTTGAGTCCATTTATTCTTTTGCGAAGAGACTGTCCGGTTTGGCCAATGTACATGGCAGAGGGGCATTGCTGGCACATGATGGCATATATCACGTTGGTAGATGTGCAGGTGAACGAACCCCTGATGGCGTGGCTGACGTGATTAGGTCCTATGATGGTGTCACTTGAATCGATATGTGGACAGAGCTGGCATCGGGTTTTGTTGCAAGGATAGGTTCCTGGGTTAGTGTTTATGTTGTATGGTGTGCGGCTGCTGGTGAGTATTTGTTTCAGGTTGGGAGGCTGTCTATAAGCGAGGACTGGCCTGTCTCCCAGGATCTGTGAGAGTGAGGAGGCCAGTCCTCGCTTATAGACAACGTGACATATGCCATCATGTGCCAGCAATGCCCCTCTTCAAAAACAGACTCCAAAGAGAGACTGCTGAACTCGAATTAATATGCAAATTGGACACAATTAACTCAGGCCTTAACAGAGACTGGGAATGGCTGGGTCATTACACTAATTGAATCTATTTCCCTATGTTAAGTTCTCCTCACACCTTCTACGGGTTATCTTAATTATCACTTCAAAAGTGTGTTGTTGTTTTTTTCCCCCTGCTGACGATAGCTCATCTCAATTGATTAGACTCTTCCTGTTGGTATGCATACTTCCATCTTTTTATGTTCTCTGTATGTATAAATATCTCCTGTCTCTGTGTTCCATTCTGTGCATCTGAAGAAGTGAGCTGTAGCTCATGAAAAGCTCATGCTGAAATAAATTTGTTAGTCTCTAAGGTGCCACAAGTACTCCTGTTCTTTTTGAGATCAGAAGGCAGCTAGTTAGGTTTACAGAATTCTAACATGCTAATGCAAATTGATACAAATCAAAGCAAGGCTGTGAACATGAGAAGGTTCAATGAATGTGCCAAATTTGGATGAAAGGAGCAAAGTTCAAAGAGCATTATTAGGTTTGGCAAAGGACACAATTAGGACCACTGGAGTTTCTAATGCAGAAGCTTGATCCAATTTGCATTAGGTTCCCAACAAGTGCAATGAAAGTAAAACGATGCAGAAAATGCAACATTTTAAAAGGTGCTTTCTGAGAGGAATACGGTCCTATTTTGGTTAATGGCCTATTTGCAGTCTGTAGTTTGCCAGAAGAGAACTGGGGGGGGGGGGGGGAGAAAGAGTGACACATGAGGATTAGGAAGCAGCAGGAAGTTTCTTTTAAAAGGATAAAATAGGCATTTTGCATTCAGTAGCACTTACCTCCTGCTCACGCTGAAATATTACAACCCGACCCCCCTTGTCCCCTGTCGCTAGTAATTCTCCTGTGTGGTTGAATTCTACTGTAGAGATAATGTCA
This sequence comes from Gopherus flavomarginatus, assembly GCF_025201925.1. Lineage (NCBI taxonomy): Eukaryota > Metazoa > Chordata > Testudines > Testudinidae > Gopherus > Gopherus flavomarginatus. The sequence continues at coordinate 18,497,639 of NC_066623.1, forward strand.
GCTGAAAAAAAGAAGACAAAGGCAATTTAAGTAACTGCAGACTGCCTTTTCATGGGCATCTATAAGACACCATTCTCTGTGCAATTAAGGAAAAAATGTACTGTCAGTGCTTTGTCTCCCCAGAGAAGTTTCCAGAGTTCTTATATTTCTTCTTGTAATAAATATGCTCCTGGAATTTTGTAACACAGTTTACTAGGAACGAACATGAGCTAAAACCTGATATAAACACATGGAGTTCTGGGACACTAAGAATTGGATTCATGTCTGGAAGCAAATTTTGTGGCTGTTTTATATCTCTATAGCGGTGTTATCCCAAACCAATACCATACCCAAAACTCTGGGAGACATTTAGGTCTAGATTTATATCCAGATTTTGTAATCACCACCCATTTCTACTATCTGTGCTCAATAAAAAAGCCCCCCAAAAGCCCTTAAGATCCTGTTCAGGTTTAAGTGAATGTGTCATCATTCAGATCCATATTTTCCTTTCTATGTTCCCTCCACGTCCCTCTGACTCTAGGGGAGCTCTGGTAGTTTCCATCTCTGCAGAGTCGGAGGATGGGGCAGATGGGGGACCTTGCTCATCACCATTGCATTCTCCCCTGCTCAAAGCCACAGGGCAAAATAGCCTTAGATGTGAGCCGTTTGCCCTGCCCACTGCAGAACTCCCATATTGTACTTCAGATTAAATAAAGGAAACACTCCATCCACACTATTGCCATCTAGTCTCCCCAACGTGGTGCAGTCCGACACAATCAACAAAAGAACAGTTGTGTGAACACGGACATGCGGTCAAAATTACAGTGAGGTGAATTGTCCTAATGTATGAGAAACATGGAACAGACAGGAACCAGTAACTTATACAGGGGGTCACAATCTGGGAAAGCCATGCTTTAAAGGCTTTACTCAGTGGTGTTTACCCCTGAGGCAAAGCAGGCAGGAGAACCACCAATGATTGGATTTATTAGGACTATTTTTAGAAGAATGTCAGAGATTAACTCTACTGTGGTTATTCCCCTACTGGTCTTCATGGATTGTCTTCGAGTGAAGCATTCAGCAAAGGCAAAACAGTGCAAGGGGGAGAAGGAATATGGCCTCAAACCCAGCAGCTGGCTAAAGGACATCTTTTAAAATGAAAGGCACTTCGTTTTAGCTTTTGGTATCCAGATCCCTTGTGTACAAGTCAGTTTTATTGAACTTTAATTTCTCTTTTCATACCTTATTTATGTAACCTCTCTCTCCTCTCTCTCTCTGTATGTGCGTGTGTCTACCTAAATAAAACACTTCTCATAAACATGTGCACCCCTTATATGTATGTATGTGCACATACATTGGGTACAAACACTCACACGTCATATGAATGCTTAAAGAAAAACAGGTGCTTAGGTGTTGCCCTGAATAGGGATGCTTTTCTGACCCCTCTAGATGCGCTGTAGGTACCACAAGAGCTTCTCTCACTGATTGTTTTTTAGCATATACTTTACCGGATCAAAATCTGCATTTTATTGTAATGCACCGAGAGTCTGAGACAGGTGAAAAACATCTAAATAAATGTCAGCATTGAATTGGACCCAAACATATAAGATACAATCAAAACATATATTAGGAAGGTACTAATATACATGGATCTCTCTTTTGCGCACACACACACACACCTCTGTGAACTTCAGAAACCACTGTGAATGCTGATTATTGTCTATGTCTTCTACACAGTGTGAATCAAGATGCCATCCAGCAAAAAAAAAAAAAAAAAAAAAAAATCCTCAAGAGTTCTGGCAAACCCGGAAAGGTAGCTTTCTAAATGGTATCTCAGACAGGCAAGTTTTCTCCTTCCAGGTTCTAATTGTCCTGAACTGCTCCATCATCTTAAATATTGCACTTCGTGATCTCAAGTTACAGATGTTAGTTGCATCAGTCATCTTCCTCTTCTTGTCCCCAGACTGATGCCACTGCACCCACATAAACTGCCTCTGTTCTTTGCCAGTCTCCGGACCAAACTGCTTCCGATTTATGGCCTGACACACCACAATGGCTTCAATGTATGTCAGGTGAGATCTGGCCCATTTTAAAAAGTTCAGTGATCCAGTTTGTTTGGTTATTTTCCCCTTATTCTTCTACTAAGATCTGGCTGGTGCCTGGTGACTTAACTCAAGCTGGGAAACCATTTCCAATGATACTATTAGCTGGGTGACAAGGAGATCATTCTTTGTTGCCCTTTGGGGAGGAGAAGTCCACCTCAGTCATACATTAAGTTTCTACCAGACTAAATTGAAACGGTGACTCCTGGATGTTCCCCCACCCCAACCAACATGTTCTTAAAGAAACAACAATATTCAGATTAACTCTGGGGCCTGAAGAATCACCTTAATTCTAGCAACTCCAATGCTTTAATCACAAACCTCTGTCATTAAAAAAAAAAAAAAAAAAAAATCGGTATAACTGAGATCTCCACAATCTGGCTAGAACAAGGAAGGGATTCCAGGAGCTGGTGGAAGAGAACAGCCACAGGTAGGGTGAGTCTTAGGCTCTAGCTTCACTTCAGCGACCCACTACAACCAGCCTCTGTACAAAGGCCAAATCTGGTATCTCACTCATCTATTCCATGCTATGTCCACTCACACATCCTGGTGGACTAACCACCATTTATAGCCCTTACTGCTCAGACTGTATGTTACACTCTCCTGCCCACCTTTCTGATCAGCTCTCCTTTGCTTTTCACTATTAATGTGGGGAAGATTATGGTCCATGAGTAAAAACAGGAAATAAGCCTTCCAGTGTGGAAGACGACTGGGGACACAAGACCTTTCTTGACACTTCCCTAATCAGGGTAAGCAACTTCTACAGCCTTCTTCCAAAACGTATTAATGTACACCTAACTGTCATGCATATTGGTCTCTCTAAAGTCTGCTGATATCCCATCCATATATCTAATATTAGGCCTCCCCCTTGGTCATCTTCAGTCCACAATCATTGCAAAAGCCAGCCTATCAATATATTTAGCTTTAGCAGCACTTGCCCAGTTACAGCAGTCGGATAAGGCTGTTGCAGGTGGCTTGTGAGGAATAACTCTGCTCTTTGAGGTACACTTGACATTGACATAAGTTCAAAAGGGCATATCTTATTGGACAAGCTTTACAGGGTTGGCTGTCCAAGCTGGACACCACTGGTTTGAAATGAGAGTTTCCCTTCTAGGTGATCTGTTTATCAAGGCTACTAAACCCTATCTGCCCCAGCAAGTCTTATTTTAAGGTGGTATTTATTCACCTTGATGTCCTCATCATAGGGCCTACCTGGCACTTTATGAAGGTAGCTCTGCCACCAGCTACCCCACCATGCCCTGCTGAGAGATGCCATGACTACTTATCTGATATTCACAGCTGTCCTATGGTTTCCTATCCATCACCCAGAAATGTGCCTGATGGGAGTTGGTTGCCCCTTCTCAGTGTTGGGGACACACGGCCATCTACAATTTATTCATCATGTCCACTGTTTTATGTCTTCATAGGGATCCGTTCGCTCACTTTAGGATCCAATCATTCCCTGATAATGTGCGAGGAGCCCAACATGTCTGTTGAGCCGTGACAATCCAGATGGCAGCAGGCAGGTGAGTAATGAACTCCATGCTGCTTCTATTAATAATATTCACACATCTTCCCCATATTGCCCTGCCTCTCCAGCATTAAGCATAATTGCAGTGACATGTGAATGCTTTCTAAAGTTTGTCTTAATTCATTTATAACATTTGGTTGCTGTGAATAGATTTAGGGATAATATTTCATTGCACACAGAACCAGCACTGCAGAAAAGAAACCCAAGAGGATTATGGTAGACAACACCCCATCCATCCAAACACACAAAAATCTACCGAGTGGCAGGGGTGGTGGCCTGCCCCGCACTCAGTTGGAAAGCAGTAAGGTGAAGCATTTCTATTCCATTATATGGAGCCCTTCCGATTCAGCCTGGGTTTGTGAGTAGTAAAATCTGCCATTAAGATTTTAACCATTTGGTACCAACTTTCACAAAAGGGATGAACCTCAATACAGAGGGGCCAAATTCTACTCTGATTTACACCAGTGGAAAGCCAAAATAACTCGATTGGACGTGGCTGGACTATGTGGTCCGATCAACATTTACTACACATTTCATGCTTTTTTTAGTAAGGGAGACATCTGTGAATGAATCCTGATTTGCTTCAAACATGTATTATTCATACCTTAAATAAACGAGCTACAGGCCAATTATTATCCCCATTTTACAGCTATGGAACCAAGACAGATATTTGGTCCTTAACTACGTACCACAATTAGAGGTATGATTTTTTTTTTTTAACCAAAATAGTTATACCAATATAACACCTAGGGCATGGCTACACTTGCAGTTGTAGAGCACTGGGAGTTAAACAGCCTTAGGAGACCGCAGCAGGGAAAACGCTGCCGAGTGTTTACATTCTCGGCTGGAAGAGCACTGGCGTGGCCACATTAGCAGCTCTTGCAACGCCACAAAGAGCAGTGCATTGTGATAGCTATCCCAGCATGCAAGTGGCTGCAACGTGCTTTTCAAATGCAGGGCGTGGGGTCGAGTGTGGCAGGGAGTGTGCTGTGTATGTGTGGAGGGAGAGAAAGCGGTCATTTGGGGGGCTGAGAGTGTGTCAGCATGCTGTCTTGTAAATTCAGACAGCAGCAGACCTCCCATCCCCCGCCTCTCTCTCTCTCTCACTCACTCAAAGCAAGCAGCATTCCTCAGTAATGGTTCTTTTGTCCCGGAGCAGATAAGCAGCCAGCTGTCAGAAACAGAGCTTTGAAAGGGCATATCCGCATTTCTACAGTGAGTTCACAACAATGACAAGAGTGGCCGCTTGACTTAACAGGATTATGGGATGTTTCCAGAGGCTAATCACAGCGCAGTAATGCAACACCTCATTCACACTGGCGCCGCGGTGCTCCAACGGGCGCGCAGCAAACGTTACTCCACTCACCGAGTTGGAGTGCCCGCAGCGCTGTAGCTGTGGAGTCAGAGCGCTCTACGTGCCTTGCCAGTGTGGACGGGGACTGAGCTAGGGTGCCCGGGGCGGCTTTATTGCGCTGTAACACTCAAGTGTAGCCAAGCCCTTAGTGTGGATGCAATTATACTGATATGAAGTGCCTTATACTGGTATAGCTTATTCCCATTGCCCAAGAGAATAAGCTATATGGCATCTTTATCCCAGTATAACTGTCCATACTATAGGGATTGTACCACTTCAGCTATACCAGAATAAAATGATACAACTTGTGTGTGTAGACAAACCCCAAGTGACTTGCTCCCAGTGACATAGGAAGCCTGTGGAAAAAAATCAGGATTTGACCTTTACTCCCCAGTTGAGTCCTGTAGCCTAACTGCAAGACCCTCCTCCTTTCTACACTTGTACAGTTTCTGCATGGTCCCTAAAACACAGGTTTGTAATCTATTACTGTATTTAACGTTGATGTTACAATGGGACTGGTGGCCCAGGGAACGGATAATAAAGTACACAGCCTTTGACTTTAGATCACCAGCTCATATTCAACCCAGATTGGAAGTGACCCAAATCCTTCTGTATGGTGCCCTAACACTTCCCTACACCATATGTAGCTCCCCTTTCCAGCACAGCACCTTAACTATACAATAAATACACAACAAAATTACTTACACACGAGCAGCATGACCTCCCCTGAACCTCCTCTTGAGTGATTCTCTCATCATTACTTGGTTTTGATGGATAGAAACAGGCGAGTCAAGGTAAAAAAAAAAAAAAATATTCCTTGCCTAGACCTGTCAAAGATTTATAGGGAACCTGGGAGTGGTGAGATAGATGCACTAGTGCCAGGAATGTCCAGGTTACTTGAACACATTATGCACTGTGGTGCTGATTTAGAGAGAATAATCTTTTTTCTGGCCTTGGGTTTACATTCTTGTATAGTGACTTGTATGGATATTTGCAGTTATCAGGACGTGTAACAATGTACAGGAAAGTCCCTGTCACTCAAGTCTGCCCCTTGGCACTGATAGGGGATCTGAAAGAGCTGTGGGAGTAGACTCAGAGGGCAGGAATGCATAAGAATAAATGGTGATGGATTAATAAAATAATCAGTGTTATAAAAGGCTGAATCTTTTCCTCTTTTCTACCTTCTTTTGGTTGGCCTTATGTAGGCTTTTCAGTCAGATGAGGGCAAGGACCCTGCACTATGCCCTGCTCCATAATCTCCTTGCAGTCCCTCACCCTCATGCATGCAGGGCTGGAGACTTTAATGATGCAGGGTAGGGGTTGAGCTGTAGAATATTCTACTTTATCCACAGACTTCAGGCATGGACGAGGCACTGTGTACATACATGGCTCACTCTTTCCTGTGTATTTCCAGCATTGGCTCAAGCTGCTTGAGAAGCTACCTCCACAGTAGAGATACATTGAAAGTTTTTGTCATTCAAAGAAATCTGCTATCAGATAAATAACATTGAGCAGAACGCAGCTCTCTCTGATCCATCAAGTAACTCCACTGTTTAGCCTTGCATTTGTTTAATTGATTGGCTAGGACTGGATGGTGCCATAAAAGTTGCTTACATAAGGGAGACAGTGGCTAAGCTATACTAGATGCAGCTGCCTGGAAGTGAAACAAGCAAAAGCCCAAGTTCACAAAACATCCAGCTGATCTGGTTCATTTCCAGAGCAGTTAAGTTATTTACAGAAAAGGTTCTAATTACTGATCAAAAAGACAAATGAAATTAAACTGGGATCCCAACACACAACACAGATGATTACTAGTGATCTGCTAAATGTCTGCAATGAAAGCCCTAGGCCAGGCAAATCTCACCTGGTTTTAGATTTGTTACAAATTCACAACCCAGCCCAGGTTTGCTAAGAGGTCTGAGGACCTTATTATAGAACCAGGGCCCTCTTTTGTGATACCAAAGGGATTGGGGGTCTGGTCCAATATCCACTGATCTCAGTGTTCCATGGATCAGGCCCTTAATCCCCATTTTAATTACAAATCTCAGCTCAAACGGCTACCACACCACTATGCTTTTGTATCAAGAGCTGGTAGGAGTTCGTAATTTCCCCCCTTTTAACAAGAAAATAGGATAAACTCAGTGATTTTGTTCAGTTGCACTTCAAAATTTGGGGTTTATTGAAACCTGCATATTGAAGTAAAATTTGGTTCAGGATGCATGCCAAGCTATGTGGACAGAATATGAGGAAAACGTCTGCACGAGCCCCTGCAAAGTGCAACAGGTATATTTTTCCCTCATCTCCCGTATCTGATCACATCCAGAGCCAGTTCTAGACTTCACAACTGAAACATGAACACACAAACTTTGGGGAAGTTTGTCCTTGGAATCAAACTCGAATCTGTGGCATAGGCCCATCTCTGATTAGAATAGCCTTTTTCTTTTACAGTGATTTCATCTTTGAAACATATTTAAAGTTTACAGTTTAAATAAAATGTCAGTTATGAACATATTTTATTGCCTACCATCCTGCCCAGCGTTTTTACTCTTTTCCGAATTTATGTGCTTCTCATTGACAGTAGCAACTCGAATGCATTAATATATGGGCAGAAAGTCAAGCCTCGCATTTCCCTAGGACTATTCCAGATGAAAAAAAAAAACTGAAAAAAAGTGTAAATTAGATCCATACTCAAAGCAAACTCCATTAGTCAGATCTTTTCTCTGGAAAGAGTCATGCACTTTTTGCCTGGCAAAGTTCTAGCTAAGCACCAGTCTGGAACACAGTAACATACATAACTGTGCCTTAATGATACCGTAAGTGATAGAAACGTATGCACAGTAATAAAGATAAGAAGATGTCCGAAACCAGGTCTCTATGGCAATAACTAACACATACAGCGGATGTTCCTCAATACTTTCTAATTTTTCACTGATCGTCAGCTGGCACAACTATGGTATTCATGGCATTCCCTACCCTTAGTATAGAGGTCAGCTGGGGAAAATGCTGTAAATAGCATGGGAGCATTAGCTATAAAGGCAACTGGAGAAATTTTAGATGTGACCACAGTAACTAGTAATGTGACCCTTGCATCCAGATGTTTTTCCCCCCTTCTAAAATCACCCACTTGGAACTGTATTTGTTTTTCATCATTTAATCTTCTCCATCAACTGCTGCTGATTACATTTAAACCATTTCATTTTTAATGAATTAAAAACTTTCAACACTACAAGAAATTTTTCAGACAGCATCCAGCTACTTAATGGATTACCTTGTCAGCAGAACTATTTAAAACATCTGGGGTCAGAATTTATGAAAAATCCATACTCAGCTCCTGAGGCATAAGAAATCACCCTGGCCACTTTGTTGCTTTATTCTGGGGGAGCAGAACAGGGGGAGTTTTTGGCCATAGAATCTGCTGGACTTTTCTTTATCTGTTTACTTGCACACCTGCTGCTTGGATTTCATGCATATTTAAATAATGGTCCATGGGGCTCACAACACAGCTTTATCACCTAAAAAACCCCAATAATGAATAAAAAAAAATCAGAATCCCTTTTTTATAACAGTCCAAATTCATACTTGGTGTAACACCGCTGATTTCAATAGAGTTACATCAGCCAAGTTTTTTGGCCCAATATGTGTATGCATTTCATTTGATATAATTAAACATCTGTGGCATTCTTCATAGTAAACTGGGAAGAAGGTGCCATTCTGTGTGGCTAGTTGCTTTCACTTAGATAGTCAAATCTATCATGGCCTGATACAAAATGCACTGAAATCAACAGCAGTCTTTCCATGGACTTCAACAGGGTTTAGATCAGCCTCTGTCCTAGGTATTTCCAATGAAAAAACATTATAGCGTTAGGTATGGAAATATCTTCCATGCTTTCAACAAGTGCGGTGAGCACAGTATAGCACGTTAGCTGCTTTTTAAAGATGTTTCCTGGTAAACGTGTGACGCTCTTAAGCAATCCTCTCCAATTCAACTGCCTGCCTGTTATTAACCCCAAACTTCATTTAAAAGCCAGCACAGTATAATTATTAATTTGAATTAATATATATTCATATTCATGTGATCAATAATTCATAGCTGTTCCTCCTAGGACTCCTACAGCAGTTTTGTGACAACAGAAGGCATTTAAGGGCTTTTTTCTTCTTCTTTTCCTTGCTTCCTACATATTTGGTGCCTGGAGTGCATGGAATTTGAAGAAAACTGTTTCCATGGTGATCCTTCCTTCTCCAAGCAGCAGGCTATACCAGGCTGCAGTTCTCTCCTTTCTGAAGTGCATTAATGTTTCTTATTGCTTTCATGCTAAATATATTGAAGACTGGATTTGATTTCTCAGCAGCAATACAATTTTATCAGAAAAATGGGAGTATATATATTTCATTTTCAGATAAAGAAAAAGTTCTCCCCACCCCTGTCCTTTCATCAAGAGAAGGAGAAAACTAACACGGAAGAGAAAACTAACTGGTTATTAAAGAACCCCCCTAGGAAGACAGAGGCTAATGGGAAGATTTGAATTCTCAGAGCTGTCTAGTTTGAAATGGAGCAGTTTGGCTGTGTCTTCCACATTGTAACGGACACTAGGAAGGAGCCTCTGTTTCACTGGAGGAAGGTGTGAACCACAAATGGCACTGGGTTAATTCTCATCTGCAAATGCTAGGCATTAGCATATCCAGAATCCTTACTTAAGGCCAGACGCTGCTCTCCATGAAGCAAATGACAAAACTCCCAGTGGTATGAAATGGGAGCGAAACAATGCTCTTCTTGAGATGCAAGCTGGCTTGTGTGCTGTTATTGTCCCAATGTGGAGCCTAGTCCTGCACCCCTCATTGCTGTAACTAGGAGCGGGTGAACGAACTCCTATCAGTGGGAGTTGAGCATGCTCAGCACCTCTCAGAAGGCCTGATCCAGTAACAGGAGGAGCACCTCCAGCTCCCATTGAACTCAATGGAACCAGAGAGTGGTTATCAGCACATTAAATCAGGTCCATGAACTCCAAGATGGCAGCACTGAATCTGTTTCATTTCATTGCTAGGGTCATTAAGGTTCTGACCCTGGAATAACTCTCAGGATCTGGCATCAAAATCCAGAGGAATACATTCACACATGCTAATTCTTTTCCAGATAGGCTTTGCATGGGCCTTCTGTGTCGTCTCCCCTGGTCTCACTGCTGGAAGAAAGAACTAGGAGGAGAGTCTCCTTCCTCTGATCCTAGTTGCCAGAGAGGACAATCAAGCTAAGTGTTGCTGAGGCTACTGGAAGGGTGAGACACTCGTGCTTGTGGTTCAGGCAGACCTTGCCCCAGCCATGATCAGGGCCTCTGTGACTAATGCTCACATACCCTTTGGTGTGCAATATAGAGCTGTTCCCAAGCTCTATGCTGACCACTGCAAATCCCTGTATCATATTAGTTCACAGCAGATATTAAGGATAATGTGGATTAGTTACCCAATAACAGAAGATGTGACTGCTGCAGCACGTCTCCTGAGCAACAGAGGCTACAGAGAGGCTACTTTCCTGCACTCTATGCCGCCTTCCCATCGAATTTCAAATCAAGATCAAGGTCTCATCCTTATCTTCAAAGTACTCTGCAGCCTGGACCAGGATAGCTAAAAGACTGTCTATAGCTCCAGGATAAAGGCCATGGTCAACAACTGAACTCCTCTGTATAACACAACTCTCAACAATAAGAGTGAAGCTAGGCTCTGTGGGAGACAGAACCTTTCCCGAGTGTAGTCTGAGCCTGTGGACTGATTTCCCCCATGAATTAAGGACTCTCAGAAGCCTGACCAGTTTCTGCACCAAGGGCAAGGCACATTTCTTTGTCCTTGCCTTCATTCATGTAATCACCCAGCAACAGGTACATTTAATACACTTTAAAAATCCACCCCCCCAAAACAAAAACAAGACACTCCATTCCACTCGCTTCTCCTCTGGGGAGGAGACGAGAGAACAAGTGACTGATGTGTAGTCACGTCTCTTAATGCACTACTAGAGGGCACACAGACACTATGGTGATGAGGGTGATATGAAAGCCTATGCAGAATACAACGGAACAGAACCGGTCATTTTATCTATATACCAGGTATTGTGGAGCCACAATCTAAGGACCTGATCCTGTTTTCATTTAAGCCAATAGCAAAACTCCCACTGGATTTCACTAGGAGCCTTAGGGAGATATAGTACAGATTAATGTATATCCACAGATAGGTGTGTGCAAATTCCACCAAGGTTGGTAAGAGTTGCACATCTATATGTGGATTTGCCCACTTAAAAGAAAAATAAAGAAACATTCTGCACAACTAACAGTAAAGCTCGTTATGCCGTGAGCTCAAATAAAAAGAGATTCACTGTGTAAATTGGGGGGGGGGGTGGAAAATCGCTGATGAGAGTATCCTTTCCAATTGAGCTTATATGTATTATAGCAGCTGGCTCATCCACCAGCCTTCATCTTTACTGGATAATGCAACGATCAGATTTTGTTAGTCAGCTCATTAAAAAAACAACAACAACAACAACTACACACTATTGCAAAGACATGCTGGTGGCAGACTGAGTTAGGAGGCAAAATTAGGATGAACTATCAGGAAGGAAGGAAGGAAGGACTGACAAGTACAGAATCTGGAATTACTACTCGTTAATAGTATTGCAGTGCATACCCAAATCAGCAATAATGCCTGTTTCACAATGCCCTAACCTTCGACTGATATTAAGAGAGATGGTGGTTGGGCCTTGTAGTTTTTCAAAGGCAGCTCCATTTTAACTACCCGATAGGTCTGATCAATACAATACTGTCATGTTAAAAGAAAGGGAGTATGATAAGAACAAAAGAACAGCCATACTGGGTCAGACCAAAGGTCCATCTAGCCCAGTATCCTGTCTTCTGACAGTGGCCAATGCCAGGTGCCCTAGAGGGAATAAACAGAACAGGTAATCAACAAGTGAGCCATCCCCTGTCACCCATTCCCAGCTTCTGGCAAACAGAGGGTGGGGACACCATTCCTGCCCATACTGGCTAAAAGCCATGGATGGACCTTTCCCTCCATGAACTTATCTCATTCTTTTTTGAGCCCTGTTATAGTCTTGGCCTTCATAACACTCTCTAGCAAGGAGTTCCACAGGTTGACTGTGTTGTATGAAAAAAAAAATGCTTCCTTTTGTTTTTTTTTTTAAAACCTGCTGCCCATTAATTTCATTTGGTGACCCCTAGTTCTTGTGTTATGAGAAGGACTAAATAACACTTCCTTATTTATTTTCTCCACACCAGTCATGATTTTATAGTCTTCTACTATATCCCCCCTTAGTTGACTTTTCCAAGCTGAAAAGTCCCAGTTTTATTAATCTCTCCTCATATGGAAGCCGTTCCATAGCACTAATCATTTCTGTTGCCCTTTTCTGAACCTTTTCCAATTCCAATATATCTTTCTTGAGATGGGGCGACCATATCTGCCCCATTCAAGATGTGGGCATACCATGGATTTATATAGAGACAATATGATATTTTCTGTCTTATTATCTATCCCTTTTTTAATGATTCCCAACATTGTTAGCTTTGACTGCCACTGCATGAGTAGATGTTGTCAGAGAACTATCCACAATGACTCCAAGATCTTTCTTGAATGGTAACAGATAATTTAGACCCCATCATTTTATACGTATAGTTGGGATTAGGTTTTCCAACGTGCATTACTTTGCATTTATCAGCACTGATCTAATGATTAGGACTGTGAAACATTTTCTAGTTGACTCTGGCACTGACTTATCACGTGACTTTGGGAAAGTCAATCAGTCCCTCGGTACATCAGTTTCCTCCATCTGTAAAACAGGGGATTACAATATCTAGGTTATAAATATTCTGTGAAGCTGAATTAATGAATGTTTGCAAAGTTCTCTGAGATCCGCAGATGACAGATACTATACTGTGTACCCGTATTATAATCATCAAACTGGAATTGTTGCAGTGGGGGACAGGGAACAGCAACTTTCATCTCCGAGATCTGCAGCTGAGTCAGTGTTACGACTGCAAAATTAGCCATTTCCCATCAAACATGGCTCAAAGACAACATCCTCTGAGCTGGTATGCACAGTATCACCCCAAAAGCCTTTATCCTGTCACCATTTCAATGAACTCCCAGTGCAGCCTGTTCATCTCTGAGTCATTCTTACTCTCTGCAACTCTGATGCTGAGCCACCCCATTACTCAATGATGGGGGAAGGAAGCCACTGGCATCATTTCTCCCTTATGCCTCTTTACTCTGTGTTGAAACTTTGGATAGCACTACCCTATATACTGGGCTGTGTTTACTTCTGGTTTCCAACTACCATCCATATAGAGCTTGCTCAGACTACAGTTAATGTGCAAAAATCACAGCATTTCTTTAGGTATAATCCCCCCTCAAACTCTCACTCCTTCTAAGAAACAGGCAACAAATGAAGACTCTTACTGGCATGTAAATTTCATGGGCAAAATTCACACTTTGGTATAAATTGATGTAGCCCTTTTGACTGCACTGATTTACACTCGCTGTGGATTTAAATATATGGAGATATACCTATCTTATAGAGCTGGAAGGGGTCCCAAAAGCTCATCGAATCCAGAAATGTAAGCACTAGTAGATGTAATCATTTGTTGATTGTTTCCTGGAAGGAGTGAGAAACTGAGGGATAATACTTGCTCTGGTGGTACAACCAGAGCTTTGGGGCCAACAAATTCCATCTGGTTCCATAAACCTCAGACCCAGGCCTGTGATTTATACATGGAATTTAATTTGGCCAGTTCTTCCTCTCATTCCCCAAGGTCTGTTGGGTTGTTGTTTTTTATTTAACCAGACCCGACCTTTTTACCGAACAAAGACTCTGTGGATGGATGTGTGTCTCTGGCCCTTTAATGCACTTCCTCCTTCGCTCTTACCAGGTATGGTCCTGATGTGGGAAACATTTGAGAAACTATTTCACAGAGGGAGGGAGGCAATGGGGTTAATGCCTACGAGATGGACTCATGCAGAAAAGCAGAACCGTGACAGGGACTCAGGACTGGAGTTCAGCACTGGGAGCCCCCATCTTTTTATTATTTGTATAAATCACTCAGCTGACGGCACTGCAAGCAAAGATTCTGAGTCTGCAGATGATAAACTGGGAAGCACCATAAATAACAGCAAACCAGGCTGCCAAATGAAGGATTTAGATCATTCAAATCCCGAGCTAGGGAGTTGTCAAATCCAGTTTAATGCTGATAAGTGTGGGATAATAATTCACTGGAAACATGCCTCCCCCCTCCAGAAGTCCCTCAAATAGAGAGAGGATATGGATGGATTTGCTGAACAGAACGGGGATACTACACATTGACCAGGAATGGGACTGAGTTATTGTACAATAATCCCCGATGTCCTCAGCCTGCTGTGGGGCTGTAATAAAGAAAGAAAGGATGCTGCAGGATTCCATTAACTGGAGAACATGGTCTGAATCAAAGATTTTATGCTGTTAAAGTGGATGAAATGAACACAGGAAGGTAATGGAAAAATTAAAGGGATAAGGAGGAGGGGAATGACTAAGGGTCTGGTTGTATCTACTAACGGGGCTGCTGGACACTTGACATAGATCTAGCCAATTAACAGATCTTGGGCATCTCTTTTCTTGCTAATCACCATCTCAGGGCCCATTGAGTCTGTGGGAGGCTGTTGAAGCTTTGAGTGAGAAAAGATTAAAAAAAAAAGCGCAATCAAACGTTCACATTCATACTTCGACTAACATAGTATAAATGTCAATATAAGACAGTTTTGGAAGCTTACTGGCTCAAAAGCTCAGCAATAGCCTGAAGGTCTTAGCTAGTTCAGGAAATTGTCAGATTTTGAACTTTATTGCTCAAAAGGAGTTTTCTTCATTTCTCTCTTTTTAAATGACATCTGAAATGCATGCGACATCAGCAATACGGAATAGAAGCCATAAGTCAAAGGCGTAAGTAGGGATGGTCACACTTTTGTAGGAAGACCATGGAAATACCAAGGCCAAGGTTAAAATACTCTCAGGTTTAATCTTTAAAAGAAGCCTCAACCTGGTCTCAATTTTGCAGGTACAGTTTTGCCTCCACAGTCACTCACAAATGCAAAGGCATGCTCCTCATACTTCTGCCACTCTGGGTGCCACCTGGCAGGCCCGACTCATTTCTCTGTGCGAGTCCTTTTCTAAATGAGCAGTGGAGCCAACCCAGACCACTCTGGTGGATTCCACTTAAAGCAGTACTGAGAAGGAAGGGTAATAGTGGAGGAGGTATGGTCACAATGTGAACAATCAGGGAACTTGGAAATTGCTTGCAATGAAATAAATGCAATGAAATAAAACACAAACACTTCAGCACCCGGAGCTACTGGGGCGTTAATATTGACTTTGGAGGAGCTAATCCTCTGGGAATCAAACTTGTCTCTCAGATCTGTGCACCATATTGCGGCTCCCTTACTCATTGTGAACACCACCTTACTCCACCCATTCATTTCACTAGTGATTTCAGCAGGACTATATGGCTTTATACACCGTGAGTAACAGAATCAGGTCCCGTTTACACAGAAATAAGAGGTCTTCTGAACGATCTGAATCACAGATTATATCCCCCCTCCCAGTTTGATTTAAACCCATGATGAAATGTTAACCAGAACCGGATGGATAGAATTGCCTCCCCCCCAACAAAAAAGGGGAGGTGGGGTGAGAAACTAATTCCCGACATTTCATCAGGCAGAGCACAGCGTGGCTCAGAGGGTCATGCACAGATGATCTGATGCAATCAATCTTCTTCCAAACTGTGTGGTCCACAGTGGGGGGGTGGGTGAGGGCAGACTACAGAGGTTAAACTGGGATCTAATGGCATGCAAAATCGTACATGATTGATCTGCATTGATTTTTCCCAACTGAGGGGAATGATAGGTTAGCAAACAGAAATCAATTCCACTGCATTAAGCTCAGTAAGAATCTGATCTCATCAGCAAAATGCCATGAAACATTATTGTGCAACCACACAGAGAACCGTATTGCTGTTCTATTGCAGAGGATTTCCTTGTGGAAACACCCCATGCCTGCCTGTTCTCCTGATTCAAAATAGCAAGCTTTGAAGTGTTTTAACTGCATCAGCGATGCCACGCGTCACATAGCATCACAGCCTCACCATGCTATCTCCCACAAAACCCCAAGAGAACACCCGCAAACTCGGCAGAAAATTTAGGTCCACATCCCTGTTTCATGGCTATTATGTCAATAATGGGCTGAACAAAAATCCGGTATGTGAATTTCTTAACTCCCTTGTGCTTTGTGAATGTTCATCTCTGAAGCCAAAATTTCATGGTTTGCATCCATTTCTTGTCATGGTGTCACCATATCACATGACATGCAATGGCTGATAACTCAAAATGAAACAAACCTCCTGGATCTAACTGCTACAAATATTGGCAAGTACAAAACTCTCTGCTTGTGGTACAGCAAGCAATGTGTTAGTGCTACAGACCTTGGCTAAAAAGAGTTTCCATCTTCTGGCTCCTGTAGCACATCTCTGCCACTTTGCCCCACGTTGCTGTCTATTTCAAAACACCTTAATCAAAACACAGGAATATAGTTCTGCCTACTGTCCTGGAAAGATTTAGTTGGCTGTAACTGTTTGAATTGAGAATTCAGAAGAGAATAATTTCAGGGAAGTAGTTATCTTTAAGCACTGAACAATTTACTTTGTATGGTGCTTTAGAGAGATTTTCTTTTTAAAACCCACATCTTCCCTGCCCTGGAGAACTTGCATTAAAAGGATCAGATTGTGTCTCTTTACCACATGGTCATGCAGGAGAATAAGATCTGCCCCCCACCTCCTTGGCCACATTTGCGATCCCCACCACCCTTCATTGCAGGTTGGCTGGAAAGCAGGTGCAGCTGGTATTCCCTCTCCCCTCTCAGCAAATGGCTAGGGAGAGGCCAGGTGGGGATTTAAAGGGCCCAGGGCCTCCTGCAGCGGCCAGAGCCCCAGGCCCTTTAAATCCCCGCCCAAGCCTGGCTGCCGGAGCTCCAGCGGTGCTTTAAAGGGCCCAGGGCTCCCCGCAGCGGCTGGAGCCCTGGACCCTTTAAGTCACCGCCGTGGAAGCTGGTCCAGTCTGGTACGCCATACCGGACAGGACCAGCTTACTTTCACCTCTGGATCAGACCAATCTAGAACCTAAACCTTGGCAAAGGAAGGAACTGGAGAAAGGGGAGATGGGGTAGAACAAATAAGAACAACATGGCAAACCGCTTAGTGGGGAGCGGTAACTCGTGTGCCTTCCCACCGAAGTCAGTGGCATTACTGACCCCTGGGAATAAGGAGTTCAAGACCTGGCCAGAGATATTTTGGTGTTTTTAAATCACAAAATGAGGGCAAAAAGGGACGAGAAAACAGCCTGGAGTGGAAATCAGCAATGGAAAGGCGGGGGGGGGGGGGTTGCAAAGGGATCTGCAGGAGGGGAGTGCTTTCTCCTGGCCGCAGGAAGAGGAAGGGCATTTCAGGCTGAGGGAGAAAACTGAGTTTTCCCTGGAAAATAACCAGCCACACTGAACTGCAGGGGGAAAAAGCCTGGTCTGGCCTCTTTCTTCCCCAATGCCCTTTGGCTAGGATGAGATTTGTACATCACCCATGCTCTTGTCTATTATCCTGCTGAGCCATGTGCCCCTGCACACCAGCATTTGAGCCCTTTAAACCAATTGCCATCATCAGGATTCATGCTGTCTCTCTCTCCAGGCCATACACATGTCCCTTCATTAAATGTAACTGGTCTGTGCTAAATGGATCAACAGGTTAACAGGGCACGGGTCGAAGCTACAGAATTCATTTTCAATTAGACTCCCCTTCCCCACTCTTCCTTGTAAATGAATCACTGAACCCTATAATTACAAAGAGGCAAGCTGCGCAGCGATGACTGGAAATTCTCTGTACAATATGAACTCAGAACTGTGTTATCACCCCACACGGATCTTGGATTTAAACTTGCACTGGAAAACTCATCTTGCCTTTCTGCATTAAGATGCACAACTCGTTAGCTCTTGGATTAATGACAATTTTAATTGGCCAGGCTATGAAAACCTTATAGAGCTATTATACGTTACACCTGTAATAACTGAACAGCATGTTAATCAAGACAATTAGTGTGGGACCCAGAGAATCCCTCTGCCACTGTGAAAAATCCTTCTCACTTTGAGAGGAAAATTAACAGCTGCTTTATGGTATCTCAAATTATCTCACTTTGTATAAGATCTGCAATCAGAGCCACATCAAGTGAGTGGCATATATCATTCACGCCAGGACAACAAAACATCTGTTGTGACATTAAACCCTAGTATTAACGCTGACTTTGAAGCATCTCTGATATTGGGATGGTGGAAGGCAGCACATGCTCGTGGGATAAAATGGCAGTAGCCAACACTAGAAGTTTGATATCTCCAAAGAGAGATTTCCAAGAGAAGATGTAAGAAAGGAGAAATAGAACAGCTCATCTTAAAAGCATTGTATTACCCCCAGAGGAAAGAACAGCCAACGAGGGTTTTCCTTCTAGGTTAAAGTAATGTGAACAGGCTTCTCAGTGGAGCCACAGACAACTTAATCTACTGTATTTAGCTATTTCCCATCACCACCTTCGAGTCCTGGCAAGGTGAGGATAAATTTTACTCCTTGTGCAAAAGCCGAAAATGCACTTATAATTTTCGTCCTCTGAATGTTCCTGTCCTACTGCTATGCAGCCAGTGACAGATTGCATCTCAAGTTGGTGCTAAGATGCAGAGATGCTGTAATGGGGAAGATTACAGAGGACTTTTCCCCCTTGTTAAAACACTGTAGTGGAGTGAGCAGTCAATTCCCTGGACTTCTTGGCCATGCCCTTCACTCCTAGGAGACACCCTGCATGGTGACTTTAAGAAGCTCCAGGTGCGTCAGTCACTATGGAAGCCAGAGAGAACCACAGAGTCTGCCTGTGTCCAGCAGCCTCATTAAAGAATCCCCTTTATATCCATTACAAATAAGTAACACCTCTTCTCTACCATGAAAAAGTATAGTGGCCTGTTTGAATCCTGCCCCAGATCAGGACTGAGAGAAGGTCAGTACTAACTGATGGATGCTTGGGAGCCTATGTGATACAGATCGATGAGTCTTAATCCAGTTCCTAGTGGAGAAGCATCTATTTGATAACAGCCCAACTGGCTCCCCTGTTGGTAGTCACAGCGAAGAGAGCAAGGACTGAATAAAGCCCTAAGAGGTGGTCTCTCTCTCTCTGCAAGAATTCGGCACACTGGTATAGTAGGAAGGATGAGAAACCAATGCTGCTCGTGCCTGTGTCCTACCCATTCTGTAGGTAAAACAGCAGATGTCATTTTCCAGGCTTATTAATCTGTCCCTTTGCATCACCGCAGAAATCCCCTGAACAAAAAGTTTTAAAATAAAAGCAAGTAGTGCAGGAAGTTCTATAGCCAATTTACAAAAGACAAACATGTGTCCAGCTGTATGCATAACAGAAAGGATTAGAAGATGCGTCCTTAATAATCCTAATTGTGGTGAGACACTAAGTATGCTTAGTGTAATTATGAAATATGTCTGCATAACAGTCAATTTGAGCAAATGAAACCTGTCATGAATTGCACAATTACTGAGATCCATCATTTTCTGTATCGTTTTGCTTCCATACATTTCTCTTTCTATTGTTACATCTCTCTTGCAAACACGCACACAGTCCTTCATTACACTTCATACATTTCTATTGATTAAGGAAATGAGAGGAAATGTGCTTGCAAAGTGATGAAAAGTGATAGCAGTCCCTCTGTCTCCACAGCCGCTCTTATTTATTGATACACTGTCTTCCCCTCTGCCTCTGGTAACCTGGACAGACAGTGTATTGATTCGTTTCGGTTCTGCACTTAGGAGGGTCACAAACCCATTGGCATGACCAGAGGCCCCATCAAGGCCATGCTCCAATAGAAGTGCAAGGCTGCTATAGAATATCAACAAGATATTATATTACCCTACGGGTCTGATTTGTATTTAAATTCCTGGATCTACATGTTTTAAATTTTCACCTGTAAAAGCAGAGTGTGAAGTGGGTGCTGGAGATAGACAGAAAGGCTGTAGCTGGAGCAGCTGGCAGAAAAAGACTTGCATGTTTTCTGTAGGGAACATATCCAGGATTTAGCTGCAATATGCCTTGTGGATGACTGACCAGAAATTCAATCATACTGCAATCATTTAAAAAATTCTTTTCATGTGTCATTAAAACACGGGCTGCATATTTAAAAACTGGCAACCCTTTGCCACAGGATTTTGAAGAGCATGGGAAAGAACATTTATTAAATATGGTTTAATGTGGATTCTTTGAATATTCATAGAAAAATATTTTCTTTTTTAAAAAACGTGTTCATAGTGAATTAGAACTTCTGGAAGGTGCCACGTTTATCCAATACTCAGCTTAATCACTGCCCAACAAATGTGTTTCAAAAAGGTATCATGTCTAGAGAGAACAGGAGGAAGTATAGTTTATCCACTAAAACTGAGGACCAGGAATCAGGGCATCTGGATTCTATGCCCAACTCTGCTACTGTGAGCAACTGAAGAGATCTATATTTTCAAAATATTAAGTAAATAGCGTTAGGTACTTAGAATCTCTTTGAAAATCAGATAACTTCTCTGAGAGCCTTCCGTTCCCACTGAAGCTGTTGAGCTGGCTGCTTAACTCTTACCAACTAATAAAAGGAACATTAATGATCTGGAATCCTCACAAGGACTGAAGGGTGTATCGTGAAGTTTTTGTTCACCCCAGGGGAGTGAAAGCAATGCTTGACATAGTCCTATTTGGACGCACAGGATTTATATATGTAACCCCTACTGACAATGTCAGCCATTCATCTCCTGTCACTATGCAACAGGAAAAGAAAATTTGCCTCCAATTTCTGCAGTGACTTGGTGTGGTCTGGTGTTTAAAAAAGAGGACTGAGAATCAGGACTCCGAGTATATTCCTGGCTATACCAGTGATTTGCTGAGTGTCAGAGGGAAAGTGACTTCTCAGTCTCATGTAATTTTACCCATGTGTAACATGCTAAAAACACTTAGGGCTTTTCATCCATAGACCTTAAGGGGATGACAGAGGTACCAAATCAAACAGGTGCTTTGTGAGACAACTCATTACTGTGTATTTTGAGATCACTCGATAAGAATACGACTGTAGTATTCTATTCAAATCGATAGTTCAGAGGCCTCATTTTCTATCACCCATGCTGAACCCCATCCCAGTCGCCATCATAGTGAGCATCATTTTACACCTGCCAATAATTGTGCCTCCAGTTAACTGCAAGTGCAAATCCTGGGAGTTAGATGTCTATTTGACTGGCAGGTCCACACAAGTAGTTAGATGTTTAGCTTCTATTCCTTGCATCTGTGATGATGAACGGCTGGTAAAATTATTTGCTAGTGCAACGAATTATGTCTTCAAAAACTGGACGCCATCTCTGAAGAGAAGGCTCTTGTAGCTTTTAGTAGAACTGTGCTGACTATGACACCCAGCTGACCAACGGTAGAATTTTACATAGGTGTCCTTACATACTGCCTTGCTAAAACCTATTGAGAACTTCTGTTACAGCAGCACTGCAACAAAAGGGTAATTCTATAGCTGAACCAGAGCTCACAGTTTGCCACGGATGCTGCTTTTTGGTCATTTTGCCGAAGCCATCTGTTAGCTTATCAGGCAAAATCTATTGATTTTCTAAAAAATTTTAATTAGAAGTAACTAAATGTCAGCTAAGTGAGTTAAATTTGGAAGCAGCAAGCTTGCCTCTCGTACACAGCAGCTGTTTTCAGCTTACGATTGAAATTTATCATCTTGCACTGATGTCATTTTCTTTTTCCATGATATTTCATTCTGCCAATTTGATGCATATGGCATAAGCTTCTAGGATAAATGCAGACATTACAGTATGAAATAACTTTTACAGAGATTTTCCTCTGAGTAAAGCGTTCTAATAAGACGCTGATAACAAACACTCAAACACAGCACTTGTCAGTTAGAGACCCCCTCATTAATGACTTCAAAATACTTAACAAAAAAACACTGACCCTCACAATATGCCAGTTGTGCAGACCAATATCATTACCCCCATTTTACACCTGGGTAAATTAAGGCACAGTTTAGTTACTTGCCTAAGACATGGCCCATTTTCTAGCTTTTCTCAGTTTCCTCCTCGAGGGTTGTTCAGTTTAGAACCTAGGGCTCCTCTCTCTGAAAGCTCCTCCCACCCACCCTTATATGCGAGTGGATTAATGAGCCACATGAGAAACAGAGTCAACGAAACACACTTAACGTTTTCTTCCAGAACGCTGACTTGCTAAGAAGGTGAAGTTCTTACACAAACACTGCCTCTCTCTATTTCATGTAACTTTTCCAGGTCTTTGAAATAACAAGTCTCCTCCTGTCATGAAGTCCCAGAACAGGTTAGCTGAATATTCCCAAGTTTTTGAACTACTATGAACTATTTCTGTAACATTTGCAATGATTAATAGATGCTCAAGATAGCTGGGGAGTTTCAAAAATACTTAAAATATTTGAATGAATGTAACAGGAACTATTCCAGATCTTAATGCCTCCAGGCTTAGAGATTCTACATCACTTTGATATCAGTTAATCTTTCACCTTCTCATCAGCTTTGAAATTCAGAATTCTATTTACCTTCTATTTACTCTGATTTCCAGGGATGACAGGTAATGTGAGGTCTCATCCTTGAACTACCAGTGCTGGTATACTTTACAAGCAGGGCCGGCGTTTCCATTTAGGCGACCTAGGCAATTGCCTAGGGCGCCAGGATTATTGGGGGGTGGCATTTTGCCGGGGGGGGGGGGGCGGCAGGCGGCTCCGGTTGACCTGCCGCAGGCGTGCCTGTGGACGGTCCGCTGGTCCCACGGCTCCAGTGGACCTCCCGCAGAGACCAGGGGACCCTCTGCAGGAATGCCTGCGGAAGGTCCACCGGAGCCACGGGAGCAGCGCGTGGGGTGGCGAAATGACCGTGTGCCTAGGGCGCCAAAAACACTGGCGCCGGTCCTGTTTACAAGCCTGCTTTTTTGCACAATGCATGAGGATGCAGTCATGGGTAACAAGCTGGAGATCCCACCCTTCTGACATGCATGAAAAATGGCACCAAGAAGGTATCTTGGTAACACACCTTGGTGGACCATAATGAACAAAGCTATGCAACTGAGAGTATAACTGGATGAGGCATTATTTATATAGCTCCGGAAGGATGACTCCAATGAATGAAAAAGATGGAAAAAATAAAACGCACTCTAATTCAGGCACACAGTTTAAATAGCACGGTCCAAGAGACATGTCCCAATGGTGACTGTTTGTGAAGGCATATAAAAAGAGATGGCATCTGTGCTCCACAGCGCCAAGTATGTGCAAGAGATGAGGGGGAGGGCAGCACAGAAGAACAGAAGCCAATGAATTAGTGATAAAGTGTGGGCGGTGTCATTACACATGCAGATAAATGCAAAGGGAAGTATGGAATTTATTTGACAAAAGATAAACACTTTTTACACAGACACCAGCTGAGCCAACATGACAATAATCTACTTTTAAAAAACCAATACACAGAAACTGCAACCTCAAAGTAATGCTAATATTTGAGAGGATATGCTTAATACCACAAATCTATGTTTAGGGGGTAAGTAAACGTCATGTTCTAAAGCTACGTGCAGATAGTCCTAGGCGTCTGTCGTGCAGATTTGAATTTAATCAGCCAAAGATGGCTTATCCAACATCTGGAGCCATATCAAGGAGGAAGACACCAAAAAGGGATTTTATTTTATTTTTGGGATCAAATAGCTGTAGCACAGTGGCACCTGGTAACAGTGTTAAAAGGTACAGATTTTTATGTAGTGCTTTAAACAACTAAAAGCCCTACAAAACAGGACAATGTAAGAGAGAGAAACACACCATACATGAATGCTCTCCCCAGAGCATTTCTCCCTCTCTCCCATTTCCCACACTTCCCCCATCATTTATTCATTGTGC
Organism: Gopherus flavomarginatus; assembly: GCF_025201925.1. Classification (NCBI taxonomy): domain Eukaryota; kingdom Metazoa; phylum Chordata; order Testudines; family Testudinidae; genus Gopherus; species Gopherus flavomarginatus. Next base: position 18,521,647 of record NC_066623.1, read on the forward strand.
TATCCATTTGACGAGAAGGTACTGAGAACCCTCAGCTGCCACTGGCTTCAACAGGAATTGAGGGTGATCAACACCTTGCAGAACGGAAATGGAATCACCAGAAACATATATAACTTCAAATTTCTGTGCGGCTTAGTGTTGTGGCATGGCATACTGTTTGAAACAAATGTTGTAAGCAAGAGACTCCAAGGTGTTGACCTTGATCTATCTGGAGCAATGGAACAACTAGACAAAGCAAAGTCATACCTACAGTCTTACCGGTCAGATGAGGGATTTCATAACGTTCTGAAGAGTGCACAGAAGCTGGCACAGGAACTTCACACTGAAGCTGTTTTCCCACCCATTCAGGAGTCAAAGAAGACGAAGACATTTTGATTATGAGGCACGGGATAATCCCGTAAGAGACCCCAAACAATTCAAAAAGTTGAATTCTTTAACCAGGTGCTAGATTGTGAAATATAGTCAGCAGAAGAACGTTTCAGGCAGCTCAAGGAACACAGCAGTATATTTGGCACGCTGTATGATATTCCAAAACTCCTCAAAATACCCAAAGACGACTTACACCAGCAACGCAGGGCACTAGAGACAGTGTTGACATGCACGATATTGATGCAAGTGATTTAGGTGATGAACTGAAAGCCCTTTCAAGATACATTTCAGCAGGATCAACTCCAAAGGCTGTTCTGGAATATACGTGCACACATAAGACGACCACTCTCTTTCCAAATGCTTTTGTTGCTCTGCGCGTACTTCTAAAACTTCCTGTAACAGTTGCCAGTGGAGAACGCAGCTTCTCCAAGCTGAACTTAAGAAAAACACATCTACGTTCCACAATGACACAGGAGAAGCTGGTTGGCCTTGCAACCATCTCAATAGAGTATGAGCTGGCCCAGACTGTGGACCTTCAGCGGGAAGCAGTTCAAATCTTTGCAACCAAGGAAGGCAGGGTAAGCATCACTTTGATTATTCAAACAGATAAAAATGCCAGTGTTTACTATGCAGACAAGAAATGTTAACATTCAAATGCCTGAACAGCAAATGTAAGTGCTACTTAAAATTTTTTGAACAAGGCATTTTAAGTTGTTAGTTCTCCTTTATTGGGGTAGGTAGCAGAGCAGTACCATGAGAGGAGAATCATAGAATCATAGACTATTAGGGTTGGAAGGGACCTCAGGAGGTCATCTAGTCCAACCCCCTGCTCCAAGCAGGACCAATCCCCAGATTTTTACCCCAGTTCCCTTAATGGCCCCCTCAGGGATTGAACTCACAACCCTGGGTTTAGTAGGCCAATGCTCAAACCCCTGAGCTATCCCTCCCCCCCAAAGAAGGGGAAGGAAGAAGAACAGGAAGAAGGCAGAATTGAGACCTTTCAAAGTTTTGGCCTAAGCAAGGGGCTATGGGGGCATCATTTGAGCTCCCCGACTCAGGTGCCAAAATGCTGTGGGCCAGCCTTAGTTATGCATTTACACCCTGCATCTGCCATAGCAGCAATTTCAGTGAATGTGGATTAACCCTCTCTCTCCATGGCAACTGCCTGGCTACCAATATTCCATGGACAGTGACAGAGTGTCAGGTCAGATAGACCTTATGTAGAGCCATCAGCTGCAGAGAAGGTGCATCCTGCTTCTTTAAGGGGTTACGTAAGAGACCTGCACTGGACTGTCGACTCCATTCTTTCTGTACTCATGGCCCAATCAAGCTCTCATCAAAGTCAATGGAAAAATTCTCATTTGCTTCAATGAGAACTAGTCCAGGCCCCAGTACAGGACTGTCCCTACCATACAGTACATTTTAAACAGTCATAACAGAACTATAGGATTTTGAGCATGTCTATCATTTATTTCAATGGAAACTGATAGCATTCAGCATCATGCTGGATCAGGCCCTGAGAGGTCTGATTTTTCAGGAAATTTCCCTCCTGATTAATTTTTCTTAATTTAATTGATTCATTATATGATCTTTTGACCTACTATCTTGACTTGTTTTTAATTACTTTGTACAGCACCCAGAACATTAGCTAGGGGATTACAACTATAAAGGGAACACATTATTTGAATCCAAAATATTTTGGGGTTTTGGGGGTTTTTTAGGCACGTGTGTGCACGTCCTTTAATATATGATAATATTCAGGATTTTTTTATTGCAATGATACCAAAGAAGTTAACAGTGGAAGTCTCATTGTAATCAAATATGTTGCAGAATAACAAATACACAGCAAAAACGAGCTAAGAACATGCCAAGAGAGTGTTTACTGTTCAGTAAAACCATATAGTTTCAGACCACTAAATCCTCAGCTTTAACCTTGAGAGTTTCTTCTCATATACTGAACAAGAAAGCTTTGTGCCTCTTACTAGAAAGAAGTAAATAGCAGAGGGTACAATAATACTTATTTTACAAATCTTGAGAGCATCCCGACACATATTTCTTCCAAAACTGATCAGGAATTTCAAGCACAAACCTGCCTACACTGCTGTTGTCCTGATATAGATAAACATCTAATACACAGTTTATATATCTCCTTCACAGTTGCCCAGAGAGGAAATGATCAAGTTTACTTCACTGAGTGATAAATCTCCATTCAATCTCTATCTCAAATGGAGAAGTCATGGGTCACATTACTGTTAGGATACGCTAAAGTATGATACCAAGAATCCATCTTTAACAACATGATGGACCTAATATCGCCATGCTTAAAGATATCTACAGCTGGTATCCCAATTATGCTGTTCACCAGCATCATTATAAAGAAAAAAATATATTGCTGAGCACAGAACTAGAAAGGTATAAATAAATACACAGGCAAGTGGAACCCTGTTGCCTTCGGTGAAGTCCATTTTGTTCTACCATCAGGTAACTAGGCAAGGAATTAGAGCTTTATAGGGTTAGCAGAGCAAATGCCTATGGAACAGTTTAGAGAGCTCAGTAGCTCCCCATGTTTTTCTGCTGACATACCCCATGCCAATTTACTTCAAGACTCTGCGCTGATAGATACACTTAGCAATATGAGCCAGTACAGTGGAAGCTACATAAGGGCTTGAACCTAAATCCATTGAAAAGAATGGAAATACTCCCAGGGGGCTTTGGATTAGGTTTTCAGAGGTCACCCTTATTAGGCACTCTGCTATCTCATGAGACCATCCCAAAGTTTCCCCAAACATAAGGACTACAACTCTGCTCCATCTTTATTAGAAGGCTACCTATTAAGCAAATATTTCTTAATAGTCACTTCAAACAGATTTCCTCAGTAAATAGGCTGCACTGTGACCTACATGTCACGTGACCTGAGTAAGGTGTTCCGGTCAAGGTACCCAGTATCTGCTTTAGGACTCCTTGAGCCTACCTCTGTCAAGTCTGCAAATCCAAATAGAGTTCATTGGCTTTCTATTTAGCAAATTGCAATACCATGGATTACATCCTCTGGGGCAGACAGTTTCTTACTCCCTTTCTTTTTTCAGAGCTTCACATACGTTGAAGATGTCAGACAGGATTTAGCAGAAGCGGGTGGATGAAGCCTCGCGTTTTTGGGGGAAACCTCAGAATAAACCTTGGGATAGAACAAGCTTCCAAATTTAGATGCCGATGTTCATTAGATCAAATTGAAAAATAAAACAAACACACATTTGATCAAAGGAGATTTAATTAAGTTGATTCTGACAAAGAATTAAAAGAGCTTTGCGGGAAGCTCTATTTCTGGTGTTGGGGGCTCCATCTTTGAAGCTAAACACAGAGGGTATGTCTACACTGCAATAAAACACTTGCAGCTGGCCAGAGTCAGCTGGCTCTGGCTCGCAGGGCTTCGGCTGCAGGGCTATAAAACTGCAGTGTAGACATCTGGGCTCGGGCTGCAGCCCAGGCTCTAAGACCCTTCCCCCTTGCAGGGTTCTGGAATCTGGGCTCCAGTGTGAACCCAGACATCTACACTGCAATTGTATAGCCCTGCAGCCCAAGCACGAGTCAGCTGGCCCAAGCCAACTGTGGTGTTTTATTGCAGTGTACACACACCCAGAGCTTCCTCAGGCAAAAGAAACTGGACAAAACCATTAGACCGAGATAATCCTGTCCTCATTTGTTTGCCACAATACATGAATCAAAGTATCATCTTAACCTTGCTGTCTCTGATGAACTCGTCTTATTAACACATGGATCACATCAGAGTTAACTAGAATGCACTGAAAAATGTATTATGTATTCTAAACTTCTAAAATCAAGGAAAAATATAGAGGGTGATGCTATTATATTAAGTGGCTAAAGAGCAGTCATTTGTATAAGAACACAGGCTTTTTCCACAGCTCCCTGCTATTTCAAAATAGCTATATGGAATGAAACCAAAATGCTGGCTGTAATTTTTAGTAAAATACTCTATTTCCCACTCAGTCCACAGATTTTCTGTCGAAGTACGATCAATTCTGTTTAACAGATTACTGGTCCTCTTAAGGAATGAGATGTGCCGATTAGGATTTAATTTTAGCATCTAGCCCCCAGCACCCCCCCCCAAAAAAAAAAGAAAGGGAGAGGTGGAGAGAGCTTTGCCGACTGGCGTGATGTGAATCAATCAGTGCTCCAGCTTTTCTTCTACCCAGGTGTTTCTGCTGTAAGAAGTGGTTTGGAGTTTGTTCTTCACAGCTTTCTCACATATATTAGGCCTTTAGAGCCCAATCCAGCTCCTATGAAAGTCAATTTCCCATTGACTTCAGTGGGAGTTGGATCAAACCCCAAGGGAGTATCTAGCTGCCTTTAGTCTCCTAGGGTTGATTATTTTCTTCATTTGTGTTGGGTGATGATTTTCAAAGGATTTGATTCTTCTGTTGGCAACATCTGTGTGTCAAACAGTTGCCTCTTTTGACAGGGAAGCAGCTCCCTGAAACTTGGCCATGACTAATTTCAATCTTAGCTCATTAGAGTTCAGTCCGAGCACCAAAGAGAAATCACAAATGACATCGGGCACTTCCTGTCTTTCTGAAGATGATCCAGAAAAGTGATTCACATAGGAGATTAGTTTTAAGAAGGAATGAAGTCTTCCTTGTCTCTCTTATTGTTTGATAATACAGACTAACCAAGGTTACCATCTGATTTATTTCTTATGCACGTATACCTCCAAATCTTGGCAGTCTTTTCCCTTTGTATTGTGTTGTAAAGGAGACAGTGTGAATAAGATAGTAGTGCATCAAGGTTTCACTCAAGCCGGATTACTTGGCAGATAACATCAAATGAATAAGGGGGAGGAAGAGGAAGTTGAACAGCTATTCTTACATCTCAAATCTCAAGCTCCCATTACTCATATTTCTGGGAGCAGACTTAATCCAATAGACTGGGCTCCGTCAATGAATAAAATTTAAAGAGAATTAAAAACTTTTGATACTTATTCATCACTTTTTGCACCAGCACAGAGATTGGGTACATCTTAAAGGCTATGATTAAGTGACTTGAAAACCTGGAAGCTGATAAGGTATTTTCCTCTACTAGTAAAACACAATTCCTCTTCTTTAACCAGTGACAGTAAGTTTCTTAGAGATTGCAACTTATTCCAGCCTTCATTTTATGCCAGTTTCATTTTGGTTTCTTGACCCTCAGAGGAGGACTTAGATATTTTTCCCTAAATTAAAAGTCCACAGGATACAATTGCAGTCCTTCTCTTTCAATTTGGTCCAGTGATAGATGCTCTGCATCAGATGGGGCCTTCCTCCCAAGTTTATCTTCAAAGTACCAGGTCAGAACTGAAGCACCAACTACTTTCAACTGTCACAGAGATTTAAAGCAATTGTAAACAAACTGGAAGGCTCCATCTGATCAGAGATTTTCACGGAACCAAAAAAAAAAAATAAAAAAATCCCAACAACATTATCTTCTGAGTCATCTTTTTTTCTTCACAGAGTCAGCTCCCAACAAAGAGCTTTTGTCCCTGAAAATGAAATCTGACTTGAACAGACTAGCTCTGATTTTCTTATGTTTGAGGTTGCCAAAAAGCAGTCATTTTCAAAGTGAACAAAAGAAAAAACCCCACACTGTATTACATGCAACAACACCTACATTATCAATTACTTACTTGGTCTAACTCCAAGTGATTGCTCTAGAAAAGGTAGCAAAGCTGACACCTATCAACAGATGCTGACGTACGCTGCGGTGCTAGTAAGCTTACAGGTGGAAGGGGAAGGCTCCTGAGAGAATGGGAAAGTGGTAAAATAGCAATACGGTATTAATAAGAACTGCTGCGTAGCAAACCCTCCCCTGCATCTAGGGTGACCAGACAGCAAGTGTGAAAAATAGGGACGGGAGGTGGGGGAGGCAATAGGAGCCAATATAAGAAGACCACCCAAAAATTGGGACTGTCCCTATAAAATCGGGATATCTAGTCACCCTACTTGCATCACCAGTGGGGAGTCCCAACACTGGACCTCAATCCGTCCCAAAAGCAGAACCTATATATGCAGAATGGTCCAGTGGTTAGGAGGATGTCCCAGTGGCTATGGCACTAGCGTGGGACCGGGGTTCAAGTCCCTGCTCTAACACAGGCTTCATGTGTGCCTCAGTTCCCCATTTGTAAAAAGGATTGCAGTACTTTCCTGTGTCCCAGGGGACTGACGAGCGCGCTCCACAATGTGAGGTGCTCAGATACGATGGTAATGGGGGCCACATAAGTACTTAGGGTACATGTCCACTGCAATTCGACTGTGATGTAGATGTTCAAGCTCGGGCTGCAGCCAGAGCTCTGGGACCCTCCATCTGGCAGGGTCCTCGAGCTTCGAATCTCTGAACTGCAACCGAACAGCCCCTAAGCCTAAGCCCCACAACCAAGAGTCAGCTGGTACAGGCGAGTGGAAGGTTTTTATAACTGCAGTGCAGATATACACGTAGCTACAGAAATTAAAGGCAAAATGCAGGCAGGCACTTGCATATGTATCTCTGTTAAAGCACCAGATATACAGCTCCCCTACAATTCCATTGCTGAAAACCCTGAGTAAGGCCTGTTAATCACTCTGACTTGTGCTAGGATTTGTAATGCAGGTACATATGGCTCACCAAGGATAGGAATAGTTAGAGCAGGGGTAGGCATCCTATGGCACATGTGCCAAAGGCGGCACGCAAGCTGATTTTCAGTGGCACTCACGCTGCCCAGGTCCTGGCCATTGGTCCAGGAGACTCTGCATTTTAATTTAATTTTAAATGAAGCTTCTTAAACATTTTAAAAACCTTATTTACTTTACATACAACAATAGTTTAGTTATATATTATAGACTTAGAGAAAGAGCCCTTCTATAAATGTTAAAATGTATTACTGGTACGCAAAACCTTAAATTAAATTAGAGTGAATAAATGAAAACTCGGCACACCACTTCTGAAAGGTTGCCAACCCCTGAGTTAGAGTAACAGGCTATCTGCAAGCAAAAGTAAGTGACCTAGATAGAATTGAATACTGCAGAGCCAGGACCATATAAATACTTCTGATCAGTGGCAGAATTGGGATTAATCTACCAATGAGCTAAACAACTTCTAAAGAGATCTACTGAGTAAAAAGCAGGAAATAAGAACTAGGTATTATCATCATTATAATGTACCAAACACCTCAATTCCTACCGAAGTCAACAGAAATTGAAGCACTCAGCACCATGCACGGGCAATCTCACCAGATAAAATCCTGTCAAGAATACATCTACTTTTTACCTTAGTCTACTAACAAATATGTCTCCCAATACTGAGAGATGGATGTGAATCAGGACAGCATTAATATAAAACCTCAAATAGAGTGGATAAATGCTTACCCAGACCTAACACAGGCATTATACTGACTCAGTTAGGGATTTCATTTGCAGCAGCCAATTGTCCAAAAGCTTCTGGGCAGGGGCTATTGTTTATAGACAAGAGAAAGATTTTAGCTCTTCACTGGGGTACCCCATTGGTCTTGTGCAAACATCTGAAGTCAGCCAGGGTCAGGGAACACTCTCCTCTGAAAAGAGCTTGCTTATATTGCTGGGTTTGTTTTATATTTATTTATTTATTTTTAAATAGACTGTGCAAACTCCTAAAGACCTCTGTAATAGCAAAGATAAAGTTAATCCAGTAATGCTTTTACCATAGTAAAAACCACCAGAACAGAAACACATTATTGTCCTCTGATGGAATTTTAAATCAGTGTAAGGGATTAAACATTATCATCAAGTTGATGATAGTGACTTGGAAAAACAGAATGGATTATGGGTAACGACTGTGTACACCACTATTTGTGCTTAGCTCTCAGATTAGGGCCCAATCCTGCAAGTCCTTCCTCATGCAAGTAGCCCTTGTTCATGACAGTAGGTGGCTCTAATGGAATGACGTAGATGAGGAAGGTCTGCTTGTGTGATTAAGGTTTTGCAGGATCCACCTCTTAATTTGTCTCAGATGCTGAATACAGTTAAATGCATATTTTGTTTTTATGGTTACAGTTTTCAGAAGGACAGCCATGCATCTAGGCCAACAGTTTGAACCAAGAGCTTTACTGAGTTGCAAGAGGAGTATTTGCAACACTGGAAAATTCCTTTGTCTTCCCCTTATTATTCTGCTCACTGAGCAACTCTTGGGTGAGATACAGAGGATGTTGTTCTCTTAATGAGACATTCAAAAGTTAGTAAGCGGAACTGGGTCAGGGAACAGGTGCAAGATAGCGGCATCAATTTAAGAGCATGGCCCTACCATCAGTCCAGTGAAGTCTTCCTACAAAAATATTGAACCACCCCTCCTAGGAAACAATTCTGAAGTCGGGTGGCAGAGGCCTGCTGGCGCCAATAGTAATCTCACAAAACGCAAAAAGATTGACGACGATGTCATTGTGACGGCTCCACTGGCAATACAGCAACGGAGGCTAATAAAACCATGCAGAGCTTCCAATGTCACTTACATCAAGGCACCTTGAAATTAAGAGAGACCTGCTCAAGCTTGAGACTGACTGCTGCATCAGCTGCTAACACATTATGGGTGATGAGAGTGGCAGATGTGTTGTCAATCAGCGTGTGGGTTTATTGTACCAATTGTCTTTCGTGTGGAATAGCAACATGACTTCTAACTGAAGGCTTTGGAATGCACTGACTAGTGCCACTACTCCCTTTTACAGAATGGAATGGGAACTGCTCAGCTGTGTGTCATATGTCCTGTACTGTAAAAGCTAACAGATTCTCCTTTCGCTTAAGTCGCATGAGACTGTGTTTTTGGAGCAGGAGGATCAGAGTCCTAGTTTATTATTGCACAGGGTGGTCATATGAAATACCACAGCAACAGAACAGTGCCAATTGTGTAGTTCCAGATAACAATATTTTCCAACAGCTCTACTCACAGGCATAAGCCAGCACATGAGTCAGTACACATTTCTGGATTGTCAGTCTGGTGATTGTAATAAAGTATTCTGACAAATCCTTGCTGAACCAGTTCTAGTAGGTGTCATGAGATAGTTTCCATTTTCCAACGGGGTGCTCTATAAAATTGCCATATCATGCATCGGTCCAGCAACTCCACTGACGAGACAAGAGTTACTGTCTGGTAAGTTGTAATACATCTGGGTGCAACTTACCAGGTCAGTGCTACTGCCATTGTTGCGATAACATTTATCCTAATTGTGAGCTCAACTGTACAAAGCACGTGAAGAGTTCATAAAATGTCACAATAACCTATAGTTGACGCGAGAAGATACAAAAGGTCGGGAGAAAGACTAACTCAGTCCAAATGAAAAGGCCAACTAATACAACTAAAGGCCTGTGGTAAAGTCATGCCTGGTAAGCAAAAAAAGTGTAGAACAAGAAAACAACAAACCAAAATTGGTCAGTCATGAATTAGGCCTAACTGATGGACAAAATAATGAAGGGATAGGCTATTCTGCCCATCACTCCCTTTTGGGGTCCTCAGAAAGAGACATGCCTGCCACCCCCATCGTCTCTTCTTTGTCTAATCCTGACCGAGATCCAGGCCAGACTGGGCTAGAGAGACTGTAATGACATCCCCACCTCCACCGGCTCCAGCTGAATCCCAAACACCACTAGGGATGTTAGACGTTCCCACTGCCCCCCCCCCATGTTCTTTTCCTTCCCTACCTTAGCTCCCTCTTTTGCCTTCTGTTTAATAAGAGTCTGGCTTAGCTCTTAGGCCTGGTCTACAATGAGGGGGGAGAGAGCGGGAAATCGATCTAAGTTATGCAACTTTAGCTACGTGAATAACATAGCTGAAGTCGATGTACTTAGATCTACTTGCCGCGGCATCTTCACTACAGTGAGCCAACTGCTGCCGCTTGCCCATCAACTCTACCTGCACCTCTCGCCAAGCTCGAGTACAGGAGAGCCCTCGGGGATCGATTTATCGCATCTAGACTAGGCACAATAAATCGATTCCCGCTGCATTGATCGCTGCCTGCCGATCCAGCCTGTAGTGAAGACATACCCTTAGTGTTGTATATTTTGCAACACCGCTGTAAACCTGTGACCAAAGAGGCAGCTGAATGCAATGCCCACAACAGCCCAATGCTCGTACAAGTTTGCTGGGTCCCAGAACAACTGACAATACTGTAGGCTGTGCTTGTGTTTTCACGCGCAATCTCACTGAGGGAAAAGTCAACACCAGAGACAGAAACTGCATTGTCTGTCTGCTGTTCTTCCCTCGTGTGTTTGTCTTGTTGTGTCTTCTAGGAAATGGGATCGGACTTCAACAGCCCTGACAGGTCCAGCCCCTCTCAGTTAAATTCCTTTGCTCCCCAAAAAGGACAGTTATTGAGAGACACCATTAATGTCACCTAAAAGACTCAGACGGTGGGGTTTCCTTCTAAAAATTATTTACCGCCAAAGGCAAAGAGGACAAGGGATGTTGCTAAAGTGAAAGCCTTACTTAATATGTCACATTCTAAATGCTGTAACTGGGTTTTCCTTCTTTTTCTGGATCTTTAATAAAAGGTTTAAAAGATGCGCAATGGTGTGTTTGCCGTGGCACTAAACAGGCTGAGGTCTCTGTATGCCAACCCCCAAACCGTGTTCAAAACTGTTTAATGTTGGACAGTTACGAGGTCATGTTAACATCTTTGATTCTTCGGGCCCATATATTCCATCAATATTGATACAACATCACTGCACCTCCAGTCACGGTTGTGCATCAAAGCTGATGAGGATTCATCACTGACATAAGGATTGGCATTCAGACAAATGTGTTTAATTCTACCCTCAGTGAAAGGCGCCTCCTTTTGCTACCTGTAATCACTGAGTCAGAAGTGGCAAATGCCTTGTAGAAGAGCAAGGCCCCAATATAACTGCTTGAGAGATGGTCAGCTGCAAGGGTGAATCACAGAATACCAGGGTTGGAGGGGACCTCAGGAGGTCATCTAGTCCAACCCCTGCTCAAAGCAGGACCAATCCCCAGACAGACTTTTACCCCGGTTCCCTAAATGGCCCCCTCAAGGGTTGAACTCAGAACCCTGGGTTTAGCAGGGCAATGCTCCAACCACTGAGCTATCCCTCCCCACAGGCTGGATCCAGCCCACAAGCTGTTTTAAGCCAGCCCGGGGCACTGGGTCGGGCCCTGGACCATGGGGCCGGGGCGCTGGAGCCAGGAGATGGACCATGCAGCTCCCAGAAGCCGTGGCATGGCCCTGCTCTGGCTCCTATGTTCTCCAATGGGAGCTGCAGGGGCAGTGCCTGTGGATGGGGCAGCATGCAGAGCCACCTGACTGCACCTCCGTGTAGGAGACGGAGAAGGGACATACCACTGCCTCCGGGAGCTGCCTGAGGTAAGCGCCGCTAAGAGCCTGCACCCCCTGAGCTTCTCCCCATGCCCCAACCCTGATCCCCCTCCTGCTCGCAAAATCCCTCGATCCTGGAGCACCCTCCTGCACCCCAAACCTCTCATCCCTAGCCCGACCCCAGAGCCCACACCCCCTCCTGTATGCCAATCCCAATTTTGTGAGCATTCATGGCCCTCCACACAATTTCTACTCCTCGATGTGGCCCTCGGGCCAAAAACTTTGCCCACCCCTGGTCTACTGTATAGTTTTTCCTAGAAGAACCCCAATTATCAGACATAACTGGCCACCAAGGATTTTAGAGTAGAGCAGAGAAGAGAAATTTTTTCTGGCTACACAATCCAAGGCAAAGCTCAAAGATTTAGAGAGTTCTTGGCAAGACCAAACAAGTATTTTTACTGAGGGCTCAGCTGTGCCACTTAGGAGCTGCACCCACTTTAGGGAAAAGCACAGTCTGGCCATGAATTATTAAGAGCAGTTATACAAAAGCCTGAACTTTTAGAGACATTCTGCATCTGTGTACCAGCTTTTACCTCATTACTTACAGTGTGCTAATCTGAGGCATGGCTCAACCTTTTGGGTGAAATCCTGGTTTGTTGACTTCAACAGGGCCAGGATTTAATCCTTTGCGTTTAGCAAGAATGTTAACATACCTCCACTGAATGGAATTTTCAGTACAAGAAGGAGAAGGGCAGGTTTGTGTCTGAGTTATATCTGCTGACTTCAAGGATCAGAGCAAACCTTTATATTACTATGAGCACTTCAGGGTACCAAATCAACTGGGATAAAACCTCATGCACCACATTATGCCTCATGCATCAACAACAAATGCAATGATATAGATTTTAATAAGGATTCCCTGTGACTGTGCAGAGGCAGAAAGAACTGAGAATTGGCACTTGCATCACTGCCAGGAAGGGAAAACTTGGAAATCAAGCAGTCACGTGATATGGAAGTCACTACATGGAAATAAATGTTGAATCTCACAGTAAGCCAAACCCCGAAATCCTCGCTCAATCGAGCACTTCTCCTGACACTAATGGGGAGTTCTGTTTGATTAAGAACCCAGTAAAAAGAACCCAGTAAAAAGTGCGACAATGATCTCAGGGTTTGGCCTAAAGACATTTTTAAAAAGTGGTTGTCACTTCACTTTAACTCGGCTAAACTGGAGAAGAATTTAGAAGGTGAGAAAATCCATCTAGTACTCTTTGGGGTTAGAGCAGTGAGACACCAATTCCTTCTTCTCTGTTGATTCTACGAGAGAGGTTTCTGCTCCTTACTGAATAATACATATCATAGGCTGCACCTCTGATGCTCTCAGTAGGAGCTTATTCTAAAGCTAATTATGAGAAAATGTATTATTGCACATTCTATTGATTCTTGGTTGTCTTCTTATCGCTAGATCTGAACCCTGGGCCTGATGCACAGTAAGGCATGCTATTGGCATTTTCAGGAAACTTGACGTCTTGCATCATTGCATTATGATATCTGACATACAAAGGAGCATATTAAATGACTGCTCAGCTTGTGATAAGCACACTATTACTGCAGGATGGTTTCCTCAGGTCTAAAGATTCATAGTGGTAGCATTCAAGCGTGCAGAAAAGAAGATAAAATATAATTAATAAATTTCCATGGAGGCCAACAGCCTATTATAAGTATGTTCCTTGCTGTTTTCCACAGTGACCTTATGGCTCGTAAACATTACAGACCGTGACTGGTCATAGGCTCATACCAAGCTTTAATTTATGGCAGTGGTTGCAAGTCATGATTAGCTGGATTTAAATGGAGTCATTCCCGGTACCATTATTGGAAACAGTATGTACTTTGCATAAAAAAGGAGTTTTTGTTTCATTGTGGTTTTTTTTGCCATGCACTGTGCACAGAATATAAAATGCGAATTCCCCTGGGCTAAGGTCATGTCACAGAAGAAGGTAGATAATGATTTTTCTATTCTCTGTGTTTTGTTTCAATAAAGCGTTTGTCAGTGCTATTGTTAGCAATGAACACCACCAAGCTATAGCATGTCTACCATAAAGTTGGTAACCAAGCGCATAAAGCTCTTGAACGTAAAATAGCAATAGGACATGTTGAGGGTGGGGAGGAGTGTGAAAATTAGCTGATATACCAAGCAAAAAGTTATTGACTTGAAATGTTTCCAACTTAAGCTCACATCATCAATATTGAAGAGACATGTAATTATCCAGCCTCCAATAAGACTTCCACCTTAAAGCCATGATAACAAAAATACACTGCCTTTCAATAGCACCTTTCCGAAAAGGATTTCTATGCTTTGAAAATATTATTTATGCATCACACCACCAGTGTAAGGGAAGTACTACATTTTCCATATTTGATCAAATCAGTAATACAATGGCACAGAGAGTTCATGATTTCATTAAGGAACTTATCTACAGACACCTTAGGTAGAAACCTTTGGCCTAAAATGTCTTGATGAATATCACCCATGACGTGTGTGGTGGGATGGGAATCTTGAAGCCCAGACTCCTACTTTAGTCAATAATCAAGAGTAAAAATGTATGATAAGGACAAAGAATGAAATCCTGGCTCCACCAAATCAATGGCCTGTCACCAAAGTCAATGGAAAATCTCCCATTCATGTCAACAAAGCCAGGATTTCACCCAGTGTTTGAGACTTTTAAAATGTATAATACAGTTCTTTCTGCTGCTCACAACAGCCTCTTTTCAAATTTCACTTCAGGTCAGCCCAGCTCTCCAAAACAAAGCCAAAGCCTATGTTTAAATGACAGAGTGCGCCGGAGTCAGACTTGGTGTGAGTGACTTCAAACAAGTTGTGAACACTGGAGCTTAATTATCTCTCCTGGGTGCAGCAGAGGCGGAGAAGCACCCAAGGAGCCACTTGCAGCTCTCTCTTCCTGGAGGTACAGTCTGGAGTAGACAAGTCCGCCTGCCTGACCGACCATCAAATGATCTGGCCACTCATTCCACTCCTGGCACATCTCCTACATCAGGTGCAGGAAAGAGGTTTAGTCCTGGCTACATCAGTATTATCACATAGGGGAGTTTCATAACTGGCTACTTAAGCTAGCTAGCCATAATAGGGCTCAGGACTGAGCCCTAGAGGTTTAAGCATTTGATCTAATATGGCTATTTAATTAAATCCTACTAAAAATGTAGAGTTTCAGGGTAAGTGGTTTCAAAACTTGAGTCATCAAGAACACAGGTGCCAGTGGCATGGTTAATATCCACCTTGTTACTCCACTATTCAGTGCACAGTCTTCATGCCAGAAGTAAATACCAATCATTGACTGCACACACCGTTTCCTGTATCTCACAGGCGGTTTGTATTGATCCACTGCCAGAGCTTAGCTGCAGGGGTTTTGTTACAATATTTTCAGCAGGCTCAATCCTGGTCTCCTGTTTGCAGGTACAATTTGCCCACACAAAATTTATGGGTGCAAGTTTGATCACTTCTGACTCTTGGGTGTACAGCCACAAAGAGGTACAAGTGGTCAGGTTTACACCCACAATTCAATTGCGAGCACAACAATGAAAGTTCAAATCTTGACAGTGCCCCCTGTACCTGAGAGGTGGAGCACCTGAAAAATGTACCTCAGCTCCTGTTTTACCCTGGGATTTTTAACTCCCATTTCTACTTTATTATTCTTTGAGCACCGACTATTTCTCCCCACCTCCTTCTCTTTTCTTTGTTCCTATCAATTTTCTAACAAAGTAACAGGTTTTCTTCAAAGAGCAGAGCAGTGATTTGTTCTGTTCTGCCTTTCATAAGAGTAAGAGAGGAGATAAAGGGGTGAAAGACATCTGGACTGCATGTGACAGAACATGTGATCTCTTGTCACCATCTGATCCCAGCTGGAGGAATGAAACAACCAGAGGCTGCTGTGAAGTCAAATGATGAAGGCTATGCGTAAATGTCCAAGAATGAGAAGCCATTCCAGGGGCACAGAGATGTGTGCTCCGTGCACTGCTATTTAATACAATGCAACTAGGCAGCAGATACTCAAAAGGCATGAGGGAAAATGTTGAATTATTGTCAGAAGAGAACTGGGAATGTCTAGAGCAACTAAAAAGGAGTTTTTGGCTCACATTTTCCAAGCGACAGCAACTTAGCCTTTAAAATTGCACCCAAAATATTTTCCCCATGCAAGCCATTCCGCAAGGTCTTGCGTATTAATCATTGTATTTGCACAATATGGGCCTGATTCTGATCTCAGACTAACATAAATTGGAAGTAACTCCACCGAAGTCACTGCAGTTACACAAGCATAAACTCATTGAAAGTGAGAATAGAATCAGATACAGTCAGGGGGGCCGGAATAATTTGTATAGCGGGGGTGATGAGAGCCATTGAACCAAACTGTAAACCCTGTTATATGATGGAAACCACTTCAAGCCAAGGGATGTGGCAGCACACCCAGTACCCCTAGTTCCAGCACCTATGGATACAGTGTGTTCAAATCTAAATTACATAATTTGCCAGCTCATACCAACATTTCTGCACATGCAAGAATGTGTGCATCAAAATTTGCATGCACGAAATTAAAGGTGTAATTTTAGATGTCACTATTGAACATTTGGGCCTTTGACTGTGCACTTTTGTTGGCCTAATGCCTTAACTGCACGCTCTACTCCTTCAACAGTCTTTTCTGCTGAATTAACTCGTATCCCCCTGTAAATCTCATACCATGACATGTCCCCAAAATGCCAGCAACTTGCTTTGCCCCGCTGGAGGTACACTGATCTAGTCATGGTTCAGAAGCCTGAGTTGAATATGCTGTGCACATTCATGTCCTTAACTTGTCCATCATCACCACTTAGCGCACACAGGTCGTTCCTGTTGAAAATCTGGCCCTCATTTTTCCAGCCACCTCACTTTATTCATTAAGGGTCTGACCCAGCATTGTGCTGAGCACCTTCCATTGATCATGCCAGAAACTGGAGTTGAAGGGGCTCAGCAAGCTGTATTCAAATATCTTTTCCATGTTGTTTTCCTTTCAGAAAACCAAACCAACCCTATACAAAGACCCATGATCCAACAGTGTGTGTCATTCCCCGCCTAAGCCTCAAATCCTGCTCCCAGTAAATGACCATACACCACACGCGTTAAGACGGCAAAGTATCATTCTCTTTCTCTCTCTGCTCAGCTTTGGCTGGCAAATGAAGACCTAGATGGCAAGCTCGGTTTCCAGCTGGCTGCTCACCCCCTTTCTGCCTCAGGCTGTTGTGTTGGAACGCTGCAGTTGCCTCAGGTGCTGTCATGTGGTTAATCTGCAGTCAGGCTTTCTGAGAACTCAGATACAATGTTTGTTTTCATAAAAGTCTCTCCAGACTCAATGGACCACGTTGCTTTCAGGAACCCACTACTCCCCACTAGGCAAAGAAGAAAGTAAAAGGCTAGGATGTGTTATGAATACATTATCCTAGGTGTGCTTGGTGCTTCACGGACAAGTAATGGACCCTGGGCCTCATTCTCCTCTCATATTGGTAACTGCAGTGAAGTCAATGCAATTACATAAGCAGGTGTGCGTGATAGCATAATTAAATGTACACAAAACATATACAGCCCAATTGGTCCCTGGCTCTGTCCTCACACACTATCCAGCCCTGCAAACAGGCAGTAGCCCGGAGCTGCAGCCTGGTACAATGGTCTGACACATATGGGAGCTGCTGGGGACCTGATCCAGTCTTCCTCATATGGTTCAGAGCATAAGAACTTCCTACCCAGCAAACCAGAACAGACCAGAACTGGTGGAGAAGGCAGGGAAATGCTCATGTTCCTCTCTCTCTTCCACTTACTCCTAACCTACCTTCAGCCTCCGGCATAGAAAGTATGGCTTCAGCAAACTAGTCTGTGCTAAACTCAACAGGGACTGGAGCATTATAAAGCTAGGCCCAGGACTGAGCAGCCATAATTAGTTCCTGAAGGTTCTTCCCACATCCAACAGTGACTGGGTTCAAGAAAGGATCTGGGCCAGTGTGTTAAATTTGGGGGACTAAAAATATATATCTCACATAAAAAAGTGCAAAAAGGGTATTTTAAGTGGAAATCTCAAGACAACCTTAACAATGGAATCACCACCTACACCTCTGCAAGTTAGATGCCTTAGGACTACATTCACCATGTACAGAAGTTGACAATTCCACTGATGTCAATGGAGCTGCGCCTGCCTATGTCACTGGTGAATTTGGTCCTATGTGTATACATATGTACTGTATATCAGAGTCACAAAATACTCAAATGCAGCCACCTCAGGGTAGAATGATGTTTAACAGTATGGAGCCCTTCCCAACGATTTAAGTCAGACAGGAAGATGAGTGCACTCCGTTTCTGGCAGTGAGCTTAAAATAAATGTCTAACATGTAGAGGCATCAATACAGCATTGCGTGTTGAAGTGATGATCTTGACCTGCTGGGGCAACTCAAAACACATCATCATTATATGCAGACTCCCAGTGAGGCAGTGATGAAAGAGCTGTTGAATTAACAAAATGTCTTATTCTCCTAGTCAAAAATTCCTAGACTGGAGTCAGATAGCTGGATTCAAGATGGAATAGTACCTTTGTTCAGGAGGCCAACCCAAGCGGGAGGTAGGAGAAAGTACCACCAATTCCCAGGGTGAAATTCCTAAGAAATTTCTAGCACAGCAAAAGTGACCTTGGAATGCCTAATGTTTGAGGTTTTCCCTCCCAACATCCCCAGACACAAGCAGAGGGCAATGATGTGGATTCTAGCAATTGCGATGGGAAACCATTCCACACCATAATGGAAAACTAAGGCACTTAGTTCAAGACAGAAAACGCAAATGGCGCTGTGAGGTTTGAGCGCTCGCCCAGACCTCCTCAGAAGGGGTAAAAATGAAAATGCTAATTAGCCCCCGTTGTTGGAAGAATGCCCTGAAGAAACGTGACTCAGAATGGGCTGCAAATCATAAAATAATAAAATAATAATAATAACAACAACAATAAAAAAGCCACAATGCTCTGGGGACATTAAGCATTTACAGAGAATTGTTATTTGGCTGATTTTCACACTTCATTAGTATATGCATAATTTAACAAGTGAACATACTAGGGTTGGCATGACATAAGAGCCACTTTCTTGAAACATGAATTGTAAATTGAGGTGGCCCCTTTTAGTCATTTTAATCATGGTGGAAAAGCAACAGGGATCAAGTCAGCAGATCAAATAGAAATTAACTCTACTTCAGGAACATAAGATCAAATTCTGAGCTGGTGTACAGGCATACAAATCCACAATCTTCAGAGGGAGTTCTTCGTTTGGTAGATTGTATTCAATTTTATAGCGAACCTTTCATAGGTCAAGATATTTTAAAGCCATTAATACGTAATGCGTTCATTGTGTGTCCTTCACTCGCATTTAATTTGGAACTATCTGCCCAAGAGGGTACAGCAAGTTAACAGGGAATTAATTATCCACTAACTGTGCTAACAAAATATCAGATGCTTAGATGTCCAAGTGCTATAAAATGCACCCACAATTATTTGCACCTGCAAAATAATACTAAATAATATGTTGCTCTTATATAGCACTTTTCACTCATAGATCCCAAAGTGCTTTACAAAAGAGGTCAGTATCATCACCCCCATTTTAATGATAGGGAAAATGAGGAACAGAAAGGAAAAAAGGCACTCGCCCTAGGTCAACCAGTTGGCCACTGGCAGAGCTGGTAATAGAAGCCAAGACTCCTATGTTCCAGCCCAGTACATACTGCCTTCCTAGCACCTGCAATTATTTCCACGATCGTAATTGGGGATAGAGCTGGTTGACATTTTTTGCTGGGTTGTTTGGGGTTTTGGGACATAAAACGGGGGTTTGACAACAACAAAAATTGTCACTGATTTTGAGTCCAGATCTGCACCTGAACTTTCCAACTTAGGCATATCTGTAAATGTCCCAAATTAAAATAAGGAAATCAAACACATTTGAACTTTGAGGACGTTCAGATTTGGATCCACATTTTGTGACTCATACTATCTCTGCTTGTCAGATGGTTTCTCCCAGCTTTTTGATAACCATGGTTTCTTTTTAAATTCAATGGATAAAATCATTACAGATGGCAAACTATAGACTGTCTTAGCTCTGAGCAGCCCACCACACCTACACAAGGAGACAAAGAAAACCAGAATGTTCCTCCTATATCCCAAGAGCTGAGATGATGAGATATGTTGGGTTAGAACAACATTCTATAGCTGTGCTTCAAAATGCAGCGCTCAGCAACGAGCATCTGAGCTAACGTCTGAATGCCCCAGATACCCCAGATTATTTAATAGCTGTAATTATGCCATGGAGTAATGTGTTCTTTGGCCTGTCAGTCACAGAGAGTACTTCTGTCGTAACCACTGGCAGAGGGGAAATCTGTTTGCCACCCTAGGTCCCAGACCTGGAACTCAGTTTGCATAAACTGGGAAACATCCTGGTAAAGATGCAAGTTAATCCTTTTGCCGTTGGCCTCTTCCACACTTGTGCTAGTCAAGGGAACGTCAACGTCTGACACAATGAGCAGCAGAGCAGGAGTGTTTTCCAACTGGACATACACAGAACATTCAGCAGGCACCAAACTGTTACGATTTTCCAAAAACCATTTAATGGTGTTTGTATAGTTACTGCATGCTCAATAGGTGGTGAGTCCTAAAAGATATATTACAAGGAAGCATCTGTTATAGAGATTCATTGTCACCTTATATTCACACTATGCTCTTGGTATTTATTTAAGGGACTCATTTTTGGAAGTGTTCACTGTTCAGTCCCAATTGGAGTCAGTGCTGGCAGTCAGGCCCTTAGTGTACCCCAAAGGCTTTAGTCAAGACACAGCGTGGTTGACTAGGATGGTTTGGCCCACGCACAGGTGAGCAAGGAAGAGAGGCGCAAGCAGCAGCACACTGGGCCTGGTTTTCAGAAGCGCTGAGTAGCCATAACTCCAGCTGCTCCCACTGACTTCAGCAAGTGCTCAGCCCCTCTTGAAATCAGGCCCAGTGAGAGTCATTGCACTCGAGGCAAGTGCCAGCATTAGCCTCTGCAGTGAGGGCATGGAAGAGGCAAAACCCTGGAAGACCTTCTGCAGAAGGGAACATGTGCAGTGACTAAGTCAAAGGTGACACAGTAGCTGCACTGCCCCTGAAGGATGTGTTGTGTGGATCTTCCATCCTTCCTCCCAAACAGAGAGCAGTGCCTGCAGAGCTGTTCACCTGTATTTCTTCTCCTGCGGAGAGGCGCTCTCTATCAATGAAGATGCCCCACTGAATTACTCAGACTGGCACAAGAAAGGAATTGGACCTGACTGTATTTTTGAGAACCTTGGGCTGGATTCTCCCTTCATACTGGTGTAACTCAACAGTAACTTCCCGGAAGTCAGTGGAACTCCACTGACGTAAAAGCAGTGAGAACGGAATCAGGCTCTTCATTTTAAAGCAGCCCCATGTTTTACTGTGTGTTTGTTTCAATCCTGACAGTTTAGCTGGCAACCACAAAACGGAAGCAATTCTAGTTCATAAAAAGGTACTCCCTGAAGAGCCCAACTCCCCCGGTGACCCTTAGGTCTGCAGAAAGAACTAAACCACATGGTTAGTGGTGCAAGGGACTCTACCATGCACATGGAAGAGCATAAAACATACAAGTAAAGAGAGAACAGTGGAAGGTGATTAAACAGTCTCGCTGTCTGGAGCCCCCTTCTCTCTATTTTCCCTGACCCAGGGCCAGCAGTACTTCCAAATTCATTGAAGCCCCCTAGCCATTTTATTAACATGCATTTTCAGTCTTCTCCACTTAAATCAACCCTCTTTCTGTAAGGCTCGGTTTCTCTGCCTTTGATCAGTTAATTGGCTTTCACCCTCTGATCCCTTTATGCCACCTCAACATGCAAACTGGCTCTTTCACTGCCTACTTCACCCCAACGTTTTTTTACACTCTGCTGGCTCTCTTGTTCAATCCCTTCACCCCGTCCCTCACCTCACCAGCTCGTCCCTCACCTCCTAATTTGTCACACAAGTGAAAGGAAGCCTCAAGGTGTCACTGATTAGTCTGTCCTTGCTTTGTTTCCAATGGGGGCATTAAGCCTTTTTCCAGGCATCTGCCAGAATGTTGTCCCTGAATAGGGTGACCAGACAGCAAGTGTGAAAAAAATCGGGACGGGGTGGGGGTAATAGGTGCCTATATAAGAAAAAGCCCCCAAAATCAGGACTGTCCCTATAAAATTGGGGCATCTGGTCACCCTATCCTTGCACCATGCATCTGACAAGACATTTTTACCCCAAAGAGCAAATTCTGCTTCTCATCTTCCAGGCCTTAGAGGGCCCTGCATATGTGGAAAGAGTAGTGGAACTCTGAGGGGAGGGGAAAAGGGGTGTAAAAGGTTTGTGGAGGCTTGTTCAGGGGAGCTACACTTTCTGCATACTATGTACGGCACATACTGGCTCCCTTGTAACCCAGCACAGAGGGAACAAGGGATCTGTTAGGACGGGACCCTACCAACCAGTCCCTGACTCCATGGCACAGAGTGGGAACACCAGCCACTGGCCTACTGCTGCTCTGTGGCCGGATGAGGACTTCTTCCTCTCCTGCCTTCATCTCCTAGCACCTCCTCATTCGACCTGTGCACTTGGGCTGTGCACCAGGATAGGAGATCACCTCAAAGGGCAGGGCTTACTTCATTCAGCAGAGAGAGGGCTCATGGAACCCAGCATTGGCTGCCATTAATCAGTCTCCTCTAGGCAACAGATCAATATGAAGATGTATCAACTATACCTCCCATGCTGTGCGTTTCATTAGGCTTTTCTGTATAACACAGGGACTGCTATAACTACAGAGGGAGCTAATATAACCTAGTAGAGTCTTTGGGTATGGCTACACTTGCACTTCAAAGTGCTGCCACGGCAGTGCTTTGAAGTTTCGAGTGTGGTCCCAGCGCTGCACGTACTCCACATCCTCTATGGGTGTAGCTTGCAGCGCTGGGAGCCACGCTCCCAGCGCTGCGGCACTGTTTACGCTGAGGCTTTACAGTGCTGTATCTTGCAGCGCTCAGGGGTGTGTTTTTTTCACACCCCTGAGCGCGAAAGTTGCAGCGCTGTAAAGCGCCGGTGTAGCCATGTCCTTTGGGAGGTTGCTCAGCTTCAGTGGGTAGAGAGGGGTCAAAGAAATAGTTCCCCCTTCCAGCCCTATTTTTCCTAACGGTGGCATAGGCCTCTCTGTTACTATTCACTCAGGAGTATTTGCGTTAGAAAGCTGCAGAGCCAGCACTTAAGCAAATGATAAAGGGCACACTTTCCCAGAGTTACCGTGAGAGCAGATAATCTTCCAGCACATTTATCAAAGTGCCTACAGTTCTCATTTCAATGCGGGAGAAACAAAGATCACTGCATTTAAATGAAAAAGGAAAAACACTAAAGCATACCATCAGTTCATGCCCATGGGTTCCTGCTGCCTCTTGTTTACTTACACAGCAATGACACACAGGCCTGTTTGTCAGCTAAGACTTTACTTGGGGAGGTTAATTGTAGCTGAAGGTGATGCCAACATCAACAAACATAAAATTTCAATGTGGACAAGTAGCCAAATGCATTCACTGTATATAAGCATCCAAGGTCAATAAGGGAAGTGTGAAACTGATTATGGCTCCTATGCCTCAGGCAGCTTAGGACTCAATGTGCTGGAGAGAAGATGTTTTTTAGAGAGTGTGGGGTGGGAGGGGAGTAGTGGATGCCAACCTACCACCACTAGTCTTGGTCTTCTCTTAGCTGCATTACAGCCAGCACAGGAGCAGAGCAACTAGTCAAGAACAAAAGAGAGAAGAGAACAAAAGGAGATTTGAAAGGTAAAACAAAAAGCAGGGGTGAACCAGAGAGAGATGAGGCTTTTGCAAAACTAGTGCAGTAACTCTCTGTATCCCTAACAATCTGAAACAGCTATATTTGTAAACCATCATTTGCAGCTGTAATTTCTCCATATTTTAACAGATGTTCCATTTATGAACTGCAAAAGGATTTGGGACTTATGAATATTGCTGTGGGGCCCAAGAGATTTTTTTTTGGTATGATTTACTGACCACAGGCCATTTGTTTTACAACAAAGATGCTCAATGATCCATACATGCTGATTTATTCAGGCCCTGTATATAGTAATGGTTGATGTCTCCCTGGTTCTCTTCATTAGCATCCAAAAAACGATTGGAGGAATGCAGATTATGAGAGCAATTCCCCGTTACTCTACATGATAGTTCATTAGCTTGGGTGGAATTGATCCGCAGAAGAACTAGGATCATGATAAGAGGAAATCTCACTTATTAAAAACAATTAAGGCAGATTTCAGAGGTAAATAAGGTTTCAGCTTCAGGGCATGAGTAACATTGTAGTTGTGGTGGGGAGTTTTCTATCTGTAAAGATAACAATAGTTCTCAACATGCCATTTGCTGGTTAACACTTACATTACACTGACATTTTCTAGAGTAAAGCAAAGTGGCAATGCTTCCCCAGTGCAGCTCCCCTCGTGGATGAGCTAGCATAGACCAGCAACACCCAACCTTTAGTGTATGTATTATCCAGTTAAGGCAGACATATCCATGCTAGCTCTGACTGAGCTAGTGCGTTAAATACAGCAGTGGAGCTGCAGCTCCACAGGTGGAGAGACAGGCTAGCCACACTGAGTCCCATTCCATTTGAAATCCTAGGTACATACTCAGGGCAGCTAGCCTATGCTGCCACCCATGCAGCTGTGGCTACATGGCTATTTTTAGCACACTAGCTTGATCAGAGCTAGCATAGGTATGTGTGCCTTAACTGGAAGTTGCGCCTTCCAGCTCAATCAGTGCTAGTGAGGGTATCCACCTAAGCTGGGAATTATACCTCCAGCTCCAGCGTAGAAATAACCTTAGTGGCTTAGACATAACCCTACTCGCTTAGACAACATAATGCTAAAAATGCCTGAGCCCTGTGTGCGATGCATCTTCCACCTTTGCTACCATTAGTGGCAAGTTACAGCTACAAAGTGTGCTGGCAGAGATACCGCTTTAGAATACAAAAATGAAGAGACAGGAAAGGGCTAACCTCAGCGCCTCTCTCTCTCCTCCTCTCACTGTCCTGCTTCCCTCTCCTAACCCCTCTCTCATTCTCACTCCTTCCCCCAGGCTCCTCCTGCAAATGCTGAAAGAGAACACATACCACGCTGCCCTGTGGATGGCAGAGAATCTCATGCTCCCTACCTGCTCCCACTCTCCAGCCAGATACCCCTTTAGAACAGAATTATTTCCAGGCTGTAGACTAGTAAGTGACACTGGTTGGAAAATTGATCAATATTTTCACAAAAATGTCATCCTGTCCTTATCGCCCACTCCTCAGTAAAATTCACAATTTTGATTGGGGGGGGCGGCTCCTGAAGGTTAAAATGTCAATGGAAGCTGTGGTTGCTCATTGCCCTTGAGAGGTTCCATGGGTAAGTGCAAAGGGCCCCACATCCCGAGAGGATGGAATGCATATATATTTATGTGTTTTAAGACAACGGGAAGATTCCTTTCCCATGTCCTGGGGAAACCTCACCCGGCCCCTGGTATTTTCTTTCACTGCATTGCCCACCTCCACTCTGCATTCCTGTCTTGGTCTGACTTGTCCTAACAGCAGTTTGATATAGTGCACTCCTGAGTCTGCCACTCTTAAACTGCTAGACAGTGATGACAGATGACCGCCACTCAGAAGATACCAAACACTGTGTGGTCTCCCCTTTCAGTCCCATTGCTAATGAGCTGTGGATATCAATGGGGTCCCGAAGTGCAGAATACCAGATGGTCTCGTGTTTAAAACAAGCCAAGGGCTGACCATACTGCCCCAGAGTCTACAGGGATAGAGTGTCCTTCCAATGTTGTATTCCATATAAATAAATAATAGCACAGATTACTACCGTCCTGCTGTCCAGACATTCCCTGGCACTGTTTGCAGCTGTGCTGTGCCAGTGGGAAAGAACTGGCAAGTGAAACTCACTATAAATACAAGTGAAATTGACAAGTCGACCTTCATTGTCCAAGCTGAACCGCTGAAGGTAAAACATCCAGCATAGCCAGAGTAAGGGGAAAAAAGCATGCACATTTTTACAGTGTTTCTGTTTTACCAATCTAAAGTCCAGGGGACGAAAATGTTGAAAGGGTATTTAAGAGAAGATCTTTATCCTAACAGTGCCCCTTTACGAGTATGTGAGAAATTTCATGAACAGGCAAGAATTAGAATCAAACTACTGATCGGCCAAGAACAAGGTAATGCTTGGAAGGTACTTATTGATTTTTTTGCTGCACATAAATAATTACAAGTGGAGACAAAGTACTTTGAAGCTGAACTTATTGTATGAGCAAAATCATAGCAAGGGCAATAAATTATGCAAAACGATTTCTGCTTGGAATTTCAATATCCCAAGGTGATGCAAATAGGTACTTTTTTAACCTCTTCTTAAAATCCAAAGAAGCTATGGGAGCGAAACATATGGTTCAAGTTAGTTACCAAGAGGAAGCTGAATGCTAGGATTTGGTCAATTTGTTTACTAATATGTATATGAAAACATGACAAGCAAGAGTTGAGGGAAATCTCCCCCAGTTTTCACTTGCAAAACAGACTGTAGAAAGGAATTATAAGCGAGGTAGTTTTGCCTCTGGGATATTTGAGCAGTGCTCTTCTGAGAAATTAAATCAAAAGCTAAAATACATGGACCTTCATCCTAACAAAGGAACTGCGAGGATATCGGGGATTTTTTATTGTGCGGAAAACCTACAGCAATTTTATTGTATTGGAATAGAACAACACTACTGAGGAATTGTTTAGAAATTATAGTGTCTCATTCCAAGTCAATGTTTATGGGTGTGAACTAGGATTAACTCTACTGAAGCCAGTGGAGCCAGCCCAGTATAACAGAGCATCAGAATCAAATCCTTATTTTTACTTGGGCTTTTCTCCTATCCCAGAGGAAGGAGGGATAACAAGTGCCAGAACCCAGAAGATAAACCTGTCTTATCTTGTTACTCAGCATTACATTTCTCTACCAAGCCCTACATCCCACACCGTCCTCCCCCAACCCCAACAACATGCACTTTGTAGGAATCCTTACATGCCCTAGTTGGCACAGGGCTCCACAAAACTTGGGGCCAGCTCTACCCAAATTTTTGACTCTTCTCCCAAAGCTCGGACATCAGCACAACAATTAAATAACTGAGGCCAAAGAGCATTTTGGGAACTAGCATGTGTCCAACTTGACTTCTTGCTGCAGATAAATCCCACTTTAGTCATCATTGATAATATTAACAAGATGTTTGTGCAGCTAAAAGCAAAGCCACAAACACATTGGCACAAGCATCAGGAGAAGACCAACGACCAAAAAAGGGAAGAGGTTGTGCATATGGATTTCCACTCTCAACTTTCAAACAGGGATCACTTACACAAATGCCACAAGTGGAAAGGTGTGGAGGTACATGTCTCACACAATGCCCATGGTCCCAAGCTCCACTCACAATCCTAGAGTATTTTCTAAAATGAGGACCAAGCCCAGGGATGTCCATCCTGAGCCTGAGAAGGAGCCAGAATTTACCAAGGTACATTGCCAAAGAGCCACATTAATAAATCAGCAACCCTACTTCAGCTCGCCCCCTGGCTCCCAGCACCTCCCGCCCACTGGCAGCCCTGATGATCAGCAGCTCCCACTCCCTTCCCACACCTCCTGATCACCTGTTTCATGGTGTGCAGGAGGCTCTGGGGGGGAGGGAGGAAGGAGTAAGGACATGGCAGGCTCAAGGGAGAGAGTGGGAAGGGGTCGAACAGGGGCAAGGCCTATCGCAGAGCCAGGGGTTGAGCAGTGAGCACCCCTGGCACACTGGAAAGTTGGTGCCTGTAGCTTCAGCCCCGAAGTCAGTGCCTATACAAGGAGCCGCATATTAACTTCTGAAGAGCCACAATTGCTAGAGAGTTGTGCATGCTCAGCGACCCACAGGAAGCTCTTGCCAGCTTGCAACATTGGTCCCAGGAATAGTGAAAAAGTTAATGTTCAATTGATATAAATGAATGAGTCGGCCCTCTTTCAAGATGCAAGCGGCCACTCCCTGCTGTTCCATTTTGGTGGTGGTGAGGAAACATTTCCCCTACCCCAATCATTTTTTCTAGTAGGAGATGAAAACATGGAGAAAAAAAATTGGATTCCCCTCCTCACAACAATTTTTTTTTAGGGGAGGCAGAGAGGTCAAAAAACATGTCAGCCAAAACAAAAAGACGTTTTGCGAAAATGTTTGATGAAGCCTACTCCAAACACTTGTGAAGGACTATCCCTGCTCCAAGGCATTTGCAGTCTGAGGAAATCTGTTCTGAACTGTGCCAGAGGATCAACTGACCAAGGATTTGAGTAGCTTCAAGCTTCAAAACTGAGGAGACCTTGTGAGCAGTGCTGGTTTATCTAGGACCACTGGCTATTCGCTTCATCTGACTCCTGCTTCTATAGCAGGAACTCGATAGGTTTGTCAATGAACAAGGCTAAAAGATTCATTCCACTGCAAAGATATCTAGACTTGTAAGAAGATAGTTCCAAATCAAAGTATCACTTCCAAAGGGAAGGGAGGGACAGACTGCAATGGCTTCAGCTAATATTATCTAGCATGAGTTACTCCTGCAACACAAATGAGCGAGGTTTTTTAGATAAAGAGTTATTAATATTTAAACAGATCATTACATTTAAATTTACTATTCTAAGGGAGAGTGACCAATTTTAATTAGGCATTTAATTAAAACTTTTAGCATTAGGATCTATTTTCGAGGTTTGCCGGATTCAAGGTCACAGACTAAGTGGCTAAAGACTCAAGTGACTAATCAATAATTATATTTTGGGATAAAGCTCAGGGCTACTTCAGAGCCACACAGAATGGTCCAAATAAACAGGATTATCCACCAGACAGTCAAAGGGGCAATTACAAGGGCATGGACACAGCACAGTGGACCTGTAAATTACTTTCTCTTCAAGCAGTCAAGACCTGAAAAACCCTCAGTGTTCTACAGCAGCGATTCTCAACCAGGGGTCTGTGAGCCCCGGGGCCCCCTCATCCCACAGGGCAGAAGTCCCAAGCCCTGGTGCCCTGCAGGACAGAAGCCCTGAACCCCACCGCCTCCCCCCCCCTTCCGCAGCTGGAGCCCACCACTCGCAGGGCTGAAGAGCCGAGATCCTCACAGCTAAAACTCGGAGCCCTGCCCACCCCGCTGGGCCCTGGAATTTTTATAGCATGTTAAGGGGGGCCTCAGAAAGAAAAATGTTGAGAACCCTTGTTTTATAGCACCTGGATTTTGCACAGCTCTTGGAGGGCAAAATGCAAGGAAGTGCTAAGGTTTTAATTTCATTACCATCATCCAGGATCAGGCTAAAATTAGAAAGATCTCTGACTGAACATTTCATTATTAAAATCATAGTAAATTGCACTTCTTTTCTTTGAGTCTCAGCATCCTGGACGGATTCCCCTCTGTTGCAGGGCAGTCACCAGGGGAGTGTACACACACACACACACACACATATACTTCTGTGGGTACTACCAACAGTCCACCAACAGTGGCTATTGTTTGTGTTTAGTTTTTCACTGATGGGGTGACAGATTTAAGTAATAACAGATCTTTAGGATCAGCTGGGCTTTCCTCTTAGATTCCAACAGCTTAAAATGAACTGTAGTAAAAATCTGAAATCTAAAAACCAAATGAGAGAGATTCTTTGAAGCACATTCTGAGGACATGATGAACACTAGCCTATTAGCTGAAATAACTATTTCTCTAAGCAGAATTAGAAGTTGATAATGATAAAAGTTGCCACAAGAACTGGCTAACAAAATAAAAATGCAGATGGGGCACACAGGGATTTGAACCTTCATCTGATGGGTGGGAAAAGACAGCACACAGCAGATCACATGTGAAGTGCTTCTCTCTCTTCAGGAACAAGAGTTGTGAAATGAGAACTGCCTGATTTTCAAAACTGTCAAGACAAGGAAGCGCAGTCTAGTGATTGGAATGGGGATGAAGATTTGGAGCATTTATTTGCCTCACTCAGGTGTTTAGAGATCCAGTAATTTAAAGAACTATGGAGACAGATCAGTTACACAGGCCAACCTGGCTCACTTGGCAAGGCAGGGTCATTTGAACAACATGTGTTTTAATACCACCAAACACAAGGTCATACATTTAGGAACAAAGAATGGAGGTTACATTTATAAGATGCGAGGCTGGGTCCTGGAATGCAGTGACATTGAAAAGAACTTAAGGGTTGACTGGTAGATAACCAATTGAACATGAGCTCCCAGTGCTAAGATTTAGCTAAGAGGGCAAACTCAGTCCTGAGATGTATTAGCAGGAAAGTATCAAGTAGGATTAGTGAGGTGGTATTACCTCTGTATCTGGCATTAGTGAGACAGCTACTGGAATCCTGGGTCCAGTTCTTGTGTTTGCACATCAAAATACTGGAAAGGATTGAGGAAAAAAGCTACATGAATGATTTGAGGCCTGGAACACATGCCTTATAGTGAGACACTTATGAAGCTCAACCTATTTAAATTTATCCAAGAGAAGGTTAAGAGGTGACTTGACCACGGTCTACAAGTACCTACGTGGGGAAGAGATATTTGGCAGCAGATGCTTCTTTAGCAGAAAAAAAGGCATAACAAGTTCCCGTGGTAGGAAACAGATGCTGGACAATTTCACACCAAAAATAAGGCACAAACTTCTAACAGTGAAGGTAATTAACCATTGCAACAACTTGCCTAGGGAGTCACGGATTCTCCATCACTCAAACTTTTAAAATCAAATCAAGAGTGGATGTCTTACTAAAAGATATCTATAGTTCAAACAGAAGTTATGGACTTGATGCAGAGATTAATGGCTGATGTCATTTGCCCTATGATATGCACAGGGGCAGAAAGAGAGGATCATAATGGTCCCATCTAGGCTTAAAAATCTATGAAATCTTCAGAAGAAAGTTGTGCATTATTATTGGATCCTTCACTCAGGAAAGGGAATTTTTGGTTCTACTAATTGCTTCTGGTTTTCGAATGAAACCTTTAGGCCTGGAAAAAGATGTCTGTGAACAACTGCAATTCTGCCAGTTCAAGCTGTGGGTCAGGTTTTATGTGCACGGAGAAGATTAACTTTATTGCTAATGAAGAATTTAATTACAAAAAGATACAATTAACCAAGTGTTCTCGGTCAATACAACAGTGGTACAAACAGTGCTCAGAAGTGTTCGAGTGTGCTACATGGAAAGCCACAGAGTGGAAAAATTGCTTTTGTATCAGAAGCCATTTGGGTTTTAAGTGATACCAGTAAGCCAGAAAGGCTGTTTTCTCCACAGACCAATTACAATATGCTGACTCATGCAACATTCAGCAGGTGACTTTGGGGGTGGGGGGGAAGTCGACTAAAAAGACAGATGGAACCTGAAACTCTGTTTTAAAATACAGGATTAAAAAAACATTTTGTAGGTTTCTTGTTTTCTAATTGTGATACTCCTGCCAGAAGAGATTCGATTTCTAAACAGACAGGTTTCTAGTCTAGTTTCCCAAATCTTTTGGTGGAACTTCATTTTCTTACCACCAGAAATTCAATAACGCAGAAGAGGAAAAAACCAAACAAACAATCGTAAAGTAGATCTTGCAGCTTTCAAAAGAGAAATATGATTGATATACAGTAATGTTAAAATGATCAATCCATCTGAGTCATTTCTAAAGCGCTTATAGTGAAGATAACCAAGTGCAGTTTTTAAGGTAAGTATGTTTTTAAAAAAGGTACCAGCATCAAATGACAATTTCTTTGCCAGATTGTTTAGGCAGCAGTCTGCAGCAGTCCACACAGTCTTAGTGCTGGTAGCCAGAAAGATACTGCTGAAAGAAGAGCCAAAAATTGTCCTAAAGCCAAGGAGGACTGGCATCTAAGAACAGGAAGTGCTAATGTGAACACGATAACATTACTGTATGCGGTAAAATGTAACTTCACAGAAGTTAAAGGCTTATCAAGCCTTGTGTCAATACAGGATTTTTCATTATAGTACCTTCAAGTGTTGTGTCCAGATTAACTTTAAATATCAAGTGACAGGACTTCTACCACTTCCCTTGGGAGAGTATCCCACAGTCTTATGGATCTTATCATATTCGATTACCTTAACTTGCATTAGAAACTCAAGTTAATGGAGCAATATTCATAGTGTGCACAATGGTACATAACATCCTTTAGTCCTCAACAACCCCCTACCCCACAGAAAGGTTCTGGGTAATCTTTGCTGGGTATATTTCTTATCACATAAAACGGTGATGGTTCTCGCCCAAATAGCCTCTCTCTCTCCCTCTCTCTCTCACACACACACACACACACACACAATATGCTGGCATGTTTTAAAGCAAATTTACCTTGGGGTTGAGCTTTTAAAACAGTACTGAGAATCCTATTTATTTTTGCCTTTTTGAGGCAGAACTGTTTCAGGTTTGTTTTCAGCCAGTAAATTATGACTGCCCAAGCACAGCAGTGAGCAATAGCCAGTACTTGATGAAAGACTGGAAATAGCAAGGATCACATCCTAGACCCAAGCCATTTTTCCATGGTCCCAGGTATCATTGGAACCTCATCTGGAGACCAGCTCACAGACTGAAAAGACACATGCAGTCCCAAGGCTAGAAAAATATTTTAAATTATGCCTATCTTAGAGTTAGTTATGGAAGGGCCCTTTTTAAATATTAATTTGAATCAATAAATATTGTTCATCACCATCCTGGTAAGTGGGGGACACCTTCATTTGAAGGACTGAAGGTTTCATTTGCAGAAAACAGCATTATTTTTTTGCAAGTTCTAGTCCTCCGGATTTTGCAGCCTTGTCAATAATTTGCCACACTATCAGAAACAGATGGCAATGAATGGGACGGTTCAGTTACACAGAGATTTTAAAATAAAGAAAAAAGATACAGCTGGAAATAAAAGCACAGGGTGCCATGAGGACACAGCAATTCAGTTTTCAATTATACAGTAGGACTTTGAACCAAGCCAGCTTCCATATACAGGTTCACATTGAACATTAATATCCATTTAAGTGAACATCTGCAGGTTTCTCAGACTAGTTTTATCATTACCTAGCAAATGTAAAAACCATGAAGCAGAAAAGGCAGCTGCTGTACCTTCTCTCTTAAGAGAGGAACACAGGTGCTGTCTATATTTATGGTGATGAATACTCAGTCTCCAAACTACAGCACATAAGCACGCTACAGATTTACAGCACGCTACAGATTTACAGCAAGACTACAAATTGTACAGGACTGGTGGCAGTAACCCTTACAAAGATCTGTTCACTAAATGTAGAGAGAAATACTTCAGTGCTCTCCCTTAGCCTTACTCTCTCCTACTGGACAGTGAATTTTTTCAAGGGCCAAATTCTGCTCCCAGCTACGCCAATGCAAGTCACAAGTAAGTCCACTAACAAAAGTAAGCTAATGGACTTCCTTCCAATTTAGGTTCATTGAAATGAGGCAGAATCAGATCCAATGCCATTACACAAATAAGGTTATGTTTAGTCTATGATAATACAACGTGGGGATTTAAAAACATGTTTTTCAAAAAAAAAATTCCCTACCTTTTATCCTAGTCTAAAGATATCCAAAAGTCATCAGCTGCAGACATAGCTTGGCACTGAGTTCTATGAAACTGGTTCAGTTTCTGATAAGGGGTAAATCTTTACTCTGGTGTAAAACTCTCACTTCAGTGGGAGTTGGAGCGCTCGGTAACTCTGCAAGTTGGCCCGCCGTTACTCTGGTTCTTATGTAGAGGTTTAAAGTACCTCATTTTTAGGTACCCATATTGGAAAATATTTGCTCAAGAAGCCTGACCAATTTGACACAGCCTGTCAGTGTCAGAGTTGGGAATAAAACCCAGGAGACCTGACTCCCAGTTCCTTGCTCCAACCACTACATAAAATTTCCAGTGCCCCTTCACATTTTTGCACCCCACCTCACAGGAGAGTTGTGAGAATTATTTGTTACGATCCATGTGACTTGTTGAAAAATATAAAGCTATGCACAGGCATTAAGTGCTAAGAACTTTCAGGTTTGGCTCTAAGCTAGAGAAACAGATCATGTAAACACCCTCTACTTTAAAAGTAGGCATGACGGAACATGTAAACAAATGGCCGAGCTTTACTCCACACTCTCCCTTTTGTTTTAATCATAGACCTAGGGTAAAATTCTACATGTGACTTATTAATATTGGCCAGGTTTTGTTTATGCCTTTATTAAATGAAGAGATTTGGTGGACTGAGGTCACACCCCAGTCACTCAGACAGAGATACATTTACAAATACCGCTTAAAGTAATTCTGATGTGAGGACTAGATAGTAAATTATTAATGAAGACTAGCTGTTGAGACTGTCTCCGAATATCCTTGCCTGCTGCTGGCTGGGCTGCTAGTTCTGGAGAAATATGATGTGATAAGAAGACCGAATTAGTGGTTTTCAGGATACCACACACACAGCAGAAACACTGATCTTGAATCCAAGGTGTTTATTAAGTGCCCTTCAGGCGTAGCAACTTTTTTTAAAAAAATCCTTTCCAATATAATTTTCTTTAGAAATAGAGTCTGATGCCTCTGGAATGTGCCATATGGACAGCCTTGCACGTTCTACCTATAGAAAAAATAATAGTTCAGGATTCCACCACTTTGGCCTCACAAAGCACTAAAGACCTGACCCTGAGGGAGCACATGCAGAATGAAAAGGTAGTTCAGCCTTCACGGCTCATTTGCAAACCTCTGATCTTCTGTTGACAGTACCATGCCATTCAGCTCTGGGACATGGACACCCGTCCATCAGAACTGTACCAAGATTACCAGCTCTTTCACATCAGATGCCAAAGAGTCACCTGAATGCAATGACATTCTTAGAATCACAGAATATCAGGGTTGGAAGGGACCTCAGGAGATCATCAAGTCCAACCCCCTGCTCAAAGCAGGACCAATCCCTAAACAGATTTTTGTCCCAGATCCCTAAATGACTCCCTCAAGGACTGAACTCACAACCCTGGATTTAGCAGGCCAATGCTCAAACCGTTGAGCTATTCCTCCCGTTACTGCTGTCCTGGAATAGATCTGAAATGAAAATCCTAGAGATGAAAGCCTCTGTAGCCCTTTACCAATCCCCTGAGTTACGCTGCTTGGGATGAGACAACATAATTCTCCATGCAGAGAGTGTGTGCTAGATTCTACTCTTGTTACACTGTAGTAAACCCAGAGTAAATGACTTCAGTGGAGTTAGTTCACATTTGCACCACCTTATCAGAGAGAAGAGAATCTGGCCCACAACTATGCCTTTTGTATTCCATGGACAAAGCAGAGCTAGAAATAGTAATGCAACCCCAGGAATCTTTGTACCTGGAGCAATTTCTGATGTTAAGAGTTAAGATTATAGCTGAAGTATATTAAAAACAAAATAATAATGTGCCACCAGAAGCAAACTGAAGGGAACCTGATGCACATCAAAACTGCACTCCCTATTAGAGCTTTTTCCTTGTTTCATTAGAAGTGATCAGTAATTCGCCTTCCACTGTCTCTCTCTCTCTCTCTCTCTTTTGTGCTAAGCCCTGAAGAAGAAACTCAAGACCACATCTGAACACTGTAAGAACAGAATGCCAGGCCAAGTTCATCCCTGATATAATTCCATTGAAAGTTGATGAAGCGAGACAAGGGACGAATTTGATCCATGCTGATTAACTACACAAAGGTGGGGGGAAGATTAATTCCCATGACCGGGTGAAATGGACTGCAGGTGAGGGACATGTTGCAGATGGTGAGTTAATTCTGAAGTAAAATTAGCAATAATATCTTGCCTGACCTAATCTTCCAGGTATGGCACAGGATTCAAGTGGTGGTGGCGGCTCAGTACATATTTCAGTATTTAAAGTAACAAGGTGGAAGGTTAATAGCTACACCATAAGAAGCTTATACAGATCTGTTCCACCCTCAGTGAACACCCTTTATTACCATGAACATGAATATATTAAGCATCTGTATACTTGGAAATGAAGATGTATGTAAGAACTAAGAAAATTTGCACTTTTTAGGGTAGATTTTTCAAGAGAATGGAAGCCCAGTATCTCATATGGTTGTGCAAATTCACCCCCACAGTGAATTGGGGATGCAAATCTGAATATTTGCATCCTGTATCTGATTTGTGCCTGCAAGTTGTATATGCTGCCCATGCAGGGGCTGGACCCAGGCAGGTCCTTGCACTTGAACTGTGCTGGGCTAATACTGCTGCTGGCATTACCCATTCATTTTGGAAGGGGAAGGGGCAGGCCTGTGCCATCCACACAAACCAACAGAGCTGACCAGACACAGAAAAGAATGAACAGGGCACCCCTTCAAGAATGGCTCAGAGACCGTGGTCCCAAAGCTCCTCTGAGTACCTCAGGCGTGTCACCTCCTGGAGCTCCCACTGGTATTGGGCACACAGAACTGAGCTTGAGAGGCACAATGGAGCCTTTTTGTCCCTCTTTCACAGTTTTTAAACCACTAGGACTCAAATAGTACCTGAGCACTCCACCACGAAAAAGTACAAGGAGAGACAGAACAGTTCTGTAAGCACCAATCTAGCTGCTTTAACAATAGATTCTCCCCATGAAATCAGGGCTCTCTGTAACCAAAGAATTAAGCAGTGCCTTTTTGGAATAAAGCCCTTTTATGTTTCAAAAGTATAACAGGTTTCTAGGCTACGTGGGTCCTTGGTGAGTAGGAATGTACCAAATGTGAAGACAGTTACTGGCAGTTTCTCTCTCTAACAGCAATAATACTGTTCTCAGCTAACTCCCTTCTCCCCCTTCAAAAAACAAACAAACAAACAAAAAGAGCCACCCCACCCCACCCCACCCCTCTGTTCTGCTGCTTCCCTGGTTATTAGCAATTCCACTGCTGAATGCGCTCAACCTGTAAGGAGATGGGAAGCCAGAAGGAGACAGTTACTTGGAGAAGAAGGGCTGAGTATAGAAGATAAGATGACGGGGAACAGGAATCAGGAGTAAAGGAGAAGAGAGGAAAGAAATTGGAAGGACAAAGGGGACAGGAAAAAGAAAGATGGAACTTCGAGGTGTTTGCAGAGAAAGGCCTGGGAGGTGCACAAGAGGAAAGGAATTGGAGATGGAGGGAGGAGGAAAGGAAACTGGGTCCACTAATAAAATATACATATTTGAAGGAAACAAGATGGGATATAAAACCCCTAGAGAGGATGGAATGAAGAACCTGGGGCTGCAAAAGGTGAAACTAGGAGATGCAGGGGGAGGCTATAAGAGCCCCAGTGTGGAAGACATATTCCCATTCCCTGCTGGTTTTATGTCCTTGATAGAGGAGCCCACATGATAAAATCACTGGAAAGGATTTCAGGGAGGGTAGGGGAAAGGGCCTGTGTGTGGAAAATGAGGAATTAACCTGGGTTGTTTTAGATAAAGCTCCCCTCATAGGGACTTGTATCAGGGCTTCTAACATGGAGCAAGCACTCTGGGATGTCCTTCTCCTTGCAGGACCTGGGGAACATGACTTGCATTGTGCTGTTGCAACCAAACCATCTCCATCCCAGAGACCTGGCAGCCCACCATCTTGTTTCTCCACCAGCACCACTGGACTCCGTGTGTCCATTTCTCTTTTCTTTATTCCATGGAGGAGAATGCCTGGTCTTTGTTCTCCTTCATTGTGGGAGCCTGAGGATAGTACAGAACAAAAAGAATCAAGGCTCCGATGATTTCACTGTGTGGTTTGCTCTGCCACCTAGGTGTGATCACACCTTCTCGCAGCTCATCTGCCCGCACAATCCGAGCTCCCATCTGCTGCTTCTCTTCTGTGCTCTACACTCCTGACTCTCTTCCTGTCTGTATAATAGGAAGATATTTGCAGACTGACAATGCTTTGTGGTGCTGCAAGTTCAAGTTAACTCTGAAGTTGGTTAGCTAGGTCTGGAAATTTATACTTGACAAGCCAATGCTATATGCACTTCCTTCTCCTAATTCAAACCCTGCTTGCCAGTCACACCGTTCGTCTTCATTTCTGGATTGTAATCCCTTACACACACTCCATTAGAATCTGCACCAGAAAGAGGAGACAATGGAGCAAATTGTAAACACAGTCAGCACTAGCTGAGGTCCACAGAGATTCAGCTGTTGACAGCGGAATATATCCAGGAAAACTTTCCTGGAAAGTCTTCGGATTTAGGACTTTAGAGCCTGGACGAAGCCCAGGTTAATCACTTGGGTTGGCAGATGAGGGCAGTATGCTGAAGGAATCTTTCTCCAGGCTGTTCTGCAGCCACAACTGGCAGATCCACAGGCCCCAGGCCCTACATCTAGTTGGTCCCAGCCTCCAGAATTCCTATGTGCGGGGTTAAGCTGTGTGGCGGGATCCCTTCACTAGCTCCTCTCCAGTGCAGTGGAACCAAATCAGTTCCACAGCGTACATGGACATCTTATGCTACGAAGAAAGGACATGGTCTGACCCTAAAAGCCAAGAACAATGGCTGGAATTAGGAAAGAAAAACAGACATAAGATCCAGTCTAAAGGCCACCATGCCCCAGGTCACATGTACTCCATCACAGACTGGTTGAGGAGTCTACAGCAAGATCCCTGAATTCAGCAACACTCCAGTACAGGGGACTGGAAGTTCTGCAGCAGCTACACTTGAATGGAGGCTTTTATTAAATTAAAGGTGAATGAATAGGAATAATTCAATCAACATTCATTCTGGCCATAGAGCCTTTTCATTTTACATTCTGCCCACATTTCCAGCATCCAGTAGATTTTCCTACTGACAACATGTAATGGCATCATCGAGTAGAAGCTGGATATTCTGGCACTTAAAAAGGGGACAGCTGGGGCTTTTGGCATCTGAGAAAACAAGCTTCTATACTTGAAGTGGTTTTGGATTAAGATCGGGTGTGAATTTAAAATTCAATAGCTATTCTGCAATAACTTCTGGAATAAGAGTACCATCTTCCTTATGTATCTTAACTCACTTTGAATAGCTGCTCCTGCATAACTCCATGTATAGGCAAGCCTGAGTGTAAATATTAGCATACCTTTCAATTCTTGAGTTTGGATTAGCACAGTTAACCCCAAATTCACTGCCTTTGTTTCAATGGATCTCACTTGTAATTGTAGATCAATCTTAGTTCTTTTAATTGGCTTTGAAACATCAGTTGTGTTTTAAGCATATTTGCAATGAATTACACTTTTGAAACGAAGGCTCTTGGGTCCAGTAGGTGCAAGCTTCTTGAAATGTATATAATCAACTACTCCTAAGTGATTCTGACTCTTCTGTCAGATGCAAACAAGATGAACTTCTCAAAAGCAGAAAGAGCTTTTCAAAATGAAACAGCATCCATTATAATCAGACTTCTAAAGACCTTTCCATTCAGGAACCTCAGCACCTGAACATCCAGTGAAGCAGGGAAATATGATTATTCTTGTTTTGCAAATGAGCACAGAAAGATGAAGCAACTTTCCCAAGGTGGCTCAGCTGGGCAGTGGCAGAGCCTTGTACAAAATCCAGGTGGTCTTCTTACTCTGGCTCACGATGGCTGAAATACAGAACTGTGTAGTGCAGGGGTTCTCGAACTGGGGGCCGGGACCCTTCAGGGGGTCGTAAGCTGTCAACCTCCACCCCAAACCCCGCTTGCCTCCAGCATTTATAATAGTGTTAAATATATATTAAAAAGTGTGTATTTTATTGCGGGGGGGGGGGTCACACACAGAGGCTTGATGCGTGAAAGGGGTCGCCAGTAAAAAAAAGTTTGAGACCCACTGGTGTAGTGTATCCAGAAATGGATATCAAAGCTGCTCTTGGTGTATATAGGAACTTAGATCTCCAACATCCTTCCCCAATTCAAACATTTCAGAAACATTGATTAAGCAAGCTATGCAATGCTCCTGTGAAGAAAGGGTTACCTCCAATTTACAGATGGGGATACCGAGGCACAGAAAGGTTAAGTGAATTTCCCAAGGGCACTGAATACTGAACTCCAGCATAGCCTGCAACTAGGAGTAATGGATTCTCATACTACTCTGCACTCCATTTTGACTATGTCCTGGACAATCACATAACACCTCTAATGCACCTTAAGCCTGAACTACAGCACCTGTTATTTCTGCCCTGGGCCTCTTCTGCTCAGTGACTGCCTACCTGTCAAAATGTTTTGAGATTGCTCACATGAAAAACAGGTGTCTCTTTCATTTGTCTGCCAAGGGACAGGGTACCCTGTTGCACAAATCTGAAGGAGAGCAGACAGGTCACTTCTCTTTTGGATTTTATCTGGGAGCAGGAATGGAGCTGACTTTAGCTTGTACAAATTCCAGCTGCGATCTCATAAAACTAAACAAAAAGTTTTTATTCTGCAAAGATCTAGACCACCAATCCCTTTCATGTGCTGCCACATGAATGCAAAGAACTCTCTGCCCACCACACAAAATCTTCAGCTAAAACCCAGGACACCAT
This sequence comes from Gopherus flavomarginatus, assembly GCF_025201925.1. Classification (NCBI taxonomy): domain Eukaryota; kingdom Metazoa; phylum Chordata; order Testudines; family Testudinidae; genus Gopherus; species Gopherus flavomarginatus. The sequence continues at coordinate 18,561,887 of NC_066623.1, forward strand.
TGGTTTGTTGTACCCTATTTTTATCTCAAAGGGTCTCAAAATTAAGCCCTCAAGAATCCAAGTTTGCCCTTACAACAACTGATGGAGACTTGCAACAAAAACCAGAAAGCATTTGGATCCAAAGCCTCACTGTATGGTTATGTGGTTCATTGCCTTAGATAAATCCTTTGCTTCCAAACAGGTATGTTCTGAAAATGCTGTGGAGACAACGGGCAAAATCCTTGCCCCATTGAAAATCAACAGGCATTTTGCCATTGACTTCAGTGGAGACAGGATTTCATAGAACATATTTCGTTTTGTAGGAGAGCGTTTCCTTTGTTTTCCTCTTTACCAAATCCCTCTGGCTAACCAAATAAGCAGCACATTAACTGACCCAGCCCTTCTCTCCAGAGCAAGGATCAACAGGATACAGAAACAGTGAGAGTGGCAGAGAATCTGTAGAGAGGGAAGGAATATGCATATCCTCCAGGCTCCTGGGTGGCACAGGGAGGTGTGAAATTCAAGCAACTGATGTCTGAACAATCTAGAGAGTAATGTCCTGGTTTTATAACACCAGTAATAGACTTACACAATTCTGAAAGCTGAAGGCAACACTGCAATTTGAGTAAGATCATTAACAAAAGCTACCAAACCTACAATTAAATGGAAAACACCACAGACATCCATAGTTTTGAATGTCACATTAACAGCAATGACAAAACCTCTAAATAAGCATTTAAAGCAATTCCACTGCTATTTTTAACTCACCATGTTCCTCACTGAGCAAACATTACAAGGTCAGGTCACCTCCTGTGGGGTTTTTTTTTTTCCTGTCCTGACACTATCAAATGGATGCCTGCCATGTGCTGTAGGCAGGCCAGTGATCACACATCAAGCAGTCACTGAGCTGTCCATGGTGCTAAACATAACTTCCCATCTTTGTAAGATTCAACTTAAATGGACAGTACACTTAAAATCTAGTCTATTTACAAATACCGAAAGTAGTTTCAGGTCCTACGTCTGGCCCCCACCTGCAGGGAAGCCTGTCAGTTTATCTAGTTTTATAATCATTTTTAAAATATATTTTCTCCCTTCTGATACTGTGTGAAAGACCCGAACAAACTACTTGGGAATGGTAAAACAGATGATACACAGAGTGCTGTCAAATGCAAAAAATAATCCAGTTCATTCTGGAAATAACTTAAGCTAAATTAAATTAAGGCCATTTTAATTCTGAAGAACATCCACACAGGGTTTTAATGCAGTTTAATTAATCCCCTTTAATCTGAACTAACTAAAAGAGTGATTTACTTTCCAGAGTGCCCCTGTGTAGGCCAGCACTAATTCCCACTCTCTCTTTCGCACTGGTAAACGCAAAATTTTAAGATAAGAGAAGAATGCTTTGCTTATTTTAACAAGTAAATGTAAGTGGGTGTAGTTGAGTGAGTGAGTGTATGAAAAAGAAAGAACTATTGAGTCAAAGTCATGGGGATTGCATTTGATTTTCAGCTCCAAGATCTATGGTCATTATCATCACTTGTGGCAGCAAGTTCCACACAACAGGTGTGAACTTTCTGTCTTCCAGTTAGCTGACATGCTTAACTAACGTGCTCTAAGACCCTTCTGTAGACAAAGCAAGTCATATTTTAACAGGTGGTAGCAGTCAAGATGAAATCTAAACCTTGACCAGCTCACATATTATCCCAGTGCAGACAACGCCTAGACCAACACTTTCTTTGGTCCAGTGGCATGCAGCTGTTGCAGGAAATTACCACAGAGGGAGAGGTATTTCCTCAGGTGACTCAGCTGAGACCAGTGGAAGGTTTGAAAATCAGGACAAAGACTTTGAATTGGACTCCATATTTAAAGGGAAAACAGTGCTGGGAACAAAGAATCAGGGTGCTGTATTTACCACATTCTATTTTTATGCAGACAGATATACTAAGAAATTGTTACATGCAACATCATCAAAATGGAAACAAATTAAGACTGGTCTGGATCTGCAAACATGAGGCTTAATGACACCAATAGTCATTCCTCACAGACAACAAGAGCAGTACATAGCCCTGAGAATCTCTGTTATTTATAGCAAGCCTAACTGCATTAAGTACCATAGCACGTATTGCTTTATTTGTAATGAGTTTTAGGCTTCAGAAGCTCAGAATCCCATCTGTGACAGCAGACTGTTGCAGGATTCAGCTATTAATAGCTGCTGGTACACACTTACTTCCATGTGAGGGGCACAAGGCAGGAGGAGTCAATCAGATGGAGATAATGCATGAGAGTGACATACAGGCAAAAATGATGGTCCATTCTCCCCCTCCTCCTCCCCAGTCACACAATTAGAGGCTAGGGGTCTCTTACAGGAGTGGGCGAGTGAGGTTGTAATTTGGATACATTAAGGCTCCACAAAAAATAAGTAATGGCTCTACATAACATTTTTCATCTGTAGATCTTCAAGCACTTTACAAAGAAGATCAGCATCGTCATTCCCATTTTACAGGTGGTGAAACTGGGGCACAGAGTGGGAAGTGATTACCCAAGGTCACCCTGTGGTCCACTGGCAGAGTTGGGAATAGAACCCAAGTCTCTCAAGTCAGTCCTCTATCCACTAGATCACCTCACCTCACCCAGATTAAAATCTTGGTGAGATTCTTACATATTGTTGCTGAACCAACTGAGACTTCTCTCTTGTGTATAATATAAGATACACTAACTGGCTCTGATTATTACCATGTGTGACTGGTGCAGGGAATTATTTAACATACTGGAATATCCATGGAGTATGTTGCCAGACAAGCCTTTCTAGAAAACTGCTGAATTTTGACTGTCAAAGTTTAATAGCAGTCTGTAGGGCCAAATAGTCAGCTCTCACACCGAGGTACAGGGGGAATGCCTTGCCATGTTTGCACTTACAGATGTAATCACCTGTGCAAGGGGCTGGATATGCAACTATCTGATTTGTGCAAACAAATATGAGGTTGTGTGTATTCGGTAAGGGCCCTTGCATCTTTACAGGTGTCCCTGTTGTGCTTGTGGCCGAAAACCAGCTTTTCTTTAATTAGAAGCCCGCTGTCCAGATCTGAGCCCACTGTTTTCACTTCTCGCTTACATGGGTTTTTAAAAATCGAATTCACTTTTCATCAGTGCCATTGTTTCTCTTATGCATTTCATTTAGCTTAGCTTCCCTGCATGTGCCAGCCAGTTTCACTGGCTGATTCTTAGACATGACCACAGTGCAGCAAGACTGGACTCTGATCTTAGTTAATTGATGTAAATCCAGAGCAAGTCCAATGAAATCAGTGCAGTTACTTTGAATGCACATTGGTGTTAAAAGAGAAGAATTTGGTCCATCAAGTTTGGGCTTCTGACCACATGTAAGAACTTCTGATTAGTATGTTTGGTGTGTAATTAAATGTGATTGTTTAAATTTTGTGTTTTCCTGCTCATAGACTTTAAAGTCAAAAGGGACCATCATGATCATGTAGTCCAGTGGTTTTCAACCTTTCTTCCCCACTGGTGAACCCCTAAACATTTTGAATGGAGGTGCAGACCCCTTTGGAAATCTTAGAAATAGTCTGCAGACTCCCGGGGTCCATGGATCACAGGTTGAAAACTGTTGATCTAGTCTGACCTCCATGTTGTAGATCACAGAATAATGAGTTACTTGAAATAAATTTAACACTCCCCGCGTGCGCGCACACACACACACACGGGGGAAAAAAAACAAAAAAAACCACACACACTAGACTCAGTCAATGTCTTATCCAAAGGTCTCTCCCCCTTCTGAATACCAGGCAGCTATTTTCCACACAGTGGTTCCTTCTGCAGTGTCTGATTTGCCCTTCAGTCCTCATCACTGCCTCATTACTTCACCCTGAACACCTGTGTGGAATTTGAGCAGGAAAATATCTCCTGCTTCCTAGAAACTCCATCACAAACATGAAATGCTAAATTCTGACCATGTCTGAAACCTTCAAGTGAAATCATGTCTTCAGCTGACATAAGAAACTGTAACTGCTGGGTTCTCTCTGCATGGCTTAATGAATAGAATCTTAAGCAAATATAAATAGTTCTCTGTTCTAATTGCTGAGCTTAGATTTTATTTGTATGCCCGATGACTACTAAAGGGATGTTTCTCATTACTTTCACTTTTAAGAAAGGCTTAATGACCAGCTATTAGTCAGAGACACCTCATCAGTAATATTAAGTTGCTGTATCTGGTAGTGCTTTTAATGAAAACATTACATCAAGTTGTCAAGCAGCACTATAAAACAGGATCCATAACCAAAATGCCCAGTCTGCAGGGAAACTCAAGCTCAGCTGGTAATAATGAGGTTTCATTTTCCAGCTGTACTTTGCATGAATTGTGACAAACCAGTGTCTAACTTCAGAGTGTGCATGTGTCATGAAGTTTTGACATCTCACCTACAGCTAGAATGACATGTTGAGACGGTTTCTCCTCCTCCCCACCCCAGAATGCGTATATCCAAGCAACTTATCTGATCTGGTGAATGAAAAATAATGAGAGCACCTACAGTGCGGATTGCATTGATCTCTAGACACAGAAGGCCCATGCCTAGACCCCTGGTTCTGGGATCATAGCAAGCAACCACAGGAAAGAATGGAAGCAGATCACCTGCTATATGATATCCCCACAGATCCTTTCCGGGAGCTCAGGTAAGCCACTGGGGGTACGCATTGTTACTTGTCTTTGGGTGGCTTGAGGGGGCGGTGAATTAAGTAAGAGGAAAGAGAACCCCAGTAGTTATTGCTGCCCCTCTCCCATGAACATTGAACCAGTCAGAGAACACTTGAACCTGCCTGGTCACTCGATTAAAGACCTCAAAGTCGCAATACTCCAACAAAAAAAAAAAAAAAAAAAAAAAAAACCTTCAAAAAACACTCCAACGAGAAACTGCAGAATTGGAATTAATTTGCAAACTTGACACCATTAAATTAGGCTTGAATAAAGACTGGGAGTGGATGGGTCATTACACAAAGAAAAACTTATTTCCTCATGCTAATTTTCCCCTACTGTTACTCATACCTTTTTGTCAACTGTTGGAAATGGGCCATCCTGATTATGACTACAAAAGGTTTTTTTTCCTCCTGCTGATAATAGCCCAACTTTCATTATAGTTAGTATGGCAATACCCATTTTTTCATGTCCTCTGTGTCACACACACACACACACACACACACACACACACACACAACCCTTCCTTTTCCACTGCATGCATCCAATGAAGTGGGCTGTAGCCCACAAAAGCTTACACTCAAATAAATTTGTTAGTCTCTACGGTGCCACAAGTACTCCTCATTCTTTCTCCTCAGAAAGAGGCCTGACAATCCAGACCCCCCCGAGTAGAGCCTCTTGTGAGGTGGGGACTCTGCTGTCCCCATTCTAGAGGGATCTACTGGGATGGAGGTAGCAGTGGAAGTTTCCCCACATAAGAGCCCCCTGCTGGTTTGCCCAAGTACCCACACGAGGCCTTCTGCTGGAGTGGATGAGGACTTCACATATAAAAGCTTTCTATCAGAGTGGTAAGCAGGGTGCCGGTCAACACTGGTCTTCAGACTGGCTGAGGAATCTCTCTTCAGCCTGCTGCACCCTGTCTCCACACAGGTTAGGATCAGGCTCAGGAGGAGCAGAGTCTCAGACCCTACCACCCTAGCAGAAGAGTGTGGGTGGTATAAGGGTGAGGGGCCTTCACCTTTCCTGCCAGCAGAGGACCTTTCTAACAATGCAGGTAAAACACAATGAAGACAAAATGTGTCTCATGTAAAATCTACCAGAGAAATGCAACACCACCAGGTGTCGCTCAAGAAAGGTCACAAAACCATGGCAGGTAGGCTGAATGTAGGTAGCATTGCCAACTCTCTCAACTTTACTGTAAGGCTTGCAATGTTTGCTGTTTTTCTTAAAGATTCAGCAGTTGGAAGTAAATTACCTAAGAATCTCAGCTTTCATAAGGAAAGGAACTCATGGTACACCAAACGTGAGGCCTAAATGCACCAACTCGGGAAAACAAATAAAAGGAAGCCAGCATTTATTATTTTGTAAATCTCATGGATTTTGGAATGCTTGGGGTTGGCAATAGCATGCATGCCATTCAGCAACAAGAACAAAGGGAACAAAGATTTTCTCACAGTCTCTCCTGTTGTTAGCAACTTTCCTTTGAGCCAGTAAACTTAGATGCAAATGTGTACGTAACAGGCTACATTTGCATGCACAATTATGGCAGCTGCTTGTGCAAACTGGGTATTTATGTATACAAAAGATGATCTAAATGAAACTGCAGTAATTGGGCAAATGTACCTGTATTTTTGCATACGACACCTGTTCAAAATCTACTTCAAAACTGAGCATGGAAAACAAAGTCTAATTTAATTGAACTGAATACAATTGATGCAGAACAGTTTTTTCACCCTTCTGCTACATATTCAATAGGCCCATTTCTGCTGTTGCTTCTGATTTATATCACTGTAACTAAGTCTACTGCATTCAGTGGAATTATTCTAGTGTAAATCTGGCACAAGTGAGAAGAATCAGGCCTTGTATTTCCCACACAGGATGGCCACATTAAAAAAAAAAAAAATCAAGACAATGGAAGCACAATTCATTAAAAATGCATAGCCCATTTCAGTGGCTAGCTGCTCTGGGACAGTCAGTTGGGAAAAGCATACACTGGGGAAGGCAATTTGCTATATTTTCCTGCAGCGGATTCAGCATTCTCTCTTTTACACCTAATGACCTGATTCTGCAGCTGATCTTCATACAGAGCTTCCCTGGGAGTTCTGCACATGGAGCAGATGGCTATTTAAGCTGTAAGTGGTGATTCTGCACTGTCCAGGTGCCCAGTTCCTGAAGTGGTGGGGATGGTATCTTTGACAGAGCTGCCAAGCTCAAAAAATGTGTCTGCAGAGACAGAGAGGCTTGGGGTAGTGGAAGGCAGTGGATGCCCAAGGGGACAGTATCTGGTAGCATTAGGGATACCAATTCTTACACTGATTTCACACACGTTTCCTTTGACTTACTCCATATTTTCAACAATGGTACGTTAAGCGTGAGCAAAATAAAGCCTCTGTATTTATAAGACGGGGGCACAATTTTCAGTTTTTGCATCTCCTGCATTCTCTCTTATGGCCCTAGCTTCAGAAGCCTTCTGTTTCAGGGATGTTTGCCAGCCCTCATGTCCTGTAACACCATTCTACAAACACCAGTATGGCGTTCAAGCTTATGCCATGCGATTTCCCTCAGGACCTGACAACTAGACAGCCTGTCAATTACTTGGAGACTAATACACACTTGCACCTCACTCTGAATGGAATTCTAAGCCAAAAAACTTTGGGCCCTGCTCTTTGAGGCCAGAAGGTTTGTGGGGAAAGTTGGGGAAGAGGGCGCAAGGCACTACCATTTGCAGAGCCTCAGACACCCTGCTCATACTTCCTCCCAGCTCTGTCCCCACTTCATCAGATAGTTCTGCCAAGTGTCACGCATTTCATGTGATGCTCTTGGAGGAGAATTCTGTGTCCATTGCCGTGGAGCATCCGGTCCTGTGTAGTAACCTCCAGGCCTAATCTCTTCCTCATCCACATGGAGCGTGCATTCCCCAACCCAGTGCAGGCACCTGTACTGGATCACCTTCAGCAGGAGCAGAAGCTGCCCAGGGGGCAGGGGGCAGCACCAGAGGTGATCACAACTGCCTGAGCAACTGGAAAGATGCTGTATAACAGCGTTGCAACCCCCCTGCACTTCCGACAAACACATTCTCACTTTCCTCCCCTACTCCTACTCCATGATGCTGACCAGGGCCTATTCCCAAAGCACATAACAGTCCCAGGCAAACTGCAATTATTGGCAACTACATAGAATGGCAGACGTATTGTTTGTGCGTGTTATATAACTCACTCCAATGATACTGTGGTGGGTGCACTATTTAACAAATTTAATAGAACTATACCCATCTGGACATGTGTATTAGGGACACAATAATGACAGGCTGACAAATGCTGATCCAAAGAGATTTCCCCACAGCCTTAAACCACCTCACGCAGTCACCCTCTTCTACCAGTTGGATGCTGAGCCTGATTTCTCCTCAACAGACTAGAATAATCTTTTCTCGGCTGCATGGATTGAGAAATGCCCACGGCTGTAGATTACACCTGATGCTGAAAGCAAAGATACCTTCCCCAAAGGAGCAGAAAATTCATTCATTAGAGGAGAACACATTCCCGTTCAGTGGAATCCCGTCAGAAGAGTCTTATAATGGACTTTTGGGCAGATAATTGCTTTGGAGATAGTCACAAAGCTTTAGATGGGCCCATTCAGTGGGCTTCTGGCTGCTGCCAAAATAAGAGAGAACCCTAGATAACTGCAATTATTTGCATTCTCCGGTTGCGAGAGAGTTACCCCTGAACTGTTCTTCAGGACCGGAAGCAATCAGAAGCAGACATCTAGCACCATTTCTGCTAGCCAGAAATTTACAGTAGGGAACAGGTTATAAACCCACACCACTCCTGCAGTTATAATTAAGGGTCTGTCAGCCAGCTTCATGATAGGCTGTTTATTTAGGTGTTTACAGGGAGGTCTTTTAGAATCCCCCCCCCTTATTCTATCCCTTTTTCATTTCCACTGCCAGCTGCAGACACATCTCTGTTTCAGCCTTCCACTCAGAAGACAGGATAGGATCCCAATTATCCATTGACATAAGTCTTGGCAGATTGGATCAGACCAATGGTCCATCTAGTCCGGTATCTTGTGTCTCTGGCAGTGGCCAGTTCCACTAGATGGTTCTTAAAGGAAGGTGCAAGAAACCTGAAATTGGCAATTATGGAATAACCTGCCCACAGGGGAAGTTTCTTCCCATCTCCAGACAGTTAGGGATTTGCCCTGATGCATGGAGAATTTATATCTGATCCCTTTTTAATTTTCTTTTAATCCTATCTGTGAACATTCAAATCCTTTTTGAACTCACTGATACCATGTGGTAATGAGTTCCACAGAGTAACATTACATTGTGTATAGAAGTATTTCTTGTTATTAGATTAGTAGCCTTCCAGATCCACAGATGGTCCTTTTTATTTAATTGAATAAACGCAGGTTCTTGATAATCCAGCACGACGTCCTGAGAGAGATTCTCTCCATTCCTACAATATATTCACCACTGCTAGCATCAAGCATGCGGTGTTCTAGCACACCCAGTACCTGTCAACCCAATAACTTGATAGAAGCCGAGGCTGAGAATCAAACAGAAGCCCTCTTGCCTGGTAGCTCAGAAATCTGCCATGGAACTTCATGTCAGATTTTCCCCCATATTTATTGTTACTATTCATGTTATTTTTTTATTTGTTTTCTTCCATCTCTGCCAAAATGAATACACAAAATTGTTAGGCCAAAATTCTGCACCGATCTAGATCCTCCCTGACAACCCCACTGAGGTCAGAATTCACCTTAAAGCACAGTAATACTTCTTACAGCATTACCCACATCCGTTCAAGCAACATCATATGAATTCTCTAGGGTTATCAACCTTAAAGCTCGTTTGCCTTATACAAACGTCCAGCTATTCTAAGTGTCTTTTACTTCAAAGTGGTTTCCAGCACAAAGCTTGCATCACAATATTCAAATAGCTCGTTAAGGCTGCAGCACAACAAACTGCATTGAAAGGATGTATTTTAGCTCTTATTTTAAGATGTAATGATTAAATGAGAGAGAGAAATCCTCCAGCCCAGGCACAAGGGAGTCAGGGGCACATGAGGAAGATTCAAGTAGCATCTGAATGCTTGGTTGTTTCTCAAGAGTAATGTACAGTTCTTAAAGTAGTGTAATTGCCAGACTAGAACTTTGGCACAGAACAGTGTCTCAGTACATTCCCTAAGATCCTGGAAAGCAGGTGGAGAACAAGCAAAGATGTGGAAAGGTGGTAAAGGAGGAATTGGGTCTCTCAGAGTGCCATCAAAATAAGCATCTCAGACATGTCTAATGCAAACGCAACATTAGTGCACATGTGCCTGAGCTAGTGACTAAACATAAAACGAGAGAATTGTTACTTATATTCAGAGAGTGACTATAGGCCCCATCATGCATCTGATTTTAAGGTAGCTCAAGGCATGTGATCGTAGAGTCCTACAACACAGCTGCTGAGTTAGGGTCCCAAAGTACATAAAAAAGCAGAGTACAAACGGTTTTCCCTGTTCATTTTAAATCAGTTTAATGCTTGGGAAAGATACCGGACTGACAGCCCAGAAGCCTGAAGTTATCCATCCGCAGGGTATTCACAGTCACAGCATGGTGGCTGGCTGTAGACATCTCTGTGCTCAGGTACTAAAATAGCAGGCTTAGAGATGCGCACTGTCTCTTCTGGCAAACAGGTTTATTCAGCAGCTATGTCATCAAAACTCAAAGTACAAGCAGTTAGTGTTCTGCACTGTGTTTGAGTGAGTTTAATGGTTGGGTGCCAGGTGTTAACAAGTTATTGCTTCCTCAAGACATTGGAAACTGCATCTGGCGCCTATCATTCTGAGCACTGTGTTCAGCCAGATTCATCATTATTCTGCATAAACAAGGCAAGGTAGGAGGACCGTCCCTTTCACGGTCTGATCTTTCCCCCTTTTTTCCAGTGGTATTTATCTAGACCTCCAGTTGGAACAATTTATCATGTCTATTGATATGCTGCTCTTCAGTTGTTTGCTACTGAAACGTTGTCAGTACCCAGTTAATATTTGGTCAAACTCATCTATTCGTTAGATACAGGGGATGGCAAAGAGAGAACGCACCAGAATACTTCATTGACAGAGCTCTTGCAAAACCAAGGCAAGATGAAAAGCTCAGTCATGCCTCATAAGCATAACTATGCAAACTGCACTATTCACTTCAGGGTGGCAGCTTTGACATTTAAATTTCCTGCTATTCACCTCAAACTGTGGAATGACACATCCAAATTGAGAGTAAGGTATACAGAGATTGTCTAAAGTTTAGTGCACTGTTACCAAGAGTTACATCATGCCATCGCTTCTGAGGCAGGTTTTATCCCTGATTTCAATGCATTCTACTTTAAAAATCAAAAGGCATGATACAATACTACAGTCCAATTTTGCAAGGTGCGAAGCGTCACGAGCTCCTATCATTAACTCTAATGGTACACTTAGTACTAAAAATGATAATACAGCTGAAGTTGAGGACATTCACAGCCTTGCAGGATGGGGTCTTCTAGTAGGAAATGTGGATCGAGAGCTATGCTACCATTGTGTTTCATTACTTCATTTTTTAAAAATAAGTCATGTGCACCTGGCATTGGCCACTGTTGGTAGACAGATACTGGGCTAGATGGACCTTTGGTCTGACCCATTACGGCAGTTCTTATGTGTGTAGAAAGGTCAGAATATCACAATCAAGATCCACTGTGATCTGATCTGAAAGCAGAATTTTGCTCAAAGTGATGAGACTATGAAACCATTCTTGCTTGTGTCATACATTAAATATTAGTTGTAATATATTTATGCAGCTAGCTGCACTCTAATAGGGTCCACTGACATTGCTTATATATAAACAAAGTACAGCAGTTCTTTATATTAACAACGAAAACGTGAAGACGACATTTGAAAGAGATGGGTAACATATCTTCCTCCATTTCTAAAATGGCCTTCAAAAACTCAGCACCAACAGCAAAAATCCATAATTATAAGCCACATGCACGACTGGATTCTCTGATGACACAGATAAAACGATTACCTTTTTAAGATTCCCACACTTTTCCTGACCAGGTTTTTTAGTTTGTGCAAATGCCAGGGATCATCTCTCTAATTTCTTTGCTTTTTTGTTACTGTTGGTCTACTGGACAAACAGGTGTCACTTCAATATCCCTGCATTTTGATGAGTTTCAAAGTCACAGCATACTAGGAACATTCACGAGTCCACAAGATTATTTAAAATCCCACTTGAAGACATCATTATGGGGTTAACACTCACCCATCTTAGAGATAATATAGCAGCGATTAAACAATGTTCCCTTCGGTACTTGATTTATTTTCTTTTTTGCTGAACAGGCTGGCCATGTATAAATCTATGAGCTTTTAACATTTAAAGTTGTTATTCTGATGACAAAATAGACACAAGGGAGACAAGTCTTTATCTCTCCATTAACGTTATTGTTATTCACAGAATACAGATTGGGACGAATTCAAACATAGGAAAGTCACAGTAATTTGTTCGCCTATTTAGAAGTCTTAGATAATACTTGTTTTATGACTGCGCAGCAGGGTGAGGGGGAAATCATGCCAAATACCGTAAAATGAAACTTGGGAGATGTTGTTATCGGGGTTTCGTTTTTGGTTAGTTTTCTACCCAAAACATCTGCTTTAGCACAGCATTAGTAAAGTAGTGTCCACACTATGTTAAATAACAGCACACTTACTGCAGATCAATAAGTGGAGAAACAAGTTCAAAACAAATTAAAAGACTGAATATGAATTCTTTGCAACAGATTAATATGACAGGACAATAGCCAGGAAGGTCATGGGTCTCTTTCAGGTGTTGAGCTCATGATTTTATTGCACGTCTTGCAGTAACTGCTGCTTTTTTTGAAGCCCCACCTTCCTGACTCATGATTCCATGAAAATCTCAGGTTTCATTACAGAAAGAAGCTTGATTTACAAAAAGTAGTTGTATGTCCCACTTTCAAATGGGAGTTAGGTGTTTGACCTGCTTAGGTACTTTTGCAAAATCCATTAGGTGCCTATCTATATCGTTAGTTACCTAAATACCTTTGTAAATCTGCCCCCTAAAACACAGTCAATTTCTAGTCTTTGTGGTAGCAGTGAAAAGCCTGTGAACTCAAAAGGCTCGAAAACTAGCAGGCAAAGAAAAAGAACCCAAAACACTTACCAAAAAAAAAAAAAACCAATGTGATTTTAGTCAGCTTCATTATTTTGGGGGCCTGACAGTTCTGAATGCTTGCAGTTAGGGCAGGTCCAGACTAGAGCTTTAAATCGATTTTAAGAGCTCTAAATCGATTTAAAGCTGTAACCGTCCACACTACAGAGTGCATAAAATCGATTTTAAGGGTCCCTAAAATCGATTTTGGAACTCCATCAAAACGAGAGGAGTAACCCCAAAATCGATTTTTTAAAATCGATTTTATGATAGTGTGGACGGCCATCGAAGTTAATGGCCTCCGGGACGTATCCCACAGTGCTCTAGTGGCCGCTCTACACAGGTAAAGGTACTCTTCTGCTGGCCAGGTAAACAGGAAAAGCCCCGGGAAGTTTGAAATTCCATTTCCTGCTTGCACAGCGTGGAGCTCTCAGCAGCAGAGAGAAGAATGCAGTCTCCTGAAAATAGGAAAAGAGCTCCAGCATGGAGCACACAGGAGTTACTCGATCTGATAGCTGTATGGGGAGAAGAGTCAGTGCTTTCAGAACTGCGCTCGAGCAGACAAAATGAGAAAACCTTTGAAAAAATTTCTAATGCCATGCGGGAGAGGGGACATACCAGGGACTCGTTACAGTGCCGAGTGAAAGTGAAAGAGCTCAGACAGGCGTATCAGAAGACCAAAGCAGCAAAGGGCAGGTCAGGCTCTGCCCCCAAAACATGCCGGTTCTACGACGAGCTTAACGCAATATTGGGGAACAGCGCAACGACGAACCCCCCCTTGTCTGTTGATTCAGAGGTGGGCGTTGTGATTCCTGCAACTACGGAAGATTTATTTGATGGCGATGATCAGTATGATGAGGACCAAGAGGAGGAGGCTCCAGCAGAGAGCACAGAGCATTTTATCCCCCCAAACAGCCAGGATCTTTTCCTCACCCTTACTGAGGTTCCCTGCCAGCCATCTCAAGGCAGTACTCCAGAAAATGAAGCTGAGGGACCGTCCTCTGGTGAGTGTAATTTTTTTTACTAAAAGCTTCGGTTTACTGTAAGCCTTTTTTAATGGGTGCTTCAAATCACTACCTGTACTTAGAGTCACTGACCAAGTAGATTAAAAACCTTTCCTAAAACAGTGACCCATGAGGTGGTTTTTAGAAAAGTCTCCATTGTAACAGGGCGGATTCATCCTGCTTGTTGGGGGAACGCGAGAGCAAAGCAGGGAAGGAGAGTAGCTTTGCCGCGGTTTGCTCTCGCGTTCCCCTAACCACCCAGCAAACCGCAGGCAAGGAGACCTGCTTGTTCGGGGACCGCGAGAGCAAAGCAGGGAAGGAGAGTAGCTTTGCCGCGGTTTGCTCTCGCCTTCCCCTAACCACCCAGCAAACCGCAGGCAAGGAGACCTGCTTGATTACCAGGACAATCTACTACAGGGATTACTAGCCATTATTAACTTAACATTTTCTCCAGACACGGTCTGTGTGCTCCCCTGACCTGCGTCTGAGCAGAACTCTCTGTCCTCAGCCACAAGCAATAAGTATTAAATGAATCCTAAGGTGACCTTGTGGTAAAGTAAAATGTTCCAGGTTCGGTAACAGGCACAGGTCAGTGAGGAGAAAGACTGTATGCATGGTTGTGTGAAATGTGTCTCTTATGATTCTTTTATCACTCTTTCCAAACCCCACCCCCCCACACACAGCTGCACATTTCTCCAGCCTCCCTCTCGCTTCTCATCTACGTGGGGGGGGTATCATAAGAAGACTGAGGAAAAGGAGGACGCGTGAGGACATGTTCACCGAAATTATGGCAGTAACCCGTACAGAGAGAGCTCAGCAGGGAGACTGGAAACAATTGGTCGCAAAGTACAGGGAGGCTGCCAGTCAACGCGAAGACAGGAGGGACCAACGCGAAGACAGGAGGGACGCCAAAAATGATGTCAGGTGGCAGGAAGATCAGCGCTGGCGAGCAGCAACTCTGGATCTTCTTCGTGATCAGACTGACATCCTCCGCGATATGCTGCAAGAGCTCCGTGGTTTCAGAATGCCCCTACAGCCCGTGTATAACCTCCCTCAGTACTCACCCTGTCCCACACCTTCCAGAACCAGGCGTGTAAGAACGCGTGGGGGAAGGCTCTCTGCACCAGCCCCCTCCACTGCTGCGGACACTCCAACCAGAAGGCTTTCATTAGATTGAAAAGCCCTTTGTGTCCTGTTTTTTCCCTCCTCTAATGATCCAAACTTCTCCCACGGCACCTTTGCCTATTCTTACTCTCAGGTCATGCTATTAAGGCAGTGTGACTGTAGTTTGGTAATGAACTAAAGCAAGCAGCTTTGGAAAGCTGCACGGAAGCTAGTTATCAGCATCAGGATTTGACAATTGGGGATATGGGTAATAAAGGGAAAACAAAGAAAGCAGCCATACCGTAACCTGGTCCATGAGAATTCTTTTTCTGTCTTCTCTGATGCACTTTCTTCTTTCAAACCTCCCTCCCCCTTCCTCCAAACCTCCCTCGCTCCGTCCCCCATAGAACGCTGAGTTATGAAATTTCATGCACAGTATTGTAACAACAAGCATGATGCTTGATTGATGAAAGGGTCTGATTTTAAATAAAGAACACAATTCTTGTAACAAATAGTAGTAACTTTATTTTCAATAAAAAAGCAGTTAAGGAAGGTTGCAGGTACTGTGCCTAGCAGCAGACGGAAGCAGCTAATGGTGGAGGTAGGTAATAATTGGGAAATACAGAATTATATGTTTTCCAATGGACAGCTCTCGCAAGTAACCTAAGCAAGCAATTGAGGAATGCTGCAGGCAAAGTATCTTGCAGCAGCAACACTGCATAGACGGGGAGGGCAGCAATCAATTGAAAGGAAAATCAGCATTCAAACTGTACCCTGGCCCATGAGGAAGCTACTTTTCAGTGCTTCTCTGATGCGCACAGCATCCTGGTGAGATCTTCTAATTGCCCTGGTGTCCGGCTGCGCATAATCAGCGGCCAGGTGGTTTACCTCAGTCTCCCACCCCGCTATAAAGGCCTCCCCCTTGCTCTCACAGAGATTGTGGAGCACACAGCAAGCAGCAATGACAAAGGGGATATTGGTTTGGCTAAGATCTGAGCGAGTAAGAAGCGTTCGCCATCTCGCCTTAAGCCTGCCAAATGCACATTCTACCACCATTCTGCACTTGCTCAGCCTGTAATTAAACAACTCCTGAGCACTGTCAAGGCTGCCTGTGTATGGCTTCATTAGCCAGGGCATCAAGGGGTAGGCTGGGTCCCCAAGGATAACTATAGGCATTTGGACATCTCCAACTGTTATTCTCTGATCAGGGAAGTAGGTCCCTTGCTGCAGCCGTTTAAACAGTGTAGTGCTCCTGAAGACACGTGCGTCGTGAACCCTTCCTGGCCATCCCACGTGGATGTTGGTGAAACGTCCCTTGTGATCCACCAGGGCTTGCAGAACCATCGAAAAGTACCCCTTGCGGTTAATGTACTGGGCACCCTGGTGTTCCGGTGCCAAAATAGGTATGTGGGTTCCATCTATGGCCCCCCCACAGTTAGGGAATCCCATTGCAGCAAAGCCATCCACAATGGCCTGCACGTTTCCCAGAGTCACAACCTTTCGAAGCAGCAGCTTAATGATTGCTTTGGATACTTCCAGCACAGCAGCCCCCACAGTAGATTTGCCCACTCCAAATTGATTCCCGACTGACCGGTAGCTGTCTGGCGTTGCAAGCTTCCATATGGCTATTGCCACTCGCTTTTCCACTGTGAGGGCTGGTCTCATCCTGGTATTATGCCGCTTCAGGACAGGAGAAAGCGAGTCACAAAGTTCAAAGAAAGTGCTCTTACGCATGCGAAAGTTCCGCAGCCACTGCGAATCGTCCCACACCTGCAGGACTATGCGGTCCCACCAGTCAGTGCTTGTTTCCCGTGCCCAAAAGCGGCGCGGAACGGGTAGAACCTCACCCATAACCGTCAGGAGCTCCAACGTGCAGGGGCCCAGGGAGTCAGAAAACTCGTTCTCCAGTTCGTCATCGCTGTCATCCCCGCATTCAAGCATTCTCTCTTGCATTTCTGCATCATGGGTCAGCAGTGATAGAACGAGAATGCGTGAATTATTTACAGCATTCGCGATCAAGGACAAGAGCAGACCTGGATCCATGCTTGCTGCAAAATGGCGTTTCCCTCACTGCAGCCAGTAAAAACAGCGCGAACTGACTGTGTGCCGTTTACAGGAAGGGGGGGGGGGGCTGTACCCAGAACCACCCAGGACGGGGACTTTGATCCCATCATGCACTGGGCTAGTAACCCATAATTCCAAAGGGCAGGGACCCGTGCAGGAACTGTGGGATAGGTACCCAGAGTGCAACGCTCAGGGAAAAGATGGACGCCAGGGAACATGGACGCTCAACATCGATGTAAGTAGCCCTAGTGTGGACGCGCAAAATCGATTTTATAAAGCCTGCTTTATAAAATCGATTTTAATAAAATCGATTTTACCCTGTAGTGTGGACGTGGGCTTAGTAATGCTGACACTCCAATGACAGTGCTAATTACATGTTATGTAGGGGAGTCAAAGAGTTGTTCTGGGGATAAAGAGAAGACTCCATCTCCAGAACGGTCAGGCCAACATCTTTCCACCAGCATCAAACTAACATTAAAACACATTAAAAAAATAAAATAAAATAAAAAAACCACAACACACCACGAGCTGCCCTTTAGCACTTAGCCTGCTAGCTGAAGTGTGATATCATCAACAGGGAGAAGGGGAAGCATGTAATACCTGTATAAATACTAATATATAAAAGATCTAGATCTCTCTCTAGATATATATACACACACACACATATCCACACACACACACACACATTAATGTTAAATAAGCTTATATAGATAAAAGTTAAAAAACATAACGTAACATTTGCCACCATCACATTGTTCATCCTGCTTGTGTCGATCTTGTTCTACTTAGATTGTAAGCTCTTCAGAGCAAGGACTATCTACTATGCTGTGTTTGTATAGCACCTACCACAACCGGGCACCAATCTTGGTTGGTCTTTACTCTCTACTGTAACAAACAAGAATAATAATGTGCTTCGAGATCCTTGGATGACAACAGTTTCCCTCTCTTCTGACCTGCCATCTCCCCTGACCCTACACTTAAATTGGTTATTTCCATGCTTGCACTGTGCAAGATCTCTAGAAACAAATTACTACATTTCAAGAACTATTTAAAACCAAGTGAACAGGATGCTTTTCACTGTGCATCTGCACTGGCCTTTCCCATTCCTTGCAGAGCGACTGCAGCTGCTCCAAGAAAACAAACCCTTTCAATCACAGGAATTACAGCTCCTTCAATATGTTTCCTCTCCAGAAATCAAGCTCACAATACGATGAACAAAAACCCACATGAACAACTATTTCAAATGGAGATATTGACCCTAATGGGCCTATTATATCTTTATTAGAGAAGATGACATTGTTTCACACATTCAGAATCAAGCCTAAGGAAACACCAAAAATCTAAAAAATTTCTCTGGCTTTTGGGTTTCTGTTAGTGACTTGGAATTTAGCCAGATTCACAGAACGATTTTCTAATACTCGTGATGAAACTTTTGAGTGAGCTTGTGCCAATTTTCCAGTAGATTTGAGCTGATTGTTGGTTTGTTTTAGATACAAATAAAGTCTATGGTTCTAGGAGAAGAAAAACAAAAACCCAAGCAACACTCAGCATTTACTACTGCGTTTTGCTTTGAGATCCTGAAGGTCACTTGAACTTAGAATCGTAGAATACTACGGTTGGAAGAGACCTCAGGAGGTCGTCTAGTCCAATCCCCTGCTCAAATCAGGACCAATACCAACTAAATCATCCCAGCAAGGGCTCTGTCAGGATGTACTGATCATAAACAGCTCCCACTAAAGTCAATGAGAGCCCAGACATCCCAAACTCAAAGACACAGTCCATATGAACCTATGGGGATCAAAATTACTTCACTCCACACAGCTTTAATGTTGATCCAAATAGATTTGGCCCACCAAATCCATTGCTGGAATAAAATAATTGAATTCAGAGGCAGAATGGATCTGGCTCTTAAAGGGCTAAATTTACCCTTGTTGTGCTGCAAGAAGGATCCACTCCTGGGGAGTGATTATGACGTTTCCATGGGAGCACTCTCACAGGTTATACACAACGATATACAGGAACCCCACTAATACATGCAGTAGGGATGCACTAGAGCCTTTCCCAGCTGCCTCCCCCGACACATGTGGCTACGCACTGCAGCATGGATGCAGCTTGCTTTTCGCTGTGGCATGTAGGATATGTAGTGTAGACGTAGCCACAGAAGAAGTCACAAGGCACTTAAATCCCTCACGTCATCAGTAACAGACAGACTCAGCTACCTTATACAGTTCAGAATCTTGCAGCAGCCACACGCATTGCTGTGAGCCCCAAACAATCTCTGAGGTTCTGCATTGGCCCATGCACTTAATGGTGGCGATGCCCATGCAGTGCCTAAGCCCTGAACACAGCTGGGAGTTTTGTACCTGCTCAGTATGTTGGCATAAGCCCTTTCACTGCAGTTACACAACCAAGACCAGGAGGAAAAAATAAAAAGTGTTTTTATTTTTAAACAACTTAATCAGCATCCTGTGACACCAACAATTCTGCTCTACATGCCTGCCCTGTCTCACCTCTGCTAGCACTCAGAACATACTGCATTCATTCAGGCCAACGGCATGACTAGCACATGTTGGCAGTGCTGCCAGTGTGCTGAGGCGCTGGACTTTTTAGTTTCTAAAGTCATCTTCCATGCCACTCTGCAGAGCTCTATCAGGGTCCCATTGGGAGGGGTGCAGAGCCACTTGAATTCCTAGATTTTCAAGCCCAAGAGACAGTTCATGATCATTTAGTCTAACCTCCTGCATCAACACATCTAATTAAGTTTCATCCACCACCCACTGGTAGTGTTGGCAGAAACCCTTTTTCAGGCATTGCTGGGGTTGTGCTGGCCCCTTATAGATCCGCTTCTCCCTTTAAGTAGGGCTGTGAATGCTGCTTCCCATCACTGCAACCTGGATGCTCAGAAATTCTTCTATCAGGGTCTACACTGGTATAAAACTTGGAGAGAATTTAGCCTTGCATGCAGGGCTTTAGAGCAGAGCCCAGAGCTGGAGCGTGCAGCAGCTCCAGAGCAGTAGAGCTGCAAGTTTTTGCCTGAAGCTGGAGCGGAGCCGGAGCACAGCTCCAAAGCCCTGTTTGCATGTGTAATCACACCCACGACTCATAGAAGGAAATAGGACTAGTCTTCTAACTACCAACAGGCCACCCTTGTGATGAAGATGCCAGCTAGTGTTCCCAGTATAAACCTGATTGGATCTCAAGGATATGGTCATAAAAAAAAAAAAAAACCTCTCTCATATAAAGCTTGCTATACAGAAGGCATTATCTGAGGATCTGGCTTTTTTTTTTTTTTTTTTTTTACACTCCAATGGATTTAGAATGACAGGAGTGAGTACATCAAAGAAAAGGGCCAAGATGCTGGCTCAATAGAAAAGGATAGTCTTGTGTCCAAAGCAAATGGAAGTCAGATGATCTGATGTCATATCCCCAGCACTTTCACAGTCATTTCATGTGTGTCTTGGATCATCATCTATAAAACAAACAGTATCAATGCCCTATCCAACAGCAGTAGTCTGAGGCCTAATTCATGATCATTTGTAAAGTTCTCTGAGATCCTCTGACAGAAGGGAAAAATACAGTTTCCCTTGATTTTCTGTGAGTCTCACTTATATTACCCTACAGCGATACAAAAATTCAGTGACAAAATGGCCCAGGAGTCTCATTACAGGATACAGAGTCTTTTCATTGATTGTAGTGGGGGGCTAGATTGGCTCTTGGGGGCTAGACTGTGATATTTAGCTACTGGCTCATGCTAAGAGTGGTGCAAAGCTCCTTGGAGGCACAGAGGGAACAGTCTCTGGACTATGGCTCAATCCCATGGACTGCAGCTGTCCTAGTCCTTGCACAGGGTGTGTGGGGGAAAGAATCCAATTTACCCCCTTCCTCTGCACATGGGGAAGATGAGTGCAGCAGACGATCTATCACCATGACCAGAGTGGCTCTGAGATAGGTCACAACGTGTTCTGATTCGCATGATTAACTGCCCCCAACCACGTCAGTAATCCACGACTTATGGTGTCCCCAAGTAGGTCTATTTTGTTATTAATCCACAGATTAAAGTAACTCCCATCAGCTTTGATGCAATATAACACAAATGGCTGAATTCTAAGGATCTCATTTTCAGTGATCTGTAGATTAGACGAAGAGTCCAGATCAGGACTCCCTCCAACCCAGTAAGAGTGGAGGTGGTCAGGGGAGAAAGAGAAGAGCTTTAAAAAAAAAAAAAAGGGGGGGGGGGAACCCCAATGCAGGTAGAGGAAAGGGTTAAGTTTCATATTTAAAAATATCTGTAGGTTATAACAACTTTAATGAGGTTCCCAGGTTAATTACCTGCCCTATCGAACAATAATATGGATCTTTCCATGTGAATAGATATTGAACAGCACTCACCTTTAATGCAGTGCAGGAGAAAAGGTGGGGGGTGGGAGGGAGAGCTACTATTTCATGCTTCTAAGAAGGCAACTGTAGATAGATAGATTTTTTTTTTAAAGTTGCTGTCATGGCCACAAAGAGCCCTTATCAAGTTGACACTGAAAGTAAAAAGCTTTTAGGTTCCCAGCACAGCAAAAACCAGCCCCAGTAAGCAGACTAATCTTTTTTAAAATTATGTCAGTGTAGGGAAAATGCATTAATTTGCACTCTGCAGAATGTCCTGGAATGCCTGCCAGCAGCATTAGATACAACACAAATGAATCAAAGACCAATGTGGTTGCTGGGCAATTGCCCGTAGGCTCCCCTCCGCCTTCCTCCAATGATCTTGGATCCAGTTATATGAGGAAATTAGCAACAGAAATTTTCTGTCTTTAATTGCAATGAAAGCTTGTGAATTCCTCCCCCTCCACACACACACACACACACACACACACACACACACACACAAACTAAACCTGCCCTTTGCAATACATGACAGGCGATTTATGCATCTGACAACTCCAAGATATCTTACAGCCTTGTCAAGGTACTGCGAGATGGCTTCTAAGCACATGTTTTTTGTTGGGCTAGTCTTCATTTTGCAGGTTGGAGTGGGGGAGGGATTACATGTTCTAAAAACTACTACTTCAAAACCAGAACACAGCGCAGATATGACTGGTCCATGGTAATAGTGGAGACAGAAATGAGGGCAAAGCTGATTTAGAGTTAGAAAATGGGGGCTGCAGCTATCAGGAACGGTTTTATGTATTTTGCCACCCAAGCATGGCAGTCAGGTGGCTTTCGACGGCGCGCCTGCAGAAGATCAGCTGGTAATGCTGATTCGGCGGCATACCAGCGAGAGGTCAACCGGTCCCACACCTTCGGTGTGCCCCCCGCTGAACTGTCACCAAAGCCACAAGACCAGCGGACCTCCGCAAGGATGCTTGGTGAGCTCGTGCCGCCCCTGACAACTACACGAAACTGAATTAAATTAAGAAAAAGAAAAATGCAAGCTGATTTCTTAACAGTAAAAATCTATTCAATCGTGGAACAATCTTGCAAAGGGACATTGCACTGGGGCGTACAGCGAAGTAATGGAAAGGTGGATGTCAGAAACAAACCTCCACTAGCCATGGGGATGGATTAGACAGCCCAAGAGTAATTTCCCCCCGGAATCCTAGATACCCAGAGGCCTGAGTTTCCTCTCACATCACTGTACCTCCACTGAAGTCAAATGGAGTTACTCCTGATTTTCACCAGTGTAAACGCAAGGGGAACCAGGACATGATTCCAGTTCCATCCACCAAAAAAATGTTCCATACACCAGCTGGCAATATGGCAAGCAGTGGGAGAATTGGGGGAGGAGGGAGAGAAAACAAGGGCAAGATTCCATGTGGCTCTTTGTATTCCGATCACTTTCTGTGTGTGAGGACTACAAATGAAGCACACTTGCATTTCTGCTTGATTCCTAGGGCATCTAGAATTAATGCCTGGGAGGATCCTACACTACAGCATAAAATCGAAATTATTAAAACCGGTTTTCTAAAACTGGTTTTATAAAATCGATTTTATGCGTCCACACTAGGGCACATTAATCCGGTGGTGTGCGTCCATGGTCCTAGGCTACCATTGATTTCCGGAGCGGTGCACTCTGGGTAGCTCAGTAAAAGAATGAGACCAATAACTTCAATTTCCGTCCACACTAACCCTAAATCGATATAGTAATATCGATTTTAGGGTTACTCCTCTCGTTGGGGAGGAGTACAGAAATCGATTTTAAGAGCCCTTAAAATTGATTTAAAGTGCCTTGTAGTGTGGACGGGTACAGCGTTAAATCGATTTAACGCTGTTTAAATCGATTTAACGCTGTAGTGTGGACCAGGCCTTAGTGTGTTCTCAGCCTTTTAAAAAATATGCAGACTAGCTTCCTGTCAGGGAGCCACCTAGTGATTGTTTCAGTAGAGTCCTTATTTGCTTATTGATAGACTCACTGTGTGGTTCCCTTCCCAAGAAAAGAGCTAGTCTCTAAGGTCCAGATCCTCAAAGGGACTTCCACAGATTGCACTGGAATTTGGAAGCGTAAGTATCTTTGAGGATTTGAGTCTAAATTACTTCAGCGGTATCTCAACTCCCCACAGGAGTACCTTTTGACCCACCTCATGACCAGGTGACCACTGCAGGTGCTATCAGATTGGCAGGAATTCAAAGAGTCTGATTTGAAATGCAAAACCTGGAGAGCAAGCAAAGGGAAAAAGAAACTGTTTCCAGCTGTTTAAAATAAATAAATAAAAGAGATGGGATTTCCTGTCATTCAGATGCAGATATGATCATGAGTTCTGACAGACAGAGATGTGCAGCTGTCTTCCTGGTTGCTACCATCATACATCTAATATTCAGTCCACATCTGTTTCAAAACCAAAAGGGTCAGTCTCAGGTCCTTGCTCATTTTATCTTAACTCTCAGAGATCTCTCACAGAAGTTGGGGGGGGGAGAGGAGGATTTTAGAATTTGGCCCCCCAACTGCAAAAGTGAGTCTTGCATCTGATGTTCCTGGCCCACTAGCCGTCCTTACCAAGTCTTTTGTACAAGTAACAAACAGCAGTAATCCAAGCAAGATTGCTAATAGAATGGGGTTAATCATGTCATTTAACCCTTCAGTCACGGATCCAAAACCTCAGACCTTGCTTTTATAAGAAGCCATTCCAGTGCATTCACTCAGTATGTGTAATTAAGCCCTCTGCTGCTCTGTCCTCATTTCCTTCCTCAGGCATCCTCACCCACCCCAATAGTTTTCCCTCCAATGATTCTCTCCTCATTGCAGGCTTCTCAGACAACCTGGCTCCCTCCTGACCCCTAATCACAACAGCTACATTACATTCCCATTCCCAGCAGCCTCCAGGGAGGATCCAGTCACTGCAAGGACTGCTAGTACTTCCAAAATAAGACATCTGAGGTGACTCTTCCCCCTGCCCAGGCCAAGCCCATTACAGCACAAGTCTCATGGTCCAGGTGGGCTGAGGAAACGGGAGTTTGTGAGCAAGGAAGCGTAGCAGTCAGCCTGCACGTGACTGACATGGGTCACCTAATTTGGCAGCCAGGCTTTTACTACTGAGACCTCTTTGCTGGTCCCTGGGCAAAAGAGGAAGGAACCTCATTCAGTAAATGTGGAGGAAACGGTGGGGCTCAAAGAAGTAAGACTGCAGAGGAAGAAGGGGGCTGTGAATGACTAAGAAGGTTCTGGAAAAAGAGGAACCTGGGTTGGGGAATCTGAAGAGGGCTTCTAAGAGTGGTCAGAGGAAGTCTTTTAGGTGGAACTGAAAAGATTTGAATGGGTAAACTCTTTGTGGAGCCAGGTTTCAATGAGCCTTAATCCACATCCATACACTTCTTGATAGTAAAAGTGCCAGCATGGGACTCCAGGACAACTCCCCAGTAGCTCTCTACACAGCTTTGTATTATTACAAGTGCAAGATCATTGGAAATCTGGGAAGAGCACTGCCTAGTGATTATTCCACATCTCACATAGCAGCAATTCTCAGACAAGTCACAAACATGAATCCCATATGTGCAATGCAGGCAAGTTAAAGAATATTAGGGAAATTTTAGCTCTCTCATTTCCTGACTGTAGAGTGTTCACAATTTTTAAACATAATACAAAACAGATTCCACTGCACTATATTTGGCATTTGCAATGTGAAGGAAACATCTGCTTAGCCCTCTCCATTGGAGGAGGTTAGCAGATGTCTGGAATGGCAAGGGCACCTGTCGAGTCTCGTAAAATTAAGTTTGACGTATCCTACAAAAACTAGAAGGAATGGAGATTTCGGTAAGCTTTAGTGGCAAAGTCAGCCAAATGTAGCAGCTGCAGCTAAAAAGCTCGATCCTGAAATTTCTCCACACTTAGGGTACGTCTTCATTACCAGCCGTATCGGCGGGTAGCAATCGATTTCTTGGGGATCGATATATCACATCTCATCTAGACGCGATATATCGATCCCCAAACAAGCGCCTGTTGACTCCGGAACATCCACCAATGTGAACGGCAGTAGCGGAGTTGACGGGGGAGCCGCGGATGTCGATCCTGCGCTGTGAGGACGGTAGGTAACTCAATCTAAGATACTTCAACTTCAGCTACACTATTCACGTAGCTGAAGTTGCATATCTTAGATCGATTTCCCCCCCAGTGTTGACCAGCCCTTAGAATGCATGCTGACATCATATGGGATCAGCAGACACAGACGGCTTGCAAGACTCAGCTTAAAAAAAAAAATAGATGTCCATTTTACTAAAGTGTTGTTTTACTACACACAAGTGGTAATAGCAGCAGTTCCCTTTGCACTGGAAACTACAGAGTACAAGCAGCTCATCATGAACCCAGAACGTTCCATTCAACATTAGAAGCACAAAAAGGGACCATATTGATATTATTATTTTTTTTTTTAAATCAGTACTTTTCTGTCCTGCAAGCCACCTAGAGGGTTTCAGAGAAGCGTTGGGTAAATAGCAAGGCTATGCAAAATAATCACATTGAAATCTGATGACTTCATATAACGGATTCGCCTTCTGGTTCAAGGTGAGGAAAATGGTCCAATTTTGTGGAAAAAAACAAAACAAAAAACTTTTAAATCTCAAACATTTTGCTCAATAAATGGAACCTCTGGAGCAAAAACAGGTTCCTTTTCACTCAGATAAGGAGTCTTAGTTTGTCCTATTTTCAAGCAAAGACTCTGCATTTTTTAATTTTAAAACTGCTGTTCATATAAAGGTTGATCTCTGCATGAAAAAAGCATGTCTGGGGTATTTTATGGAATATTTCCCATTCTGTGAAAATTTTATATAATTTCTGGGTCATAAAGTTACCCAGCATGGAATGGCAATTCTTCCGCAATGAAATCTAGAACACTTTTTTCCATCATTGTGTTATAACTCTGGATGAATTTCATGATTAACACTTGCCAGTAATTTTATACCGATTCTGTTTATTATATTGAATAGCTTGATAATTCGTGGCAACTGAAAAGCTGAGTTTTAATAGCACTGATTTTTCCCTCTATTACTGGTAGGTCTGAGCATTGCTCAAAGATAAGGCATTTAAGTGAATGCATTTGAAATACCATACTTACCGTGTATTTGCATAAAAATATCAAAGCGATTTAAGTAGCAACAACACTTTACTAACCCAAATTACATAACCTCATTTACTTCTTCAGTTAGACACACTGCAGGCAACCTTATTTCAAAAGCAAGTCTTCACATACTGCAGAGGCATTGTAAGGATTTTTACTAGAAGAAATGTTATCAATCAAATCTTTTTAGACATACAATACTTTTGGGGAGGAGGGGAGAAATAACACAACTTCCTATGATTTTTTCTACTTATACCACACACTAACCAGCTATAGTATTTCACAGCACGCTGAGCCTCTTTCTAATAGAAATATTTCAAGAGGAATCAAAAGTCCATCAAAGCATGATAGGTTCAAAAGAAACTCCCAGGTGATATTCAGCTATGAAATATTTTCATCTACTTCTTAAAGTCCAGCAACAGGCATTTTATTCTGACCTGCTATGTTACCTATTAGATGAACATGAGGGTAATTAAGGTTCCTCAGTTTCACTTTTAAGGAGAAGAGGCACTATTGTTTTCTAGTTTGTTGCATTAAGCTGTTCTTCCTGGAATTCTGCGGCATAACTGGGGGAAATTTGCCATGCCACAGATGGAAGGAATAGCTTTAAAGTATAAGCATCAGGTTTGAAATACTCAGACTTCTTAGCATTAGGAGTTTAAATCACTGCAGGTTCAACTCAGCCAGTCATCCTTCCACTCATCTTGAGTTCCAAGCAGGTAATCATATGGAAGTCAAATGGTATTTAATATGTCAGCTGTAGCAGCTGCCCCCTAGACGGTCACATTTGCACTGCCACTCTCCCCTTACATCAAGAAAGGACTATTTGCCTGCCTCCCACAAATCCTCGCCAAATTACCCTTCTGGATGTTTTGGCCTCTGTCATCCATGTCCAGGCTGCACCCCTTTGACTGACCAGGTACATTTCAGCTGCCCACAAGCAGTGCTACCTTGTACACCATCAGTGTTTTAATCTGTGGATCACTAGGTGTCCCAGGCTCTTGAACAATTTATTTTCCCATCTAATGGCACATTAAAATAAAATAAAAAAATCTAATTCTCCTGTCATACATTTGATTTTCTCTGTGTATGTCCTATCAGTGTCACATTTCAGAAGAATGAAGCAGTAAAGAGCCCAATCTGGACTCCTGGTTGAAGGGATTATTTGTTTAAGGGATTCCCTGTAAGGTTTCAGAGGATTCATTTTTCTTTTTGAATAACAGCTGCATTTTGTCTGGACAAGCAGTTTTGTCTGGGAAGCAAGAGACTTTTGAGATTGTAAGTATTTCTGATTCCTGAAAACCAACAGAGGCAAGTAAGTTCTTCCCCTATCCATCCTTCCTGGGCATTACCCACTGGGTGGAGGCTGCCTCTTCGTGGCAGACTGCAGTGTGAAATGTGTATTACATCTTGCATTCTGTTACTCTAACTTTACAAGGCCACGTGATCTCCCACCCCCACCACACCAGAATAGGAAAGCCACATTCAAATACACCAGTGGCCAAATCTGAAATGCTTAGCTGGGGGATGAGGTACTGTGTGTACTGTTTTTGGCAGAATTACATACAGCCAATTCACCTTTTTGAAATACGCTAGTCAAATTATACTTCTTCACATGGAACAAATAATTATAACCCCAATAAAATATGTTCATTCACATTACACATTATATTTCCCAGAATTTAAAATAAAAAAATAAAAATAAAAAAACCACATGCTCAGACTCTGAAGATGCCAGTGATATTGTCGGAATATAATGTACCATGTTCTCAAATTGTAATTCAATGTCTATTTGATATTCCACAAATCTTTCCATTTATCTCAGGAGTACATAAAAATACTTTGTATTTAAATACTTCTTTTAACAGGCAAAGTGTTAATTAGATTTCACAGCACCCCTGCAAAATAGTTATGCATTATCCCCATTTTACAGATGGGAAAACTGAGGCATGAGGCTGCAGTGACTTGCCAATGTCATCCAATGGCAGTTAGGATTAGATCTTGGAATTATCTGACTTGCAATTCCACATCCATCCACACATTTGCAATTCCACAGCCTTCAGGCCATAATGCCTCCCAAAAAACAGATAGGAAATAAGTGAAAGGGCAAATTTATACAATTTCCAAATTTAAAAACTAAACAGTTATTGTTTCTCAGTGAGAGGGCTGGTCTAGGGATCTGTGTAACATGCCAGGAGACAGGAAGTTCTGAGATCTAACCCAGCTGTGGCAGTGACTCCTTTTACAACAGTGGGCAAATCAATTTCTCTCTGCCTCAGTTTCCCCATCTGTAAAAATAAGGATGCTAGTTCTTATTTGCCTTGCATGCCTGTGTTGAGACTACTAAATGTTTTCCAAATACTCTGAAGTGAAAAGGGCTAAAAAACTATTAAGACAGCATGATACCAGTAAGGCCATTTGCTACAAATATGTAATTAGTTCATCCTCACCCAACTGCATGAGCAGTGGGCAGGATTTTAATCTCAGCTATACACCAGCATCGACCTGGAGAAATACCACTGATTTCAACTAGATTCATCCCAGTATTGCAGAGATGTTTCTATCATTAGTCCTCTGCAAAGCTGAGGTCCAATCCTGCATTCCTTCCACAACCAAACCTCCCATTGCTTTCAGTGGGAGGTAGAACTGCACCCTTAACAGTGAAAATCTACCAGGCCCAGCCCTGCCTAACTTCTTTAATGGGTTAACTGAAGGACAGAGAATAAAGCAAGTGCCTCTTCCTTCTGTTTCCCTTCAAGACAAATCCCAGCTGGTTGAACACTTTAAACCCACTCCACTTCCGCTCACTGTTGATTCAGCAGAAACCACTGCTGCAGAATTAATACTACTAAACGGACACGCACTGCATTCTGAAAGCCTGTGTCGGAACCTGGCTGGCTGCTGTCAGCCCTTCCGTTTGACACGATTTATTCATCACACATCAGCAGTTTTTTGGGACCTTCGGTTGCTCGGGGCTTTTTCCTGTCCTCTGGATGCATGACATAACCCTGGCGAGGGATGAACGGGCAGGAGCTGAAGCCCTGCCCTGTGGCAACCGGGAGTTAAATTTCGTTTTGTAACGTGGCACCATGGAAGCAAAAAAGGGTTCGAGGGAGACCGGTGTCATCTGGGAGCGGGCGGGCGAGGCTGACACAGAAAGATGCGAGCCGAGCCGAATCCCTGTGCGTGACTCAGAGGGAAGGGCACCGCTTCGGCCGTGCCCACACCCCCACAGGGCCCCTCCAGCCTTTCCCGAAGGGAGGTGCTGTCCGGATCCACCTGCTGCTCCATGCCCAAGCCCTCCTCACTCCCACGGTGGCAATCCGCTGCCATTCCAGCAACGCCCTCTAGCCCTTTCCGTGCCATGGCGACAAGCTCGGTTACACCCGTGCCCTCCCCCGGGACCGAGCTTTTTAGATGCGGAGGCCGATCTGCTGCCAGGGATCTGCCCTGGCTCTAAGTTGAGCCCCGCCAAGGCATCCCCCCCGCCCCAGCGGAATGCGGCTCTCCGCGCGGTGGGCTTCTCAGCATGCAATTACCTTCTGTTGCATAGCTGTGGTCGCGCAGGAAACTGTTGTTTATCTTGCGGGTATCAATGTCCTCCTCCATTTACAGCAGCCTTACTTTCGTGAGAAGTGAGAACAAGCAGGCAAGTATCCATCATCGCCCCAACACGGCCAGGCTCAGCGGAGAGGGGGGCAGGGGAGTTGCATCGAGCACAGCATGGTCCTACCTTACGGGGGGGGCGGGGGACCACCCCAGCTTTCACCTCCTCCTGCTGCAGCAAAGGTCCAGACCTCGTTCACCGCCCAGGGACGACGATGCACACGGTGCAAACCCCAGGTTCCTACACCACCCCGGGGAGCGGTTGCTGATGCAGCACCAGGTCCAAATTCCCTTCTCCTCTCAGGGACGGCGGCTGCTGCTGCTGCAGCCGGGCGAATTGCAGTGAGGCTGCCGCAAGCCTCCGTTCCAGTGCAAAGTGCCGCAGCTGGGCTGGGTTGCGAGCGCTCCTCTGGCTGTGCCCAACAGGTTCCCCTGGCGCCGGGAGAGCTCCCTTCCGTATGCAGCAGCCCTCGACTCGCCCAATCAGGAAGCCGCTAGCCACAAAATGGTGTCCGCTTCTGCAAAGCTCGCGGCTCCGGGGGGGGCGGGTATTTTGGGGGGAGGGGGTAACCTTGCAGAGCTGTGGCCCTGCTGCGTGTTTCCCTAGCGGGACAAGGCTGGCGGCTGAGTCGGCAGGCACCGCGGGGTTCGCCCCGCTCGCAGCCGCAGGCTCAAGGAGAGGGGCCGCTGCAGGAGGCGGCTGAAGAGAAGCTCATGCAGCGGCGGCTGTTGGCTGCTGGAGCCTTATGGTGCATTAAAGCCCAAGCTCCTCCCATACAGCTCGGCTCCGTCCAACCGCGTCGGCAGCCTGCGGACTCTCCCCCGGCGGCAGCAGCGGCCACGGCCGCGCACCTTTCTGCTGCAGTGGAACAGAGGTACCGACGCGGCCGGGGAGTGGCTGACCCGACGCCTTCCAAGGGGTCGCTGCTCTTTGCCCTCTGCCTCAGGCCGGGCAGGACGCGCTGCACCCTTTGATCAGCCAGCTAGGAGAGGCCGATGAGGAAGGCTGCGACATGGATCCTGTTGCGCTCACACTGCTCAGCCGCTGAAGCAGCGGGTTTGGGTTTGGGTTTGGGTCGGAGACACGTTTGCAGCGGCTGGGACTCCAATGCATTGTAAAGGCGCTAGCTTTTGGTGCATGGGCGTTTACTGTTTTAGGCCAGGGCTGATGGAGCAGAGGGCTAGGAGCTCTATCCCAGGCATCAGTTGAGTTTGGAAAAAACACCAACTCTGGCTTTCACTGACTTCAATGGCAGTAAGGGTTTTGTAGGGTCAGCCTCTTGGACCCAGGGCCGGTTCCAGGCACCAGCATTCCAAGCAGGTGACTGGGTCGGCAGTCCCTGTGTCTTTGCCCCCAAGCAGCGGGCTGAATTGCTGCCGCTGATGGCGGGGGCAGTCCATGTGCCGTTAGGGCAGCACAAGCGTTTCCGCAGGGGCAGAAATTCGGCGGCAGCTTCTATGCTCAGTTGCCCGCCGCAGCGCAGCTTCTGTCTTCCGGCTGAAGACAGAAGCTGCCGCTGAATTGCCCCGGCCGCGGAAACGCATGTGCTGCCTTAACAGCACACGGACTGTCCCCCGCCCGTGGGCAGCGCAATTCAGCGCCCTGCTTTGGGCGGCGAAAACAGTGGAGCTGGCTCTGCTTGGACCCAGATCCTCACAGGTATTTAGGTGCCTAACTCCCCCTGATTTCAATGGAGGCTAGTGCCTACATACCATTGAGGATCTGGGCACTGCCCTCTCAATACATGTGGGTTTACTCATATGTAAAATGGGTGCAATAATGCTTATCACCATGGTAGCATAAGGCTTGCCTGGACCAGGGGAACCTTTTGGGTATTGTAAGAGCACAACCAGGGAACCTTAAGGCAGAATTAAAAGGATGCTGCAATTTAAGCCCAAGTGTTGCATTTCATTAGCAAAGGCTTTCAAAAAACTTAAGAGGAGTGGGTTATAAAAGTGTTGTGATGTGTGGTGTGATGTTCCCAGCTCTGCTGCTGTGTGACCTTGAGCAAGTCACTTCTCTCTGGGCCTCTGCTTTCCTTCCTTGAGTGAAATACAAGATCATAATAAGATGTGAAGAGTAAATTCAACTTTTTACATTCTAGAGATTTAAAATTTTACTTAGACAATCCCTGCCCCAAAATGTTACAGTCTTTTTGTTCTGTTTGTACAGCACCTAGCCCGCTGCAGCCTTCATCTATGACTGGGGCGCCTAGGTGCTAATAATAATATAAATATATAATTAAAGTTTGAATAATCAAAGGTGTCAATAATAAAGACATAGGGAGTCTAAACCTGCACTATTTAATTCATTAGGAACTTTGTCATTTACATCAAGTAGTACAGGAACAGATGCACATTTCTTAACATGATTTGTCCCCAAATGGATAAATCAAGTTAACAACATCTTTTTAGAAAAAGGAGAATTCCTTCTCGGTTACTAATGACGCTTTGGGATAACTTGAGAATTCTAACTTGAGAATTCTAGCCTACTTTTCACCATTTATAATATTTGGATGAAATTCACCAATCACAGAGGGCCTACATAAGACCCTGTACGCTACTTAAAGCTATTCATCGCCATTCCAGAAGTGATAATTCACATAAAGGGAAGCATTTTGCTAGATCCAGGAACAGAGTGGCACCCACTTCTCATGAGAGCCCTCTTCTGGTCAGGGTGTGTCTGTGGTTTTTAAACAGTTCTGGCCTTGATATCAAGCCAAACCCCCAGGGCTTCTTTCATGGAGCCCATGGTTTTTCCCCCCTCTTAGTCCCTTCTGGCACTCTCTCTCCTGCTGGGCCTCTTGACAGCTCAAATACCCTTCTAGAGGGTTATTGCTGTCCAACTGTAGGCCCACTTCCCCAGTGGCCTATGGAGGGACCCAGCCCCACCTACTACTCCAGGTCCCAGCCCAGGGACCCAAAGAATAACAGCCACATGCTGCTGTGTCTGTCTAGGACAGTGGTTCCCAAACTTTAACAACCTATGAACCCCTTTCACTAAAATGTCAAGTCTCACAAACCCCCTCTTAAAAATGAATATCTCCAGGGATTTTTCTCCTTTACCTGAGTATAAATTATAAAAGCAGTGATCTTGGAAATATAAAATTTGTTTTTGTGACATGCTTATTACACACTATTATTTATCATTACAGTATTTGTATTACCTTATGAAAAACAGCAACACTCTTCCAAGATCTCACTTTCATAGCTTGTATCAGTTTGAGTAAGCCTGTTGTAAGACAAGGCTCCTATATTTCATCAAGGAACATCAGATGTGAAACAGCATGAAGGTATTTAAGAAGCCAACTCAAAGAGTTCCTCCTACACAGACATTCAGATCTTGAGCAGTCCAGGCAAACAACTCATGTTACAATAAAGTTTAAACTTGTTCTTCATAATAATTTTAAAAACAATACTAGCTGCCTATTCAATTTTAAAAACAGCAAAAAATATCCACCTTCCTTTTTTATAAGGAGTCTTGAAGTTTAAATCTCCTCAGTGTGATAGATATGCTTGCTTTGATCTGCTTCGCTCTTGGAAGTCTAGGAGCTCTGGGCTGCTGGCCCTGAGCTACCCAGGGTTCCTAGGGACAGCTCTGACCACCATTGGGGATTTTCCACCCCCAAGAACCACCTATAACATTCTGCAAACCCCAGTTTGGGAACCACTGTTCTAGGACAACTGCCTTCAGTTCCATGAGCACTACCCCACAGCCCCAGCCTTCAACACCACCTCAGCCTTTGCGCAGACCTAGCAGCCAAGCCAGGAGCTCTTCCTCACTCTCCCAGTCCCTACTAGCACAGAGCTGTCCATTATGCTACAGTTCTCTTTGGCCAGCCAGGAGCACCACCTGGACTCTCACTCCAGCAACACACTGACTGTTTCTGCTGCTGCAGCTCCTTTTTATAGGGCCCTCCTGGGCCCTGATTAGCCACTCCCTGCAGCCTCTCTGATTAGCTGCTTCC
This sequence comes from Gopherus flavomarginatus, assembly GCF_025201925.1. Lineage (NCBI taxonomy): Eukaryota > Metazoa > Chordata > Testudines > Testudinidae > Gopherus > Gopherus flavomarginatus. The sequence continues at coordinate 18,596,025 of NC_066623.1, forward strand.
CCTGCAGCCACTCTAGCCTGTTTGGAGGACCTCTCCACTGCTCTTTTCCTAGCAGTAGCGTTTTAGGACCCTGAGGCTGCCCACAGGGGGCCTCTGGGCCCAGCCCACCCCCTCACAATGCCATACAAAAACAAGGTAGAATGCCAGACCCTGCCTGAAAGAGCTCACAGTCTAGTTTAAGACAAGATTCAACTGTGAGTAAAACAAACTGGGATGTAGTGGGAGAGGAACAGTGAGGAAAAGACCAATAAGGGCCGGTGTTACATACACAGGAAAGCTCCCATCCTGCAATCACATCCATGCAGGAAGACCCTTGTGCCTGTTCAAAGCTCCAGTGATTTCAGTTAAAGGGAATGGGAGTGTTGTTCTGGTATAATGTAAGAGTTGTAAGTACAACGGGTTATCAAAGGCAGTGTAGTGAAAGATTTATGTACCCAGAGTTCTCAGTTGCCAATGGAGCTGGTCAGAAAAAGATTGACCGAACCATTTACTGTCTAAAAATGCAGTCCTATCAAAACCGAAATGCTTTGCAAAATCATGATTTAACCAACATTTTATTTTGAAGAAAAAATGGGGGGTGGGAGGGAGAGAAAATATTCCAGTGTCAAAACATCCCATTTCAACATTTTTGGAATGAAACATTTTGATTTTTCATTTTGAAATTACTTTTTATTTTGATTTTTTTATTTTGTAATATAAAATAAGAGTCAAATTGAAACATAAGATCTCAATATGATTTTGTCAAAACAAAATACTTCAATCAATTGGAAATTTAAAAAAAAAATCAGACTTTTCCTTTACAGAGCATTAGAAAAAATTTGAGTTTCATTCCAATTCAAAACAAAACCAGATTTCAAAACCTCGAAATACTTCACAAAATGGAATTTCTGTTCTCCGCACAGATCTAGCTGTCTATTCTCAAAATTTTATCATGAGTCCCATTGGTGATCATTGGTGTATTTCTTAAAGCCTTAGTTTCCTGTCATGTAAATATATGCATATCTCAGCTTTCATTACAAAAAATGAAAGCTTCTAAGCCTCCTCGTTGCAGAGAAGAGCCTGAGAATCTGACCCAATTGTATCCTAAAGGTTCATAATCCAGAAGGTAAATAAAAAATCTCTAGTGTATTACTGCTATATTTAAAGTTCATGATTTCTAAGCCAGTCTCATTATTTTGGAGGGGCAGACTCATGATTTTTGGATACTTGAGGTTGCCAACAGTCAAATAGCCACAGAATTCAATAGGTTTAATACCTATATGTGGGGTTTTATATTAAGGTTCATGTCCAGCCACTATCTTCTAATCAGATGAGACTTTACAAGGCATTCTTGTTAAAATCACTGAGGTAGCCATAGTCCCTTGGAAACTTGAAAATGGAACCTCTCCCCTTATTGTAAGGTCCTTGCGGCAGGTACTGTCTATTTTGTTCTAAATTTGCACAGTGCCTAGGCACGTCCACAGTACAAATAATGAATAGTAATGATCAGAATTTTTTTTCTCTGTCCCATATGTATAATGTGGTTTGTTGTCATAGCGTTTCTCATGAAAGATGTTGCAGGGTTGCTTATGAGTACAGTTCACAAGAGATCACACAGAGCAGAGCATCTTAAGGTTTGAGGCCTGATCCAAAGCCTCAAGCCTCCTTTTGACAGAAATTGCTGGGGAGCCAAGCTCAGGGCAGACAATTGACATGCCTGGCTCCTCTCAGTATGGGTTTTCTGAGAGGTGCACGTGGCAGGCACTAGCCAGAATTTTACCTAGATTTTGATGCCCTGAGAGGGTATTTTGGGGGAAGGAAGAGAGAATGCAGAAGTTTCCCTTCCATTTGTGCATCCACAAGGTGGGTTCTTGTGTTCCCAACATGAGATATTTTGCACTAACACCAATGCTAGACTCCACAAAGAGGACATGGGAAAAGGCCCCTTCTGCAGTGACAAGTGAAGCAGTATGGGCAGGGTTAGCGCATACTACAACCTTTTAAAGAGGGTGCTGCTCTTATCCCAGCATCTGCTCTCCACCCAGACATTTTTGCTGAATGAGCCAAAATGATCTCGGGCTCCTTTTTGATGCCTGACCTCCCCTTCCCCTCACACACAAACATCCTGACTCCTACTGAAGGCTATTGCTTAAAAACCACAATATATCCGATAGTAAACAGCAGATATGATGGCAATAAAATGCAACATGAATTTCCTTTAGTGGTTACTAAATGGGCAACTGGTTAGTTAAGTGCACCCTGCTTCTGTGCAAGTCAAATGAGAGTGCCAATGAGACAGATGCCAGTGCTGGAAAAATAACTTCCATAGCTGGGCATCTGGACCTTGTTACTGTACTGCCATCAAAAGAGGAGGAGAATATTGATATATATTTTCATATACCTGAAGTTTGAGTAGAGTGTGTAAAATGTAATTTGACACCATTTTAATGTACGGAACAGACACTTGGCCAGCTCCGAGAAAATACATCCGTGTGCTCTCCACTATGGAAATGCAGATGGTTAGGCAGCAAAATTAGGTTATGAGGGACCTAATATGAGTTGCCCCACCTGAAGACAAGTTGAAGGAGGTTAGGCTATGTTGATATGGATATGTCCAGCAGAGACCTGGCAGCTATATCGGTAGATGGCCCTTGCAGTTATCATGGATGGAAGGTGACCCAAGGGGAGGTCAAAGACTCAGTACATGGACCAGATACCAGCAGACCTTAGAAAGACCAATTTGCACAACAGCCAGGCATACTATCATGAAGGGAAGTGGCAAAGAAGACAATGACCTGAACTTTTAATAGTTTTAATGTCCTGCTATGGAGGGCAGGACATTTTCATCATTGCAAGTACTGTGCCCTGTTATTGCAGTGGGCATAAAGGATGCATGTAATGGATCAACAGTTGTGGTATAGTTTTTCATGCCACCATTTACATGCCTAAGGAGACCTGACTGTAATCATTTTGGTGCCAGTATCAGTAGTAAATTAGTCCGATGTTTGTCTTTAATGCTGAGGCCCCAGGGGACGGGAGTCACCTCTCAGTTACAGGGCTGTAAATTAATTGTAACCTGCACTGAAGCAAATGGAGTTTGGCCAGTGTAAAAATGGCGAAAGTGCAGAATCAGACCCATTATCCCTTCCAGCACAATGCTATATTAGCCTTAAGGTGGTTAGATTCTTGTGGTTAGATTGTAAACCCTTTGGGAAAAGGACTTTTTATTTATATTTTTTATACAGTGTCCAACACAATGGATTAGGGATTATAGATGTGATAAATTAATATTTAATGTATTATGTTATTATTAGTCCAACACCTAGCACAATGGGGTCCTGGTCCATGATTAGGGCTCCTAGTCACTACCAGAATACAAATTAATAAATAATAATAATATAAACAGGAGATGAATTATAAGTGATCTAGTGGCTAGAGTAGGAGACCGAAGACTACTGGATTCTACTCCCAGCTCTGCCATTGAGTATATACTCAAATAAGCAAGTCACTTAACTTCTTGGTGCCTCAGTTTCCTTTCAAGTAAGATGAGGATGTTAAGATTTCTGTCCCTCACTGGTTTCTTCCTGTGAGCATTAATGTGTGTAAAATGCTCTGAGATCTTCCATGAGATCTCCACCACCAGAGTTGAAAATGAGTTAATACTGTGTCCTTATTGGGGAGTTTTGGACTATTCTCTTCTGAACCTATGTTTGGAAGTACATGCCATGTACTGTACATGCCATCTGGTGCAGTCCAAAGGCAAAACAGTTCTTCAGAATATTCTTTATGATTCAGGGAAAAAGTAAACCCTGGCAATAATTTAGTAGTAGCTACAGCCAGGAAGAAACCCATCAGCAGCAGGAAAATTCTCCCCTCCCAAATAACTGAGAACAGTAAAAGTGAAAATTATTATTATGACTTTGATGTACAAGACATTTTCATCATGCAAGGGATCTGTGTCTTGGGAATCAGTTTGAAGGAATGAGCATCAAGATGGAAGTCAGGAGGCCGCAAATTCTAATTCTGTCTCTGCCAGTGGGTCACTGTGTACTCTTAGACAGGACTCTTAATTTTACAGACAAAGATTGAGACAATAACACTTTACCCACTTATCACCCCCAGATGTTCTGAGGATTAATTAATTATTATAACCAGCTTTGAACATATAAAGCCAGATTCTCCATTGAGATACTGGCCCTTTGCACCACTCAAGTGGCATAAAGAGGATATAATGTGGCCACAAATTCCCAGAAGCAAATTGCCTTGTCAGAGGGGCGCTCTTTGCTGGGCACGTGTTGGCTCTGGGTCTGTCCCTCTGATCCCATCCCTCCTCCAGACATTCAGGTGTGTCAGGCTTTGAGAGGGGACACAGCAGAACTCTGTTCCATTATTCCAATCCTCCACTGATGTGCACTTTACGTCAGTGATGCAATTTACAGGTGCCAACAGCAATGCTAAATGGTCGTGGCCACTCCTCAAGATCAGGGAGGCTTGATGCTCACCCCTCTTGCCAACTCCAAGCACAGCTTTGATGCAGGAGAGACTCTATCTGGCTAATACACGGCTATGTGAATGGTGAGCACTATTATTACTGTGCTCGAAGAGGGCACCATGGATATGCAGTGAATGGAGAAAGACATTGGATACCATTATAACACACAGGGGTTTGATTGCCTTTCCTGATTATAGTATCATAATTAAAATCTCATTGGAAGAGTGCAAGATTCTATATTCTTCATTATTCAGCTGAGATTGCACTGGTTTCTTTGAAGCTGCTTGTTTCAGTGGAAGTGCAGAAGATAGTATCTGTTAATGAGGGCTTAAGGACTCCTGCATAAAGGGCTCATTGACAGGACAATCTATTCTAAGCCATTGTATCATGCCTTTTGAACGGGTGTGTGGATCCCTTTCAGATGAACACTATTGGCAAGCTAGTGCAATAGCTCCCTCTCTGTAATGTCATGACCTTGTTAGGGAAAGGTGAATTCTTAGATTCTTCATTCCATGGTTCCCTCGGTGGATTTTTGTCACAATGTAGGGAAATGGTTGATGCAAAACAGTGTAAAATTGTGCCCAGGCCAGCTCAGGAGCTCAGTTATGCACATACCATTTCAGAGATTGATCAGCTTGTCATGTCATAGGGCATTCATTGACATGGGGATTAGTGACCTGACAAGGCCTAAACATTCCATCGGAGGTGTAATGCCTCACAGAGCCATATGCAGAAAGTTCACCTACCAAAAAATCCTTGTCAAATTGTTGTTGAAAACAAGTTGTTGTGTATGCTCAACAGACAGTTTTAAATTAGGCAACTTCAGCATATTTCAGGCTAGATTCTGCTCACCGTTACACTAGGTTAAATCCATAGTTACTCCAGATTTACCTCAGTGCTACTGAGAGCAGAACCTACCCCCCATTTTTAATACCAAAGTACACAATTGTATGATTGGAATTCTGCTATAAAATGCTGGCCTGCAAAACTCTAAAGGGATATAACACATAAATCACATATTGAAAAGAAAAATCTCATTACTTGTGTCACTTATAACTCATTAAACTATATGAGAAGTAGAGTGGCCTAGAGGATACAGCCCTAGGTTAGGAGTTAGGAGACCTTAGTTCAAATCCTGGATCTGGTCTGCTGATGACTTTGGGCAAGTTAATACACCTTTCTGTACCTCTGTTTTCCCATCTTTAAAATGGGGAGACTAGACTGTGCACTCCATGTTCTTAAAACAAAAACCATTTTCCCCTTCAAATTTTATGATTTGCAATTTTTTCTCTCACACTCAGACCTAAAATCACAAGTTTCAATCAACAGCAAATATTTAGCCAAGTAACAAAGCCCTGGAATTGCTGAGAATATTGCTAAATAAACACAAATCAACAACAAACCATCATTTTCTCTTCAGCAGCTTTCTCTGTCTCCCAATTATTCCAATTTCAATGAGTGTCAACACCTTTTTCCTTTATTGAATGAACGTATTGTTCTCCCCATCGTACATCACTTTTATTTGTACATTCATAAACCCTGCAAATTTTCTCAACATATAATTTAAATACTTCCACAATCCACCTGTTTGTTATGCAATGTTCATAGTGCTGCTTTGCTGAATTCATTTATTCTCAGCTCTCTAAAATCCAAGAGCAAGCCTTTACAATAACTAAAAACATTAGCTGTCCTGTGCAGGAACCCATTTGCAGATTAAATTCACTAAAGGTCAGCTTGTGGTTGTCACTGTTCTCCAAACCCCCAAGTGTCTACCATGTTACATACTTTGACATATCTTGAAGAGTCAGGGCACTTTCCACTCCACTGATTTTTTGCTTCAATTAGAATAGCTCTAAGAGCCCCTATGCACTGGTTTCTATGGGACCTAAAGAGTATATTAATAATAATTCAATCAAACCTCCAGTTTTATTCTTATCATAAAACACTCAGATGAAGAACTTCTTCCAGCTAATTTATTTTTACCTTCACATCCGTGAGCACTAGATCCATTTTCATAATTACTGGTATAAGTTAGATTCCTAGCTTCATTTTTTAAACTTTTACATATAACACCAGATGAGAAAAAATATTCTAAACTTGCTTTTTATTGATTAATTTTCCTCTTACTGCCTATATACACTTTTCATTTAACACTATACTAATATTCTATTCTGTATGTTAATTTCCTCCATTTGACTAAAGCAATCTCTGAAATGTGATAGCTCCTTGCAGTCTGGATAAGTCATTTGCAGTTGGAAGTTCAATATCTATTATTAGATTAAAAGAAATGAAATAAGCAAATCTCTTTGTTCCCACCCTACACTATGTACTCTGAGAGGGGCTATCATTTACACACCATCACCTTCTAACCTTTGGTAGGAAAATCAACTTGTTACAATAGGATGATGATTTGGTCTAATAGGCAACAAGGGGAAAGGTTTGTAGTTTTATTAATTATTATTAGTACTGCGTTAGTAGAAGGAGTGCTGCAGAAATGCCTCAGAGCCACAGCCAAGGATCAGAGCCCATCTGTGCTAGGTCCTGTATGAACACAAAAGTTGGTTCCTGCTAGAAGAGTTTACACTCTAAGTAGCAGATGAGAGATAAGAGGTGGGTACAATAAACAGACCAGGGAAGCACAAGGCAGCCATTAAATCAGTAGTCCCCAAACTTTTTTACGTTGTGCCCTCCCTCCCCCTGCCTGTACACTGTGCCCCTCCACAATCCCAGAGCTGGGGCTGGGAGAGGGTCCACAGGTCCAGAGGGTGTAGTGGGGAGAAGCTGATGGGTAAAGGGGCCAAGACTGGGGCAGGGACAGAGCTGAGGCTGGCGGGCGAGACCAGCGGCCAGGGCACCAAGAGCAGAGCCCTGGATGTGGGGCCAGCAGCCGGGTCCCTGGGTGTGGGGCCCGGAGCGAAGCTGGGTGGCACTCCCTCCCTACCCCCACCCCCGGGAGTTGGCCAGGCCCCCCAAAAGTTTCTCCGTGCCCTCCTAGGAGGGCATGCCCCACAGTTTGAGGACTTCTGCATTAGATGATAATGAACAGTGTGCTAAGCAGTTGTCACAGCACTCTGATCACCAGAGTTAACTGCTGTTTTGTGTAGGCATCCCAGCAGAAGTGAGTTTTAAGGGAGATATCTGAAGGACAGCAAGATTTTTTTAATGCTTGTACTTACTGGAGAATCTGAAGAATTGTATTTGTAAATATTGGTTTAAGTTATAATATAGCCACTTCTATTAAATAGCAGTCGATTATGTGACTAAGTAGGAGATCCGCACATGTGGAAAATATATGAAAATCCTTTCACTGAAATCAGAGTCTGAAGCCCAAATTTGGAGGTGATGTGTAAGGGCAGAGATGTATGTTGTGCAGGTAGGTAGCTAGGCATCCAAGTGAGAAAATCTACAGGGAGGTAAGTTGATATAACATGCATGGGAAGTGGGCAGGAAGATTTAGGTTAAATCAATTTAGACTTTCCAGGGGCCTATTCTGCTCCAGTTCAAGTTATGGCAAAATTCCCACAGGAGCAGGAGCAGGCCCTTGGTCCTTAGTACTTTTCCAGTGCTGCTCCATTAGAAAGAAAGAGATAGATAGCTCTTTGAAGACTGAACTGCTGGTGGTTTTCTGGCACTACTGTGAGCTGCAGTTCACAGAAACAAATATATATTAGAGATCACAGCAAGTTCCCATATTTCCTTGAACCACTAGACTTGGTGCCACTATGCTGAGTTACATATGATCTGTAATGAACATGACATACGGTGGTGAGCAGGTTGTATTGGGGAGAGGTATTAACTGTGTGTATATATTAAATCACAACAGGCAAACATATTTAATTTCATATGCTTGAAAGAGAAATAAGGTCTTTTGTGACAGTGGACTTAAATGCATATGTACATTAATTAGAATACATGACATTCATTGCACCAATCATTATTTCATGAAGTGGTTCAATCATTTCAAACCAATATTGACTTTTCCAATGCTACTGTAGTTCTGAAGATTTAGCTGAATGGATGTAGGTTTTTATAACAGGGACGGGTTTCTCCCTGGGAGAGCCTGCAGACTTCACAAATGAAAGGCACGATGCCAGTGCTAACCACCCTAGTTTATTTTAACCAGGTTTGCATAACTTAGGCTCACAAGAGCATTCCTTGATTAAGAGGCCATTGCCACGCAGCTGAGGAAGACAAGTACTAGCATGGCATGGAGTTTACTCAGCTGTCCCACTGGAATGAATGCTGGGACCTAATTTTCAATCTGGATGAAGGTCATGTCATACTGGGAGGAAAAGCACTTGAAGCTCTCATACCATTTCTAGTACTGTGTCAGCTTCCAAAATGCATTTATAACTGTGCTCAGAATCTCCCTGCTTGTGGATTCCAAGAGACAGAGCACTTCAAACCTGAGAACCTAATTAAGCAGCAAAAAATAGGGTAATTATACTCCTATTATCCCACATGTAATTGTTGTCAGCCAATCCAGGTGCTGGATGGCTGGTCATTATTTAAGGGATGATTCCAAATGTAATAGGATATTATCAGGAGATAAAGACCCCTATGCTAAATAAGTGCTGGAGGACATATGCTAACTAGAGAACAAAAAGTAAAATGCTTATTTTGACAGTAATAGCCATCAAATCTCATAATCTAAACATCTCTGGATCAGGCTAGTGTTCTGGGAAACCTCTGCAGGTGCTGTAGAAGATGGTATCTGTGAGGCACTAGGTGACTCTTCTCTCTGAACCAGAGTTAATCTAGAATCCAGTTTTCCATCTGTTAAAGTCAATAAATTTGCCACTGACTTCCAACAGAGAAAGACTGGGTATGTTAATGCCCCCGTGGGTTCATCTACACAGCAACTGGGAGGTGCGATTCCCAGCTTCGGTGGACAGACATGCGCTAGCTCTGCTCAAACTAGTGCCTAAAATGGCAGCATGGCCTTAGTGGCACAGGTAGCAGCTTGGACTAGCTGCCCGAGTACAGTCTTGCCCAATAATCCTCTGATGAAGTACTCAGGTGGACACCCAAGCTGCTTCCTGTGCCACCAGTTCCACAATGCTATTTGTAATTGTTAGCTCCAGCAGAGCTAGTGCGCATAAGTCTTCCTGAGCTAGAAGTTACACCTCTGTGCTGCTGTGCAGATGCACCCAATATGATGTTAGGGGCAATGTGGTGCTGAAGGTCCTGTCTTCCAGATGAGGTTCTGACCACATATGGTCATTACAGTTCCGTTGGCCCTTTAATTTCTAAAATGCAGTCAATGTTGCATCTCGGGTTGCATGTGCATTATGTAAGAACACACACATTACTTGCACCAGAATAAAGGATAAAAGACATTCCTGAAAGTAAACAAACAGCAGAGCTAACCTTTATGACAGGGGTTAACAAACACAGTCTCTGATGGGAGGATAAATCAGGAGTTGAAGGCCCTACATGGAAAATGCTTGGCCATCAGTAACCAGCTGGTTATAGGTGTGACTGTTCGCCTGAGCACACCAGCAGACCTCAGAGGCAGCAGGGGAACATGAAGCAAGATGCAGCCTTTTGGGTCACCAGTTAGTACCTTCATATGGCACCTAAAAGCATATATGGAGTCAGTGCAGTTGTCACTGCCAAGCAAACAGCTGCTTTTTGCACTGGCCATAGTTTCTGGTTTCTCTTCAGGTGTAACCCCCAGGTAGAGCACATTGCAATAGTCAGTCTGGGAAAGCCAAAGGCCTGGCATCTAGATCCAAGAGTTACATTAATACCTTTCATTTTCCACAGGATCGGAAGATCTCAAAGCTCTTTATGGAAGGTTACAGATCCCCAGTGAATCAGATAATTATTATCATCACCGTGCAGACAGGTAAACCAAGGAAAATAGAGAATAAGTGACTTGCGCACAGCTACGTGGAGTGAGTAAAAGGTTGGAAATAGAACCTACTCCATCTCTTATCTTAGCCAATAATAAGCACTTCCTCCTGATTCAGCAGTGGATGGTGCAGAGTAGGTAAAATGTGTTCAGGTGGAATGGTTTGTGTGTGCACAAATCCTATTATTTATTAACAGGATTTCTGAGCCTACCATGACTTCCCTATATGCTGCTTTGAAGCTGTGCCCTTGTGTGTCTGATTCTCATACAGCACACTGGAAATCTTGGCCATGACTTTCTTAATGTCATTGTTTGAAACTATGACTTGTCTCTAGCAGTTTGGAAGCCAAACCCTCAAGCATAAGGGCCCCAGTCATGTGAACCACCTTTAGTGCGAGTTCAAGAAGTGCTCAATACCTTACAGGATTAAGCCCAAAGAGAGGAAAATTAGGAAGTCAAGTCACATAAAAAAGGTAAGTAACAACACTCCCCCTTCACAGAAAGAGAAGAATAAGGGTCACGACCCTGAGACAGAAAGGATAAAGATCAGTTCATTGAATGCAAAGCAGGTACAGGCTTCTACCTCCCAAAGGTCACATGATAAATAGATCTACTTCATGTTCACACTTGCTGCATACTATTACTGTTACCAGTTCAAGTTGTGTATGATTAACAGCACACCCATAATGAACATCACTATCGACTCACCACTATCCTGGCTCAGTGGGTCCTTATTCTTGGAGAGTTTATTTTCAATTAGACTGACCAGCGTTCTGTGACATTTCTGCATGCCTTCTTCGTTTCTGCTCATCCACTACCGTACATTCTCCAATATAGTCTGAGAACAAATAGTCTGAATAATGAATTATATGAAAGAAGCTATCTGTCCCTTCCTTTGTTAATTTTCCCCACATTTTTTTTTCCTTAGCTGGAACTTTGCTTTGTTACATGATGCATTATTTTATGCAATAGCCACCACCTTAAAAATTGCTTTGTTGGTCTGTTAGAATCACATGTATCAACTCTTTTTATTATTTTTCACTTTTATATTTCTTTATCTATTCTCAAGATTATGTTTATCCCTAACCTCATGAAGTAGGTTTATTATGTTCTTACCTCTACATGGCAAATGCATGTTCATCTCTCTTACATAGCACTTTGAGCACTAGACATGAAACCCAATAATATACGAGCTAAGTGCTACTACTATTCATTATTATTCTTAATATTTCCATAGCGCCTAGTAACTATAATAAAAAACAGCTCGATCTTCACTAGGGGCCTTGACCAGCCTCCATTTGTGTGCATGCAACTTTGTACATGTAACACATGAATACACTCTTCTAGCACCAAAGTGAATGGATTTTGCTCATTTAAGTTCTGTCACTTGCATGTATACATGACTCTATAAACTGTGTACACACGTGTCAATGCAAGAATACTCTGTGGCTGTGTAAAAGAATTCCACCCTCTTCTCCTTCATGGTCTGAGTTTAAAAGGAAGGGCAATAAAGCCCATTAAGTGTTTCCTGTGATCTGACTTGATAAGATGGCACTCAATAAACAAATCTGCTTGCACCATTTACTTTCATGATGTTTCCCATCATTACATTCCCCCACCCCCTTTGCCATTTTCCTGCAGCCCCCAGTGGCCTGGAGCAGCAAACCGCAGCCAGTTTGGCCGGACCTGCAGACGCAGCAGGTAAACAAACCGGCCCGGCCCGCCACAGGCTTTCCCTAAACAAGCGGCATCCCAAGTTTGGGAAACACTGTCCTAGTCAATGGGAGCCATCAAGATTCTAAACCACAATTAATGACCCAGGACAATAGGACCTCAGAGTAATACTTCGTATTTCTAGCTTCAGATACAAGAATGATACATGCATACAAATAAGAGGAATATATTCAGTGGGTTATAACCTTTGTTATGATACCTTACAAGAGATCTTTTGCATAAAGCATATTCCAGTTACATCATATTCACACTCATAAGCATATTTCCATAAAACGTATGGAGTGCAATGTCACACCTGCTTCTTAAATTCCTTTGGTAGGTGTTGCAACAGAAGTATAATCCTTTATACAACTCTCTTATACCTAGAGATGATAAAGTTCTTGTGTAACTAGGAGATCCAGTAGTTTGATTATAGATTCAACTTTTAAAGTCCAAATTATTTTTTTTTACAATAAACCATTTATTCTAATATAATAGATCCCACAAATATGAGATAGTGCAAATAAAATAAAACAAAAGAAAACATCTCCAGCAAAAGCATATTATGAGTTATTTTTTATATTAAAGAAAGTATCGCATAGAAGCTATAACCACAAAGTTCTAGTTTTGTGTATATTACATCTACTCAGTGTGTTGCAGAAAACAGTCCCCACAAATCAATAGAATGAAGCACACAGTGCTTCTTGTGGATAAAACACTTCAGTGCTCTTTAAAGGGTATAGTGTGAACTCTTTGTCATACGTCCCCTTACATCAGAGCAGTAATTAGCTTAAATACTTATAAAGTAAATAGGATTTGCCATTTCTAAACAAGACCAGATGCTACCACGTCAATGCATTTGAACTAGTTAAGCATAGCTTATGCTAAGGAACATGCTTTTTCCTTGAACACTGTCATTGTAAATGCTACCACCTCTGAGGCATTTTGGCTTTTTAAAATTTTTTTGCTCAACCACCTCAGTACAAAATGGTGGAATGTCAAAAATTGATTACTGCTGTTTGTGATTCCAGGTCTGGAATGCTTTTTTTATTTGTATACAGTTGTGAAACACAAACGCATACGGTCTTTTGGAGACTAGTAATACTATTTATATAGCATAGCAAATATACATGGCACTTTGTAACTCATAAATACTGGCTCCTTGTCCCAAAGCACTTACAGTCTATTGCAGAGAAACATGATATGTGGGATAAACAGGGTGAGAGATGATACAGGGATAGCATCTATGAGACAACCAATATATGGAAGACTAAGACTGAACAGCTAAATCAACTGGGCACAGGATGAAAAGAGGCAACATTTTTGTTTCTTGGATTTCCTAGTTGATTTATTTTTAGTTGTTGAAGAAAATAACTATGGCACTTCTGGAATCTAATGTCTGCGCCAGCTCCCATTGACTTCCATGTAAATTGAATTAGGCCCTAATGTAGAGACAGAAAGTTTGTATTTAGACGCACATTAGAGTTGGTCAAGTACTGTAAAAATTATCTTCATGAACATCCATTTATATTCCAAATAGCTGTTTGTTTCATATTTGTGATCTTTTATCTGCATCTATTCACAAACATTTGTGCATAGTGTTTGTTCATATGCGTGCATGGGGAACAGCTGTTCAGTTCACATGCGAATGCATACAAAGGAGTATTTGTGCATGCACAATTTGTGCTATTTGTTATTCATTATGTTTCCATTTCAAATATTTCAGGTCATACAGTGAGGGAGCAGAAGCAATACCATCTGACATAGGTGACCAATCACACTAGGGTGACCAGATGTCCCAATGTCATATGGACAGTCCGGATATTTGGGGCTTTTTTTTATATGGGTGCCCATAACCCCCCAACTCGTCCCGATTTTTCACACTTAGTATCTGGTCACTCTAAATCAAACACTGAAAATAAAGTGACCACTTTGTAAACAACCATAGGCTAATATGTGATTATCCATTAGCTCTTCAGCTATATGAATAACAAATACAGAAAGCAGGATTACTTCATGAATATAAAAAAGCTACATTTGTCATATAGTTTATCTGAACTGAGTAATCTGTTCCTCTCCGACACATGTTTAGTACTGTGACATCATTAGTTAAAATGCCCATCTAGCATTTGCTTTAGCAAAGCCCAATGCTGTATACATTGGGTTTTGTTATAAGGTCTGAGATGGATTTTGTGCAAGGGAATTTATGCTAAGGTGAGACACAAGTGCAGCTAAACCATTTTGGTCCTTAACTACTCAATTTTCCTCATTTAATCTGACTACAGGCACAACTCCATCAAAAAGTAATGAAATCCTGCTATAAATTAAAGCAAAACTACCCTCATTTTACAATATGAGCATAGCAGATTTTACCACATTGCAAACATTTGCTCTAGGATTATTATATTTAAATTATTCTGCTTGTCCAAGTCTCACCTGGAAGGAGGAGTGAGGAGAATACTCTGACACTGCTTTGCCATCTTTAGGAAATTGAAACCACAAAGAGTAGGATTAATTCCCTTAAGAAAATGGTACTGCATAATGGTTGGGCAGCAATTTTGACCTACATTAGGATTAGTTTTAAAAAGGTTTCCCAACCATTGGAAGGATGGGATCTCAAAAACAGCTTCCAGGATAAGGACAATTGGGGATAGGTCACTAGTGCCATATGCTACACCTAACTCAGTTAAAAGGATTCTGTCCACTTGATTTTTTTAACAATTGACTAAAATGTTCAGTGTCTGATAGAGCACTGTCAACTGCACCAAGTAAAAATAAGTTAACAACAACAAAAAAACCCTTTCTCCAACTTTATTCAGTGATGCTAATCTTAAGCATTACTTGTTAACAACAACTAGTACAACATTTTCAGACAAATAAGCTCTGGGGTGGTGTGCCTTTAAATGAATACAACCAATGGGAGGTGGCTCTTATGAATTTTCTAAAGTGCAGTGGTCCTGACACTCATCCTGTGAAATGGACCTATATAGAAAATATGATTTACTATATACTATGAAAGCAGCACAGTTACTGAGTAACATAAGTTACTGACTAACATACTCCATTAGTATATACAATAAAGTATGTATTATTATAGATCATTGGAACTTTTTTCTTAGTCTATTTTTTTCCCATTTTTTTCATTCAATTTATATGATTTTAAGTCATGAACCTTCCTGACCACACACTGGGAAAACTCATCCTGTAGCTAATGTCCCAACATTTACACTGGATCCACTCACTGAAATAAGAGTGATTCAGAAAACTGGGGAATCTAAGGTACTGTTTAGTGAGTAATGCAGCTGTTCCTGATGCGTCTGTGTTGATAGGGACAAAGTCCAGTTCTCTCTAACTACTACAAACAATGAGCAGGGGAGCAATATTGGAACACCTTGAGGACTCATTCACTGTTTGCCTGTAAGAAAATAGAGAACACAAAAAACAACCACCTGAAATACCAATGGGAACTTTAATGTATGACAGCAAATCATTGGTGGTACTTGCAAAGACAGAGCAAAAATGGCTTGTCAAAGGTACTCACTTAAAATACAGTAGCAATGATAGAAGAACCATTGAAAGGAGTATTCCGTGTTATTAGTCAGGAGAGATCCTCGGCATATTAAACCCATCCCTTTTGCTGCTGTTAACCAACTGGCAGAAGAGTCACACAATATTAGGCAAAAGTTTCACTTGCTCTCCATCAAAGTTAAGATGGAGCACAGTCCTCTGTGAAATTTTATAATAGAGATAAAGTTCCTGATCCTGTACTTACAATGTTAACCAGAGTAAATCCATGAACATAAATGAGATTATATTGGCATAGATCTGGTGTGAGATCACCAAAGCTTGATTAGTTTTAAACATATTTTTCTGATACACTATTATCAAACACATGCTATTGTCACCTCAGACATAACAAATGTAAGATGTCTATTTTGATAATTTAGAAATGGGGAAGTTTCAGCAGCACATACAAACCCACAAATTAGTTTGTTTAGAGTTGCTTACATTTTCATTGTAAGATAGTTCTAGGATAAGACAAGATCTGTTGCATTATCAGACACTGTTGAACTGTTGGACACTACTGAAAGCATGATAACCTTGGGAAGCCCTTGCATTTTTAAAAGCAGTTATTAGCTATTTAATTATTTCAAAACTCAAAAGACCTTGTACATTTTCAGTGATGTATTACTAAACAATAAATGTTCACTACAGTTCTGCTTGCTGCTAGCAAGGGTTTTCCACAACTGTTTTGCTAGAGACATATAAAGTGGCTTAGCATTGCAATAATTTAAAGACAGACATTGACAGTCAAACACTGGAAAGTCAGCATAGCCTCATGTACCTTTCATTTGCTTATCTTAATGCAAGTGTTATTCATTAAGCTATTTTTGTATGGAAAAATCACAACAACTAATCATAGTTCCGCCTGCCTCTTTGCTACAGAAAGGCTACAGTGTTCTAAGTATTATGAGAATGACTGAACTGTCATGAAGAATTATGACCATATTGTTTAAAACATGAGTTAATTCTCTGCCAAACAAGGTGGACGAGGAAAGAAACACGAAAAGGAATGTACTTGAAAGGAAAGTAGCCTTAGGCTTCTGTTTCCTGTGCTGCAGTAAAACCTCAGCGCTATGAACACTTCAGGAAAGGGCATTCGTAACTCTGAACAAAACATTGAAAAGTTTACTACTGAATATTGACTTAATACAGCTTTGAAACTTTACTATGCAGAAGAAAAATGCTGCTTTTAACCATCTTAACTTAAATTAAACAAGCCCAGAAATAGTTTCCTTAGTTTAAACTTTCTCTTTTTTTTAAGGTTTCAGAGTAGCAGCCATGTCAGTCTGTATCCGCAAAAAGAACAGGAGTACTTGTGGCACCTTAGATACTAACAAATTTATTTGAGCATAAGCTTTCTTGGGCTAAAACTCACTTCATCAGATGAATGCAGTGGAAAATACAGTAGGAAGATATACATACACACAGAGAGAGAACATGAAAAAATAGGTGATCTTTTTCTCTCCTGCTGGTAATAGCTCACCTTAACTGATTGCTCTCGTTATAGTGTGTATGGTAAGACCCATTGTTTCATGTTCTCTGTGTATACATATATCTTCCTACTGTATTTTTTACTACATGCATCCAATGAAGTGGGTTTTAGCCCACGAAAGCTTATGCTCAAATAAATGTATTAGTCTCTAAGGTGCCACAAGTACTCTTATTCTTTTTTTTAAGTAGTTTATGTTTAACACAGAACTGTATTATATTGGCTTTTTTTCCCCCTTGTCTCTGCTGCTGCCTGATTGTGTACTTCCCATTCCAAATGAGGTTTGTGGTTGAGTGGTCAATTCATAACTGGGGTTCGTACCTCTGAGGTTCTACTATATATGTGATTATGGGTGAAATTCACATCACACCAACATTTACATATTGTCACCAACATTTACAGTTAAGTTCTATCATAAAGAATTTTTCAGGCTGTTTTTGTGTTTGGTTTTCTAAGCTTTCAGACACTAAGGAAAATGGATGTTAAGTTTTGGGGCTGGGTGAACTATTTCATAAAGAAGGAATATTCATTATAGGTTGAGATCCTTTCTTGGTTAGCAAATTGTTCATGAAGAGATTTTGATTTTCTTCAAAAATGTCCACTGCTTGTAAGTATTAGCTGAATAGTTTAGGTGAATGGTTTTCAGTACTGAGGAAGGTCAAGTAGTGTTTTGCTTCAGCGATTCATCATTTATTATGCATGTTGGCTGGGAGGTCCCAGAGTCATGTGGCATCGTTTCTGCTCCATGACTGGAACACTTAAAACAGGAGAATGGCTTACAGTAAATCATGAACAATGTATTTTCCAGTGCAGATTTTCAAATGAACAAATGTTGGTGCTAAACATTTATGTGATTTCCCCCCCAGTATCCGAGTTTTATCCTGATGTAGCTACACTGGTTCTCTAGTCATGTAAATCCAGTTTAATGAAGTGCAGGATCTGGATTTGTATTTCCATCACTCTTGGCTTTAATAAACCTACAGGAGCATAATCTGCTTTGACTGTCTCACTTTTTTTAATTAAAAAAATAGTGTGATCAAGAGTACACTATGGTTTGAGCTAAGTAAATAGTTCGCAATAAATAATATATTCAGCAAATTTAGCCTCTTGTTTTCATGAAATGTCAGTGAGCTGATAGCTATTTCGTCAGATTTATTTGGTGAATTCACTTTCATATTATTTTCCTTCTATGGCTTGATCACAAAGAGGTCTTTGTGAGCACCTGAAACTCAAAATTCAATTTTTGGCTTGTATTGCACAGCTCTGACAAAGCAAGTATGGTATTTGTTTCTGTTCCCTGATTGGATGAGCTTGCAATCGCTTCCAGTGGAATAATCATCTGGCCAAATGAGACAAGTGCTTTCTACCCACACTCCTGCATATACTTTGTAGTTTACTGTCTGTGGGCTCTGTGAAGTCTGGCTTGCTTTTCAAAAGTTCACAAAGAGTGAAATTCATCACAGTACAGAGGGCCAGCAGAAGGTCTATGAACTAAGTTAAGTCCCAGTTCTACAGTGGGGTGGAGAATGAGACCCACAGTATTTTTTATGTGGTGGCATTCCAAGCTTCAGAAACTCCACACCATTTTTCCAGTATGCTATCATGGCAGAACTCCTGCCTTTACAGATTGAACTGGAAATGCTACTGTAAATTCTCATCCTTAACTGCACTGATTCCCACTACTGGCCTTATTTCAACAGCTGATGAAGTGATTCTTATGTATAGTATACAGCTTTCTTATCCATTTAAGCTTGTAAAGTAATTTTGGAATCCTCCAGACTGAAAGATGCAATATAAATATCTTATGAGGGCTTAAGTGGGATGTAAGTGGTGCACAAGCCTTGTGCTGGATCTTTGTACAGGGGAGGATTTCACCCAGAAAGTGAATGCCAAAGGGCTACAAGGATGGCTAAAGCTCATTACTTATAGAAGAGAAATTTGCAAAATAAGGTTCTTATGGCATTGACCCACCTTTATATGTTATTAAACTGAACAGACCAAATTTTAGCCCTTGTTTACAGTACAAAATCTAAAAAAAAATTGGTACCATTACAGTTTTGGGCTATAATTTCTAGAGAGAGTCTGAGGACAAAGAAGCTACTTCTAGGAGGCCAAAAGTTTACATGAGTTCTCAAAATGCGAATTCTATAAAACCAATATTTGTATGTCACTAATATTTAGATATAATCTAGCTCATGTCATTTGGAAAAACAAACCTTGAAAAGTATTAATTAATAAAAGATATCACGTCTTATTAACGTTCATATAGTAATTACCAAAATCACAAATCCATCTGTTAAGCAGGCAGCAAACAAGACAAATGGCTGCGTTCTGTTAAACAAATTATAAAATGCCTTAGGGAAGAAAATCTAATAGCCCCAACTAAATCATGAATCAAACAACAACCCATTTTACCACATGGGCTTCACATGCCCATATCTATCACTCTCAATCCCTTCTCCTGTACTGTATGTATTGCAAAAAGAACAGTGGGGGAAAGTGCGACTCTCAAGCTTCAGGAGGCCAGATTTAAATATAGTGATGTGATCGTTAACATTTTATCTTTCTTTTTATCTTTTATGTCCAAAGCAGAAGATTTTAGTTCTAAAATGTCACCACTACAACAAAACGACACCAGCGTAGCAGATATTATGTAAAATCATATTAAATCCAATTCCCCTTGTCCATATGGGAATCCAGTTAGTTTAATCCAATTTGATAAACATTGATTTTTTTCTTGTCATATTTTGACTGATTACTGAACATTTGAAAAGAGGAAACACGCTTGTATTTAGAGTAATTATTCCATGAGTATGTTTCTGGACCAGCAGTATTTGAGCTGTTTTTCAAATAACTGTAGAACACTATTGTGTATGCAAAATGTGTGTACAACTGCATGTCTAACTGGTATGTACAGTTACCATGATTACTCAATTCAAGGGAACAACTGTGCATGCAAATAAAAAAATTGCACTTTCATAGCGCCTTTAATCTAAGGGTTTTAAAGTCTTAAAATAATTTACAAATATTAAATTTGACATCAACTTCTCAAGCAGCTCCGGTGACTTCTGGAGCTCCAGAGACTCCCCTGTAAGGCACATCACTGTTATTACAGATGGGTATAGAGAGAGAGGTTAAGAAACTTACCCAAGAACACACAGACTCAGAACATAGGCACCTATGCATCTTGATCACCTTGATCCAACCACTAGCCACATTTCCTCCCTCTTGGACTTTCTAGTCAACCTTACCATTCCTGATAAGAAAAAGGGTCTCAATCATAAGTAAGCTAAATAAAAGCCTACTCTAGATCTATCTGTGCACCATAATGTGTAATGATTCCTAGTAGAATAAGGTAAGGGAGTTGCAATGCTTTATTCCCACCCTTCCAAGCTTGAGAGGTCAAAATTAGAAGAGGGAAAAAAGGAATGTTTTGCTCCCATCCTGGAATATTAGTGCTATAAAAATACAGCCATGACAGTCTATCAAAAACATTCTTACTTCATTTCATACACATAAAATTTGACGTTGTGTGAGGTTTATGGCTCCTACATTCAGGCAACATGGAGACTGATGTTGTGCGCTGACCCTGCAATGTCTTCACTCTCAAGGACAACTGCTCTTGCAAAATTGCAGAGCCAGCATTAAAGGGCAAAGGTATAGATTTGATTTTCAGACTAACCCATAAAGGACTATAAACTGACACATTTATGGGCGATTCATTAGACTCGTGTGTGTGTGTGTGTGTATGATCAAAAAAAGTGTGTGTTTGCTTTCTGTAAATATATACAAATAGGAGATGGGAGTTTGGACTTCTCTAAGATTCGGGGGTGTTCGACAGTAAATTTGATTCAGGCCACTATAGCCCATTAGGACATGTCTACACAGCAATTAAACACCTGTGGTTGGCTCCCAGGCAAGGCCGGCTTTAGGAACTGCAGGGCCTGATTCGAATACCCGGCGGCGGTCTGGGTCTTCAGTGGCACTTCGATGGCAGGGGGTCCTTCACTCGCTCCGGACCCCCCGCCACCAGAATGCCGTTGAAGACCCAGAGCAAGTGAAGGATTCCCTCGCCACCAAAGTGCCGCTGAAGACCTGGACTGCCGCCGGGTATGTAAAAAAAAAATGAAAAATTAAAAAGGCGCCTAAGGCACGGGACCTCTTAGGCACGGGGCCTGATTCCAGGGAATCAGCCTAAAGCCAGCCTTGTCCCGGGACTAGGGCTGCAGGGTTATAAAACAGCTGCCTAGTTCAGATCTGCATCCAGAGCCCGTACAGTCTGGGGATTGTTCACATCTAGGTGTTTTGCTTTGTTTCTGTGTATATCTCTTATAAAAATATATTTTAAAAAAACCTATTCCTCTTCCCCACAGCCTCCTTTACTACCCCTTCCCATAGCCTGACCTGCACAAAGCATTCTGAGAAAGCACACCCATTACAGCAAATCTCTCTGGAGTCTACGTGACCCTGATGGGCAGGTTTCAGAAGTCACTTGTTTAGTTGAATGGAATGATGGGCAAGGCTGATTGCCATTCAGTGCTTCTAGGCCAGTGATGATATTATAAACAAGAAACATTACACAGGGATGAGACTGTCTATTGTTATTTTTATACCAAGTAACATTCCACCAAGCAACAAAACCTTGTGTGCCTCTTGCTTTTAGCTCTCTCTGACTAGAAGCATTTCCGTATTTCAAAGAATGAGGTTCACTAATGAATGCTGAATATGAATGATCTTCTTTTTTATCAATTGGATTAATTGTTTTCTCTTCCAATTATTCCACTGATTAACATGTTGGACCCTGGATGGAAGCCTAAGCTGCTATTAAGTTAAATAGTGAAGTCAATTAGTCTGTTTCAATGGAATAAAAATCTGTTTAATATGAGGCAGCAGGTCAAAAGCACACCTTGATGTTTTTTAATCAGGGGTTAGTGCATTATTATTGTGGCCATCTGCTTCTGAATTTTTCTCATTCTTTCTTTTCAGCTGAGAAACGTAGAATCCAAAGGCTGAATTCGGGTGAACATAAAAGGAAAACCTTCTTATCAAATCTGCTTTTGAAGCTATTAATGGTCACTTTGTTTTGTTTGAAAATTTCCACTTCAGGCGAGTTACTAAAAAACCAGATTAAAGAGAAATAAAGCCACCCCGTGTGTGTGTGTGTGTGTGTGTGCGCGCATGCGCATGCCACAGTAAGGAAAAGAAAGCACTGACAAAGGAAAACGGCAAAGCTACTAAAGCTATCACTAAGAAAAATATATATCTGTGGCATCCATGTAGCTTGTCTCACTCTTTTCCAGTCCGCCTATGAGAAACATCTCTTCACACCTGTAAGGCCATGTCACATCCCCTTATCTAAATCCCTTCACTGGCTAACACTCCCCAGGTTAGATCTGAACTTCTGCCCCACCCTTACAGGGTGCTGCTCCACACCTGCCTTCATTCCTTTCCACTCTCTGCCTCTCACTCCTTTTGCTCTGCTCAAGACTCTTGCCAAGTCTTCTACGATGTCCGACTTCATGCCTTCTGCCAGGCTTCCCGTCAGGTGGAGATCATTACAGCAGGACTGACCCACATGCACAGGGTGCCCACCTGCTCTTTATTCTATTTCTTTCTGAAAATGAAGGCTGGTTTGAAAATAGGGGGAGAAGAACTTGTGGAAATTTTAGAATAAACGAGCTTCTGCTTTTCATTAAAATGTTGTTTTTGTTGACATTTTCTGACCAGAGCTATTTATAACACAATCCTTCCGTGAAGGCTCTCAGTGATCATCTGCCAGAAAAAGGGAAAAGCTGCACTATTTTCAGAGTGTACCTTCTTCTGCTCACCAGGGGGAACATTTTCAAGAGCGCCTATGTGACTTAGAAGCTTCAGTTCTATTTTCAAACGTGGCAAAAATGGCATAGACACTTAGGAGCCTGGCTCCCACTGAATTTCAAAGAGATGTAGGCTGTTAACTGCCAATGGGCCTAATTTTTAAAGGTGTGCAAAGATGCAGACAGGAGCCTAAATCCATTTTGAAAATGAGATTTGGGATCCTAAGCCACTTAAGCACTTTTGCAACTTTTATCCTAGGTGTGTTTTGTGTCTGAACTTTGCTGTCTGTCTAGGAGATGGACCAGCCCTGTAAGGTGATGAATACCTTACTGTTCTCCATGCAGGGTGGCACTCTGATCCAGAATGTGTTCAGAAAAGTTTGATTCCTAACTCCTATCTCCCTCCTATCTGCACGGAAATTGAAGCTTGTGCTCACATTTTTTTTTTTAAATACAGACTAGTTGGAACATTTACACTGATACATCTGAGGCCTGATTCTGCATTTCTGTCAGGCCCCATACTCAGGTTATATGCTTAATGAAGTGAAGGAGTGAATAAGGAGTGGAGGATAAGGAACATATTCTGTTCCTGCTATCAGATAAAAAAAATTCTTAAATACTCTGATTCTCATGATTAATGTATTAGTTGTTGAGCACTGCTACTAGGCTTGGCATTGCACAATACATAGAGGAAAACAAGATCATGCCCTGAGATGTGTACAGTCTCGGGTCCCAAACCAGCCTGGTGCTGAGTGCCTTCAGCAAGGTATTGAGTACCTTTTGCTTCCATTGAAGAGGTTCCTACAATAGTCCTCTTAGATATTTAAAAACAAATGCTATAAAACAAGTTATTTCCAGCCTGTAGTCAATATCAGATCACATGCACTGACTTACAAGCACTAAATAAATATCAGAGTTGGCCTCAAACAGAGTTTGAATTATGAATCACACTTCTCCAAGATTCAGGGGTGTTGGGATTCAGAGTTTTGCTTTGGTCCCCATCTCCAAAAATATGCAATAAAACAAAGTATCTAAAAAAAACTATTTTAAGCCATCCAAGACCTGACTAAAAGCACCTGTTTCTCTGAAAATACATGATAACTTCACAAATATATAAATCTTAGCAGATATTAAAGGAAGAAGAACATAACTCCATAAAGATTTAAATTCCAGGAAACCAAGGGAAGTGTCACCACTGTAACATAACACTGTAAAAACAGAGATGTGAAGTCTAGAGGCCTCAGAACAGGATTGGGAGCAGGAAACTTTTAAATTTTAACCCAGTAAGAATGTCCACACTGGGTCAGAGCAATGGTCCATCTAGCCCCATATTCTGTCTTCCAGCAATAGCCATCCCGTTGTACTCTCCCAGCTTCTGGCAATTAGAAGCTTAGGACACCCATAGCATCAAATTGCATCCCTGATCATCTTGGCTAGTAGACATTAATGGATCTATGCTCCATAAACTTACCTACCGTATATACTTGATCATAAGCTGGTTTGTTTATAAGCCGACCCCCCTCAAGATGGATAAGTAAAAATGGAAATTTTTTTATAACCCATTCATAAGCTGACCCTATAATTCAGGGGTCAGCAAACTTTCGCTCCCAGGCCATCAGGATAAGCCACTGGTGGGCCGAGACGATTTGTTTACCTCAAGCATCCACAGGCACAGAGGTAAACCTAAGTAAACAAAGTGTCCCAGCATGCCAGCGGCTTACCCTTATGGGCCGGGACAGCAACTGATGTGGAAATTTTAGGGTGGCGGGGAGAGAAGCTGGGGGTCAGGGGAGTATCCCCTGTGACCACCCCAACATGACCCCACCCCTAGCCTGGGACCCCCCCCTACACTCTCCCCATCCTATCCCTTCCCACCTTAGCTGGGGCGGGCCAGGGGAGGATGTCTCTGGCCTAGCTGGAGCAGCTCCGGCAGGCTGGATGGTGTGGCCACAGCCTTCTCCAGCGGGCCAGGCTGAGCATCATGGCCGCAGCCTGCACTGGCGAGGCAGACCAGGCAGCACAGCCACAACCTGCTCTGGCGGGCCAGACCGGGCAGCAAGGACGCAGCCTGCCAGTCCTGGAGCTGCAGCTGCCTTTTAAATTTTATTGGATGACCCCCTGGTTCTTGTGTTATGTGAGGGGTAAATAACACCTCCTTATTCACTTCTCCACCCCATATGACCTCTATCATATTCCCTTTTTATCGTCGCTTTTCCAAGCTGAAAAGTCCCAGTCTTTCATCTCTCCTCTGTTCCATACCCTAAACAATTTTTGTTGCCCTTTTCTGCACCTTTTCCAATTCTAATATATCTTTTTTAAGGTGGGGTGATCAGAACTTCACACAGTATTCCAGGATTGGACATAACATATAGTGTCATTATGATATTTTCTCGTTAATTATTCCTTTTGAAATGGTTCCCAACACTCTGTTAGCTTTTGACTACTGCTGCACATTGAGAGGATGTTTTCAGAGAACTAGCCACGATGATGCCAAAATGTCTTTCTGAAGTAGTAACAGCTAATTTAGATCCCATAATCTAGTATGTACAGTTGGGATTATATTTTCCAGTGTGCATTACAGTGTATTTATCAGCATTGAACTTCATCTGCCATTTTGTTGCCCACTCACCCCAGGGTGACCTTTGAGACGTCTTTTCACCTTTCTGTGCCTCAACTTCCTACCTGTAAAAGGGAGGTGATAATACTTACCACCTCTCAGCACTATCATGAGGATAAGTTAATGTTTACACAGGGCTTTGAAGAGGAACAGCTAAATATCATCATAAAGATAATTATATTCTTCCAATACATCCATATGAATAGGAATACATACAACCTACCGTCTGGCAGTTGAAACTCAGGGTATGTCTACCCTGCAATCAGTGTGTCTGCAGCTTGGGTAGCCATACCCATGATAGCTTTAATCTAGTTAGCATGGATAAAATTAGTAGTAAAGATGTGGCAGCACAGACCCCAGTGTGGGCTGAGAATACGAGTACATACCCGTAGTCCAGGGCAGGCTTTTACAGCAGCCCGTGCTGCCGCGCTAGCTAGATTACAGGTAGGTAAGTATGTCTACCTGAGCTGCAATCCCATCATCTAATGCAGTGTAGACAGCCCTCCAGACCAGTAGAGAGGCAGTTCCTTTTTCTGTGCAATGGTCCGTTAAGTGACACTAACAGATTCCAAAGGAAGTCTGAGTCTGACTCCCGTGGCTTTGATGGGGCAAAGAGAAAAACATTGTAAATAGGCGAAACCCCTTTGATGCCAAAGTCTGCGTGTCTAAAACCCAAAGTCTAAAGAAATAAGAAATGAATCTAAATTGAAGAAATATAGATTTATTTTAACTGCACAATTGTTAAAGTAAACCCAGGCCCATAATGCACAACTTTTATTGTTTCCTCCTCAGCCTTTTAGAATTTCTCACACAGCTGAAAGGCACAGAATTTCTATAAATAAAGGCTGAGAGAAAGTATGTTTTTTCCATAGTTGCAATAATTATGATTTTAACTTTAACAATTAAGATGCAGCAACACTTGTAGGAAGAATTTGCTGGCTTCATGGAGAGAGGAATGTGGATGCCACCACAGCCACTAAGAATGGGAAATGGAGACATACAACCCTTCCCTCCATACATGCCCCCCCCCACCCCAGAAATGAATGAGGAAAATGGAAAGGCATATGTTTGATCATGCCGCTTTCTGGCTCACTGGAATGTAGTTGACCTTCTGTGTTAAGAAGATGCCAGAACACTTGGGACCTAATTTTCCCTTCAGCAGTTGTTAGAATTATATTTAATAAGAAGCCTGAGGAAAAAAAGCAAATTATAATAACCAGCCTAGAAATTCTTCAAAGTGCTCCTCAAACAATGCAGAATCTCTGAACTCTATGTAGTACTTTTGATATTCAAAAGCTGGCAAGAGGACAGCCGTTTGATTGGGAAGATGAGAAGGTAGGTCTT
This sequence comes from Gopherus flavomarginatus, assembly GCF_025201925.1. Taxonomy (NCBI): domain Eukaryota; kingdom Metazoa; phylum Chordata; order Testudines; family Testudinidae; genus Gopherus; species Gopherus flavomarginatus. Next base: position 18,622,896 of record NC_066623.1, read on the forward strand.
TATTTTGCTAAAAGTACCATTTGGGTTTCATGTGTGTAATATCATTTTTAATGTATGTGTCAGCACTGGAACTGGTGGTTAAGGAACTTCTAAATACTTCATATAGATGCCTGGGAGAACAGCACAGCTTTCTAAGGAAAGCTGTCTGAAGTATGAGCTAGTGAATAGAGCAGGGGATTGAGAGTCAGGACTCCTGTGTTCTGTTTCTCACTTTACCTCTGATTTGCAGTGTGACTTTAACTTCCCTATGATTCATTTTGCCCATCTGTAAAATGGGGATAAAAATCTTACCTACTTTACAGGGGAGATGTAAAGCTTGATAAAAACTGAGAGTCAAGCAACACAGTTTGTGTTCCTGACTCGTCTACTGACTTGGCTGTCTGACTTTGGGCAAATCATCTGATCTCTCTGTGCCTCAAAGACCTCATCTTTAAAATAAGGATAAATAATAATTGGGTACTTACCCACCTTTGTAAAATGTTTTGAGATTCTCAGATATGAGTTGGAAAGTAAATGCAAAGTGTCAGCATTCATGACACTTTAAGAAATTTTGGGCTGAAAGGCACCATGTAATTACAGTATGTTATTTTATGTAGTTTGAGTCATTATGAGAAGAGAACAAAAATGCTTTACGAAAAAAAGAAGTACTATACGATTTAATGAAATTCAGAGTTTTCTTGTTTCCTCTCATCCTTGATTTGATTTAACAACATGGAAAATGTTTGATCTCTATAAATGTTATGCCAAATTCTTACATTGAGCTTTTCTGCAAAAGTCACATTACATAGCACATCAGGTTTACATTGTGGAGCACAAAGCACAGTGAGGAGTAGTGAATGGGGAAGATTACCAGCTGCCCATGCAGGTCCTTAATATAGTACATATTGCCACTGGCAGTATCCATAAAATGTAGTACATTGGTACCTCCTTTCTGGAAGCTATATTTCGGATCACAATGCCATTGTGTACAGTAGTTAATCAATGGACAGTGATAGCCCAAACTCATTTCAGTTTCCATAGCTCTTGAAAAGAATAAATTGCTGTTTTGATCTTATGGTGTAAACAATACTTAGGCAGCCAGTAGTTTAATGACACTGTGGTATTGACTGAATTCTACTTATAGACAACAAAACGAGACTTTCAATAGCTAAATTGGTACAGCGCGTAGTCCACAAAACAGGTATCCAGGTAACTATGGTGACACTGTCCCCAGGCACAATGGGGGAAGAAGAAAATAGACCCATTTCATTAACTGGTTGGAAAAAGAATTCAGGAGAGAATTTGTTGCTGGTCAAAAGTATAGGACAAGAAATTATTTAAAATCAAGAAATTCTCTGGAAACACAGAATTGTCTGTGAACAACTGAATTAATCAAAGTCACATTGATTAAGATGAATAATAATAACACCAACATAAGCTTTCTATTGTGCCTTTTATCTGAAGGTCTCAAAGCTCAGAATTTGCTTTGTTGCTGCTTTCAGTTTAATTCTAACTGGTTACTGAAAACATTCTTAGAAAGCTGAAATTTCATCCTCATCGTCAAAAGAAATAGAGACTAATCTGTGCATTGAAGAGCAAACAATAAAGACCATAAGCAGTGGGAATGCTCAGGATATTGGTAATGGACTATAAAGGGTTTCACCTCTAGGTGACCAACTCAAAATCCAGCAGAGGTAGAGACTGAAAGTTATTAGCATCTAATGGTTGTGTAGCAGCCCATCTGAACTGAGTTTTGTAGGTCCCGGTTTAGTTCCCAGTGGAGAGGTAGTCACAGCACAAGAAAGCCCCATCATAATGATTTGCACTCATCCGCAATGTTGTGAGCCAGACTAAATAGGTCATATGTACTGAACTTTTATTCATACCCTACAGGTCGTTCCTTCAGCTCATGATAGGAGGCATAATACTAAGGCAATGTGAAATCAGATTGCTCTGTGACTTCCTGCTGTGTGCATAAAGTGAAGATTTTGATTTCCAGAGCTGTCAGCCAATATACTGTAACACTAGTCAGCATATATAATTTCCTGCCTTAGTTATCCACTATTTTTGTTATCTTAAGGGAAATTAATTAGAGTAGCTGAAAAGTGTGTGATGTGGTAGTTCTGAACTGAGTCACTACAGGGACAAATTTTGACCTCAGTCACACGAGTGTAAATCTGGAATAACTCTGGAATTACTCCAAACTAATAGAGAGCAGAATTTGGTCTTGTGCTACTGCTGCCGAATGAATGCACCAAAGTGACAGTGAACTCTAACCCTGTGATTTCACTAACTGGGCCCCTGTGTGAAACCCAGCCTCCACTACACGGGAGACAATCCCAAAAGGCAAAAAAAGATGCCTTCTGCCCACTATAGATTTTTTTTAATTGAGTTACCCGAACAGCCAACTATAGTACCTTCTCTCTTAGCAGACCAAATACTGGCAACAAGGGTTTGCCTCCATGCATGCAGTCCTGCCTTGGATTTCAGCTGCCAGATAGAATCTCTCATATAGTACCCAGGAGCGTGCTAGGAGAGATATCTGGCTAAAACTCTGACTCACACATCATGTCCCCCAAGGGAGCAGAGTCTTCACAACAAGGGGGCATATTTAGCCTCCTGCCCCCAACCTCCTCCTGCTAGCACATATGTTGCCATCACAGCAGCAAGCGTTAGACAGCAGATGGTGGGCCATGCACATTGCTCTAGCTCAGAGGAGAGGTAAAGCACACTACTTAGCAGGTAGCTCTTTGGAATCCTGTTCTTGCTTGGCAGGATTCCCTTTGCAGGATTCTCCAGTCAGTGCTGCAGCAAGATTTCATTGTTAAGCTTTTAGGCTTACCTTATATGCACAATTGCCATGAATGCATGAGCAACTGCAGAACTGGAAAGCATACGATTAGTTAGATAGATAACTGATCAGTTGCTTAATTATGCTTGCATGTGCTATCCTGGAGAAAGCTTAGAGAATAGATGAAGAAGTGGGGAATATGATAGAGGTCTATAAAATTATGAATGGCCTGGAGAAAGTCAATATAAATTGGCCCTTCATGTAACACAAGAATCAGGGGTCACCCAGTGAAATTAACAGGCAGCATGTTTAAAACAAACACAAGGAAGTTCTTCACATAATGCACAGTCAACTTGTGGAACTCATTGTCAGGGGATATTGTGAAGGCCAAAAATATAAGTGGGTTCAAAAAAGAATTGGATAAGTTCACGAAGGATTGGTCCACCAATGGCTGTTAACCAAGATGGTCAGGGACACAACCTCATGCTCTGGGTGTGTCTAAACCTCTGTCACTGCCAGAAGCCGGGAGTGGACTACAGGAGATTGATCACTTGATAATTGCCCTGTTCTGTTCATTCCTTTGAAGCATCTGGTACTGGCCACTGTGAGAAAACAGGATAGTGGAATAGATGGACCACTGGTTGGTATTCTTATGATCCCACAACACTGTGCACACAGACGTGCAATTTTCTGAAATTATAGGGCCCAAGTCTCAAACATCTTGGGTGCAGAGAGGGCACCCAATTACATGCGTAATTTGCAGAGCCAATAATTGCACAGGCAAATGGATAATCATGGTGACTTTTATGTGCTGTTATCAGATTCCCACTCACAGTTGCAATAACTACACAGGGAAATAAGGCAAGCAATCGCCACACACATTTGCTCCTCCAAATTATTTTAAAATCTGGTCCTTTAATCCTTAATTTATGTTTTCTTGATGGACACAGAATACATTATATATTCTACATTAACCATCTTATCAGATAGACGAGCCTGTGGAATACCTGCAGAATGCCCTGGGACCATAAGTGCTTTTTGGAGTTGGGGTATGTATCGTCAAATCCTAAGAGGTGACAAGCACCCATAATCCTCACTGACTTTGATGGAAGTTGCAGGTACTCAGCACACCTTACCAGATGGCCTTTACACGGAGTTAATGTGAAGGAAATTGCAGTTGGGAAGATTTTTTTGGCATATTTTAAGAACAGTAACTTTTTGAAGACATGCTGATAAATAATGGCTGAAAGGGATGATCTACTGCAGATAAAGCTCTGAGAAGAAAGGTATGTGTCTATGTTGGTTTATTTTATCAAATGCAGACAATGTTAATTGATTAATCAAATAACTTGAAGTTTAAAATGACTATTTTTGCCAAACAGTTTTTATCTTGGAGCAAATCTCATTAACGTTTCAGACTAGAAACAGCAACTAAGATTACCACAACTCCTTGGCTTATTTCCACATCAAACACATTGATTGTTCCTGTTTGTAGGCACCCCTGCACATTTCCAGTCGGAAGCAATTTTCTGTAATAGAGGGCGCAGGATTTTTTTGTCAACTGCTTATGCTTTATAGAGGCATAGTCAGGTGAGTGCCCTGGCTGGCATCTAAGGCCAGATGTTCAAAGGTATTTAGGTACAGATAGGCACCTTGTGGAATTTTCAAAAGCACCAAAGCAGGTTAGGCACAACTCTAGCTCGCATCAGAAATTGTCAGTGTCCCAGTCGGCATCTAGCTCCATTTTGAGGTTCCCAAATACCTTTGAATATCTGGTCTCTAGTAGTGTTTGTACCCTTTCCACAGCTTGCAATGTACCTGAATGTCTCTGGACTGCTGAAATGTAATTATTGATCACTGCTCTGGCACACAGAACACAAGCTACCACAGAACCTAGACTGGTACACTTGCTTATTTGCAATGCCAAAATACTACAAATAACCAGGCATGCAGGGTACAGAAAAAGAAACATGAAAGAAAATCCCATCTCTATTTCCACAGGTGTTCTAGTCCTAAAGCATTTCATTGCTGTGATTTCTCAGGCGAGGTGGTTTCAATTACATTATTGTCAGTCCACAAGAGACTCTCACCCACAAGACCTGGCTCCTCTTTGTATAGCAGTTTCCCTTATGGCACCCCATTTCATTGACCACCTGTTGAAGCTGATACTGATGCAGTCTCAAGAACAAAGAGTCCCGTGGCACCTTATAGACTAAGAAATGCATTGGAGCATAAGCTTTTGTGGGTGAACTAACTTCGTTATCTCTAGACTGATTCTTGCCTCCATATTTATACCTGCCTCTGGAAATTTCCATTACACACGTCTGATAAAGTGGGTATTCACCCACAAAAGCTCATGCTCCAATACATTTGTTAGTCTATAACGTGCCACAGGATTCTTTGCTGCTTTTTTACAGATCCAGACTAATACGGCCACCCTTCTGATACTTGACAGTCTCAGGAAGTGTTTAGTGTGTGTGTGGAGAGGTGGGGGGTACAGTCGGACAGAAGCAGCTGCCACCCACCCTGATAATCCAAGGTAAGTACTAAGCACCCTCATTTCCCAGCAAAATCAACAGGCGTGGAAGGACATTCAGTACTGCTCAGGACATGCTCACCATCTTTCCAGATAGACCCCGAGTCCCAAGTGCCCACTGACTTCAAGGAGAAGTACTGGTACTGGCCTCAAGAGAGCAGCATGTCTCACCCCATGGATGCATTTTGTCTTTATTAGTAAACAAGGAGTGGCAACCATCCAGTCATTCTCAGACCCAGCTCTCAGCAGCCTTGACTACAAGGCTGGGTCCCATGAGAACCTTTCCCTGTAACTACCTACACCTTGCACAGTGATATTGAGAAAACTGATCTATTATTGCTGAACTCTCTGTTATAAAAGGACATGAAAGAAAATTCTGCCAAGTAGGTGTGTTCGTGGCCTGAGAATTAGGTCTGAAATACTGACTCCACGTTTGAGTGCCAGCAGGGGCTCACTGAGCTCTGTGGGGTTTCTATGCAGCTCTTTTAGCTGAGACCTTAAAAACGGAGATCCTGCCTACTCTGCATGGATATCAAATTTCCCATGGCACTGTTGGTATGGTAAGGAGTTCACTCCAGAATCCCAGGCTAAAATTTTCCCCAATACAGCCCAAAACCTCTGTACCGCTTTTTTTGATTGCTGACTTTCACAGCCAGGAGAGTTACGCTCCAGTAGAACTCCCATATACAGTATGGATTTACAAAGCATTTTGGGGGAAATATGCTAAATAACTAATGAGCAAATGCTGTTCTGATTTACATCCCATGCAGGCCCACTGGTTTCAGTGGTGTCAGATCATTGTAACCTCATTCAAATACTCCTGTGGGCATTCTGCGCCAAAAAATTAAAAATTGTGCACACAATATTTTAAAATTCTGCACGTTTTATTTGTCAATAAATAAATGCAGAGGCTCCAGCATGGCAGTAGGGAGCACAGGCCACTGGCTGCACAAAGGTGGGAGATCATCCTGCAGCCTCCCCACACCCCAGACACGGAGTCAGAGGTGAGGCTGCACTGATGCTGACACAGCACAAGGCCTGGACCCATCCCAGAAACACTCTGGGAACCTGCCCCTCTGCACCAGGCACACCAGGTGTGGGTGGGCAGGCTCAACCAGGCAGGATCCAAGTGTGGAGGGGCTTAGTACTGGGGAGGGAAATCCAGGTGAGGGGTGAGAGAAATCTGTATGGGACAATCTGGGTGAAGGCTGCACAGTAGGGGGGCACTAGGTGTGAGGGGATCTGGATGCAGAGAGGCTCATTTGGGGGTGGAGTTCCAGGTACAGGGGCAAAGAAACTCTGCAGGGGCTTCAGGTGAAAGTGGTTGGGGCTCAGAGGAGGGATCTAGGTGCAGAGGTTTCAACAGGGAGGTCTGGGTGCTGGGGGTGTGGGCTTGGTGGGGGGGTCTGGGTGTGGCTAGTGGGAGTAAGAAGCATGGAGGTCTGGAAGTGGGGGCTTAGACGGTGCAGGGGGTGGGGCTTATAGGGTGGGGTGGTTGAGTGCAGGAAACTCAGTGGGGGTGGTCTGGGTGTCGTGGTAGTGGTTCTGAGGCAGGGGGTCTCGGTGCAGGGGGCTCCAGATGCAGGGATTGAGGTTCAATGGGGTGGGGTTCTGGTATAGAGGGCTACGGGGGTTCTGGGTGTACAGGGTGAAGCTTGGTGATGGTGTCTGGGTATGAGAGGTCCGGATGCACAGGGGTTGGGTGGATGGGGGAGCAGCTCCCCTTACAGTGACCTCTTCCCCAGCAGCTGAGGAGAGATGGGAACAGGAAGCAGGGGAGGATGCTGAGCTTCCTGCAGCTGGGGGAGGTTTCTAGGAGTGGGTCTGACACAGCCCCAGCCATTCCTTGTAGGGGAAGAGGAAGTCCCATCCTCTCCTGCCTCCAGCATAGCTGGGATTATGAGTTGATCCCAGCTCAGGGTAGGTCCCACTGGCTGGGGTGTCCCCAGCCCTGCAGTGATTTACCTCTCTGCTTGCTGCTCCAGGTGCCTGAAACAATGTACCCCTGTGCAGCTAGGGAGTGATGTGTGACTGCTCTCGCAGCTTCCCTTTGCTCCCCTGTCAGAAAGTCATTTTTCTGCAGGGAAGCAAAGAAACCTTCAGGGACATGAATTCTGCACACGTGCAGAATTCCCCCAGGAGTACCATTCATTTCAGTGGTGTAAAACTTTTGCAACCCCCATGTGAGCCCATTCCTTTCTGTGGTGTAAGACTATTGGGCAGAATTTGGTTCTAATAGGTTAATCTGATTCACTGAAGATCTATCAGTTACACACTCCAGGTAGCACTGAGAATAAATAGAGAGGAAGGAAGTGCTCAGCCTCTCAAACTCTTTTTTATGTTGGTTATATTGGTTACTATTTATTGCTTTAGCTTGTTTAAAAACAACAACCACCCCTCCACCCCTGCTATTTTTATCACTAAAAATATCCCACAATACAATCTTAGTTAGATAAATAAGGAAGTACATTAGATTTAAAGATGTGCACTGTACTCTGCACTGAGCCAAGAAGTCCTGATTTCCAAATCCAGCTCATAAAATAGCCTTAGGCAAGTTACTTAATTTCTCTGTGCCTCAGTTTCTCCATCTCTTAAACAAATGATGTATAGCTACTCCACAGGACTGCTATGAGGATTAATTAGTTAATGTTTATAAAGGCTTCTGAAGCTGTTCAGTGCTAAGTGGTGTTAGTCTAGTGCATGGAGCATCTGGAGTGTACACAGGAGAAACAGATTGTCATTGATTTCAGCTACAATGCAGCTAATCAAGGGTAAAGAGGGGGCTGAGTTCTACTGCCCTCATGTATGCATGCACAGATCCTATTGTGAAAGCATAATATGATATGGCCTAGAGGGCTTGAACCTGCATGGCGTTAAGCGCTTCCAAGAGGAGCTGGACATCCTCAACTCCCTTTAAAGTCAATGGTAGTTGAGACTGTTCAGCACCCCTCACGAGCACTCAGCACTCTACAGGATCAAGCCCATAAACATTAGAGAATATCCTGTACCCAAAAGTCAGCTATGGCGGTTAATTATTTTAATTGTAATTAAGTTGTTTATACAGGGAAAGTGTCTGGATTCAGATCCTGATGTCGTGTCTCAGGCCCGTCTTTGTACGGGATATGAACTATATGGATCTTATCTATTAATGACGTACATACATCCAGGCAAATCTTGTATCAAACTGGAACCCAGATGTGGATCACCCCGCTCACTCTGAAGAAGCTTAGATCCTAATCTGTATCCAAAGTCTGCAGCTCAGGCCCAGCTCTAATAATACATTGCTATATGCACTGGGTAACTAAAAAAAGCAAACACCACTGAAGATAAATTTCCACCGCATCAAAGATTAAAGAAATGGCATGCAGGAGTCAGTAGGGAATCACTAATGTAAGTGATAAATAATATTTCTGAATATACAAACAATAGGCGATGTACAAATACACCCAGCTGACCACTGTCAAATCACATGCTAGAAAAAAGAAGAAAAAAAAGAATGCTGAGCTGTATACCAGAAAATTTATTACCAAATGCCATGAACTTGCATTTGAATGGAACTGTGCATTGTGAATAAACCTGCCATATGGCTTTTACAATGCTGATAAAGCATTTACTCCCCAAACATAGCAAGATTAGCCTATGGCAGTTTTTTTTTTAATTCAAATTAGAAAATCATTCAAAGTGCAGCACGGAAAGCAATTTGTTAGATGGTTATCAAATAGTAAGTAGTATGAATTAGAGTTTCATAGTAAGCACACACTTTTCAGCATTGTAATTACACCTGGCCTGTGTCAACCTCAAAATTAAACATTTAAATAAAATTTAGTACTTTTGTTTTGCAGTGACCTCACTGAAACTGAGGAGTCTTAAGGACAGATCAGATAAGGAGAGGAAGTGAAAGATGAAGCCTTATCAAGCTTTTGTGAGAGTGTCTTCTAAAGCAAATGTATTTACATTTATGGCTACTACTTCAATCTGTATTGCCAGAGATTGATTTGTGAAAATCCTACATGGGTTCAGTAGGGAACGCACATAAAGGCCTGAAGCTGCAGGCCGCTGTAGAAAGTGCATTGTTACATATATACCAGTTGGCACAGCCAACCATAGGAAAACACAGACCTAGATCCAGAAAACCATCCCTACTGAGCACAGCCGCTAAGCATGTGCTTAAATTTAAGCACTTGGTTAAGTCAAAAGGACTCAAGTACTTGCTCATTTGCTGTATCATGGTTTGAGAGAGGAACGGGGGGCAAATGCATTCCCTGGCTCTAGAACTTTTAGATTCAGAGGCCCAGTTCTCCCCTTCACAGGATACAAGTAACTCCCTTAAATGCTGGGTAGAACTGGTCTGGAGAGGGAAGAGAGGCATTGAACAACTGGGGATAATTTTCCTGGCTCTCCTCTTACAAATTAATCAAGTAGGTAAAATTGACCAAAGTCCTGGGAGATGTAGGTCAGAATCCTCCCACACTGGTGTCACCAAAATCTACTTAAATTACCTCAATTTCATTTAAGCCAAAGAAAGAGGAAACCAGGCTGTTCTGTGGGCCAGCAAGGGTCCCAGCCAGCTGCTACTCTCTCTTGTTCCAGTGCCACATTTGTTATGCAGCCTTTTAATCTAACTTGGGCTTTTTTTATGGTGGTGAGAGCCATAAAGGAGAGTAACTTTTTGCTGATTTAAGTAGCAACTAAATATAGGTAAGGCAAGAACGCTGGGCTGCTACATCCGAACTCATGTACAGTCAAGGGTAATAGGTCTCGTGCCTCAGAAACACTGCGATCAGTTAGCTCATTCTTGTCATCAGCACCAGATCCACATACAAAATCACAGGAAATCTCAGCACTGGGTAGCATCTGGAGACCATGGAGCAACTCTGAATTTCTGGTCCTAACTACAGGTGGATGGGAAACAAAACTTCACTGTGAACATTTTTCAACAAAAACAAGGGGTGGTGCAATCTGTTTTGCAGCCAGTTCTAGTGATGGTCAGGACAAAATATTTTTGACAAAAAATAGGGGAAAATTATGGACTAAAATTTCTGTTCCCCCTCCCCCTCAGCAACCCAACCACCTCTAGTTATAACTTTCAGGAATTTGAGGGGCTGCTTCTTGACCCTGATGGACGACTGTTTACATAATAAATCACTTTGTGGGTGGCAGTCTCTGCTCAAGTATTGAAGGAGAAGAGGGTGCTGCCATTCAGGATTCTGAGGCATCGACAAGAGCTGCAGGGGAACCCATGACTGGTTCAGCAGAGCGTGCTACAGGTCAGGACTGAAGTGAATTGGCAGAGGTGTGTGGAGGTCCATGAATGGGGTCAGGAGTGCATCCAGAATTTTGCTGGAGGAGGCTCAGGTTACCTGCCCGGCCACCTCAACTTTGAGTGAAATTGTGACCTGTTGCACAAGGTTGCAACAGCACTCAAATTTAGCCCAGCCTCCCCTCTGTCATGCTATCAGGTAAGGAGCTCTGCCATTAGGACACCCAGCTCCAGTCAAGGGCTAAGGAAGACCCTGGACCCCTTCCATCCAACTCCTTATTATGCCCCTGACTGGGGTAATGTTAGTCAGGATTCAGCCATGTTGACAGAGATATGGGGAGTTAGGCAAACAACTACATAAGTAAGTAAGAGTTGCTCACATGTGTAAGTGAACTTCAGGGCCTCCATCCAGCATCAGAAATCCAGTGAGTTGCCTTTTAACATGTTTCTACTGTTAGCTTCTAGGCCTTTTCTGGCAAATTATTCTTCCACATGTTCACTACCTATGAGTCAGCAAGTTCTGCCTCAGTACCCTGTCTGCTTCAGTGTCCTAATTTTCCCCATTATGTGCACCAGGTGGTGAAGTCTTCTTCAGGCGAAATAAAATGCCTTGGTAAAATTTTCCCAAACTCCAGAGATGAGCTTCTCTTAGCTCATCTCAGACATTTCATTCCTTTAGGGAGACTCAGTCCCGTATCTTTCACTGTCCCTGATAATTTACCCTTGCCATTACAGATTGACGCCTTTCTACATAGTACTCCTACATCATCATAGCAAAACTCTGCATATTGGAAGCTATCTATACCTGCACTGGCATTATTCCAGCCAGCGACTGTTATGAGCTATCCCTGTGGGGGCAGGAGAGGTCTCCTGAGCTCAAAGAGACACTCAGAGATTTTCAGGTTCACAACAATGGCTTATTTGTTATGGTTGCACAGTCATGCAGAAAGTTCAACAACAGATCGGGCTTTTACTCCATTAATTTCCTGCCTGCTTATGAATAAGAACATAAGAATAGCATACTGGGTCAGACCAATGGTCCATATAGCCCAGTTTCCTGTCTTCTGACAGTGACCAATAAATATCATCAGCAAAGCTCCTCTCATCCTTTTTTCAGCTGGGAGCTTAGACAGAAATACTGAGTTAAGCAGTTTGATGGGCACTCCGAATTTCAACCCTAATCTACACTCTAAATCCACACTCCAAAACTTTTCTAGCTCACCTATTCCCCACCGGGAGAGATGGGTGTAGATGGAGTTCTTTGGCTCATTTTCAAGCCAGGCAAATCCAAGTGTCACATGTACTTTCCAGTTGTCCAACTACAGTTAGGGAATGCCCTGTAGTGGCACTAGGAGATCTGGCATCTCTTCCTCTCTGTCACTAATGCATTGTTTGATTTTTGGCAAGCAATTATACTTTCCTGTGCCCCAATTTCTCAGTCTGTAAAATGGAGGTGATAATATATCACAAGGATGTTGTGAAGCTAAATGAAGTAATTAGTGTTTTCAAATAGGCCCTGAGATTCTCAGGTGCTGTGCATATGTAAAGTATTTTAATAGCATGGTTAGTGTGTATGTGTAGCACTGCCATCTGCTGGCTGGAATCAGAACTGCTCCCCTGTGTGTCCTACGCCCTATACTGCCAGCAGCTGAAGTAGATTAACATTCTGTTCAAGCGATAAAGACACAGGCTTATGGACAAGAGGCTCAGACACAGTGTGCAGTGTGGAGAGGTGGGCAGGTAGGTGGCCAGCAGTCTGTTAGTAAAAGGCGATTGTAGTAAGAAGTGCAAAGAAGAGGAAAGAATGGAGAATCACAATAAAATGTGTTTGAAATCCTGGGAACTTAATCATCAGATCAGACATTTCACCTGGGAACCTTATTAAGGACTCAGTCGAATTCCTATTAAAGTAATTGGAAAGATTCCCACTTATTTTAATAAGAGCTGGAGCGGGCCTGTAGAGAGGTCTTCTTGGTACGGCATCTGCCCCAATCACAACTGTGGGCAAGCAAGCCTGTTCTCGAGTGCCTGAGCTTCTGATGCTAAAACAACACAGGAGGAGAGCTTATACATAATAAAATGACTTTGATCGTCTGTTTGATCTGTTTCCCTTATACAAAATGCATGAATGCTGTTATTTTCCCTGAAAGAGCAATATTGACAAGTCATCATAATGTTTCTGTTCTGAGCATCTTCTGAAAACATTTTCACAGCAGGGTGTGTTGCTTACTACAGCAGCCTTTCCAGGCCAGCTCACATGCTTAAGGTAGCCTAATTTGTTTGCATTATTAAATGAGCTGCCACATATTCTATGCTTGATAATCCTCTCTCTGCACTTTCAGCTCCCTCAGTGGCACCAGGCGTTTTAGCAGTATGCAGCCATTAAACAGAATTCAACACCGCACAGGTTCCTGCGACAGCTGAGACATTTATCCACAGCCACACCAGCCAAGGTATTGATGCCAATGTCAAGTGAGGAAGAAATGCTAATCATTTGCTCCAAAGGCTAATGTTTTAAGGATGAAAATGCATGAAGTGCATTGTTTTCAAAGGGTTAACTGATTTGAAACACAGCAAATTGTTCCTAAAATACTTCAGATTTCTAGAAATCTAGTGCTCTAGATTTCCAAATGCATCAGTAGAAAGGCGGAAATTGATCCACTCTGCATAGAACACAAAAATCCTTAAATGCAACATGATTTTGAAAAAGGCTCATTGTAATTATTACCATTAACAAAGAACAATTAGACCACTTGTAGGTATACTTTAGAGACTATTTAATTAGCATGGTCACTGAACATAATTGGACACCACCACCTTGTGGGTGACCTAGAAAATGCAGCCAAGGAAATACCAAAATAAATGTTCCTTTGCAACAGAGACACAAGGTGGGTGAGTAAATATCCTTTATTGAACCGGACCAGTTTCTGTTGGTGAAAGAGACAAGCTTTCAAGCTTCATAAATCTCTTCTGCAGGTTCAGGCAAGGTACTCAGTGACCAATAAACAGTATTACCTTACACATACACCCTTGTCTCTCTAATTTCCTGGACCAACTCAGCTCCAACAATACTGGAAACAATCTTGAACTAGATTCCTGTCACCAACCTAAAAGTATGAAACATTTCCTTCTGTTTATCAGCCTCCATATTGTTTTTTTGCAGGAACAAGTAAACAAAATCAGTACATAATTCTACCAGAGAATTTTGAAAGAAACTCTCCTAGTTTAGAAATGCCAAGGTGTGTGATGCATTAGTGGTCAAACTGGAGCTATAATAAAGGTTGGATAATTTTTAGAGAGTCTGAAGAGACAATACAGCCAACTTTTGTGTTTTCTTAGAAGAAGGATAACATCCTTCTGACCCCAGAGCTTCTCTTTCCCCCCTTCAAGATTCTGCATCACTGCAAACTTTCTTAGCAAAGGAGAGCTCCCCTCTGAGCCCATTACAGCTGCTGCTTTGGTCCTTCACAAATCTCACTTACATTTCAAGGCAAGGTTTTCAGGGCCTAAGCATGTGACCTAGGAACAGGTGACTAGGCCTAGGAACTGAACCCAAGGTTTCTTACATGGCAGTGTGAAGTAAAATCCACCAGGACTTCATGCCAAGAGTAAAATCCCAGCCTTACAGAAGTCAGTGGCAAAACTCCCGCTGGGTCTAATGGAGTCAGGATTTCACTCTCTGTATTTATTGACCAAACACACACAGAGCTCTGATAACTAGCAACGGTTAAGAATATAAGGATGTATATTCTGTCTACCTATTTACTACATTCACCTGTATACTCTTCAGTTTGTTGTGTGTATATGCTTACACCGTTGTGTACCTTCCTGAACTATCCCTCTGAAACACAAATAGATGGCTGTATAAAACAAAAAGAATAAAAATGTGATGATTGAGGGGACGGGATGGCTCAAGGATTGGTAATTGGACATAGCCCTTTTCACCATTAGTTACCTGGCTCCAAGCTTCCCCAGGTGTGCATAGAACCAAAGACCTTAATTACTATCTGTTCAAAGGCCTATGTGAAATGAGCTGGTGGTCTCCATTCATTTCCTAGTGATCAGATGTCCACATCACTCCAATCAGCACGGTATTGACATTCTCAGTAGAAAGATTAAGGATTGATGGACCTGGAACATGAACCTCTTATTGCTAGAGATGGGGATGAGACACATTGCCCCGCCAATCTGAGGAAAACTTGCCATCCCATTGTCCCTGCTGAATTTACTGTGTGTGTAAACAGGTGACATCTCCAGCCCCTTTTCTCCAGCACAAAAATTTACACACAAAAATCGACAACCTTGTCTTAAAAAATATAATAAGATTTGAATGACAGTGCAGCTGTTTCATATTTTAAGCATTTCTTACACCTGGAACATTATGGACTGTGCCTAAATACCTGTGAAAATCTAGCCCCAGATTCTCAGCTAGTGTGAGTTGGACCTGCTCCATTGAGGTCAACAGAGGTAGGCCTCTTTGCACTAGCTGAAGACTTGGCCCTAATATTCTTCTTCCAGCTATCAATCACGTAAGTAGATCAGGATGGAAACTGTCTCTGATAATAGGGCAACTAAAATTGCAGCAGTTTTAGCCATTCAAATCAGGATGTTTTCTGGGCCTGATTCTCAGTCCAAATTTTTATTTTTAAAGGAGAGTTTTCCCCTTCTGTGAACTTTCATAACCCTTCTCTGAGCAAAAGCTTAAAAACTAGGCTGAACTGAACTTCAAGCCTGGCTCTTCTCCAGCTTTATTTTTGTAGCATGATATGGCATTGTTCCTCAATTTACACAGCCGATAATATCCCTTTGTGTGTTTCCCAGTACTGCAATAGAATGAGAGGGCTTCATAAAACATCAATGCTTTTATGATTTCACAGAAGAGTTATGCTCCCTTCTGGAATCCTTAATCAGGCCACATTGACTCTAAGTGGGGAAAATGTGTGTGTTGTCCAAGAACAGCATCCTGTGTAGATTGTTTCCTCCCAGCTCACTAATCCCTGATCCTGTTATGTTATAATTGTGACCAATGATTCTCAGGGCCAAAGGCCTTAGATATGAGAGAGAGAGAGAAATTCAGCCCAGACAAAAATGAGCTTGTCTCTGGCAAACAAATGGTATCTATTTAACAAAAGTAAAAAGGGAAGAAACTTGCAAATGCAAGGCCTGGAAATGAAGACTCAGAGAAAGTGCATGCAATACCCTTAATGATCAGTTTACGTAAGCCGCATACAACACTTAGAACTGCTTAGCCAAGCAATTATAATCTAGAGCAATCCCTTCAATTTTATTTTAATTAAAAGTTAGTAAAGAACCAACAACGCTCCCCCTGCACTTCAGCAAATCAGCCCCAGGGTCAGGAACATTTCCCCCAGAAGTAACTTAGTGAATTCCATAACTAGCCATCAGCTCAGCTGCTGCCCTTGTTTCCTAGACAGTGGGTCACCAATGAGCCAAACTGAAACCAAATAGAGTTGTGCTAGTTTATAACAGCATAGAATTACAACAAAAGTTGTAAACAGTTCAACAGGATGGTAGCCATGGAACACAGTTACTTATGTCCTGTGCTTAGGATCAAATTCTGATCTACACTTATTTAAATCCACCGTAGCTCCACTGATGTCAGTAGAGTTGCTCTTCATTCGCCCAAGAGGAGCTGAAAGCGGGATCTGAAGAAATGAAATAACTCCGATTGCTCAGACACAACTGTTGGTAAATGCTGATTATTTTTAAATGGCATTTGCTGTAGCTATGAGACTAGAGGACCAAAATTTGCCCTCGCTCATAAGGCTGCAAGAGTATAAATGAGAGCAAAATTTAGCTCAGAAGATTAGTGCAGTAATTTGTAAATATGCTGGTATAGTTAAAGCAATATAACCCCGTGTGTATCAGTATAAAAGTACTTATATCAGTATAGCTTATTCTCAGAAGGAAAGAGGGATAAGTTACAATGGCTCAAGGCACCTTTCTACTGGTATAACTTCATCCACACTAGAAGCTGTACCAGAGTAACTAGCTTGGTAAAAATCACACCCCTAACCACAATAGTTATACCAACAGAAAAACTATATAGACCAGGCCTTACTAAATTACCCTAAAAATAGTACTACTACAGTACTGCCTTTGTTTATACAGGCATCAGATAGGACTGCTGTAGAATGCATGGGTGCAGCTGAGGTTGTATGCCAACGAGACTCCAGCTTGCCAAATCCATTGACTTTGAATATTAAAAAACCTGAGGGTGATCCTTGGGCTTTCACCGTGCTCTTCATTGTGGGCTGCTATTTCTCCCCCCACCCCCTGCCTATTCTCAGATCTCCTCCTCCTGCTACCATTTCCTATATATCATCCTCTATGGCACATTCACTTGGCAGTAAACCTGCAGTTGTCTGGGCTGGCTGTATGCCCTGTAACGTGTGAGGAATCTCCATTGCTCACTGCGGTACAGTAAGAAAATGGTGTGTATTGATTGGATGAGGAGGCTCTTCATTACCCACCTCAGCTCCGGAATAACAGTCTGCATTACACCATGCACCTGCATTACACCATGCTATATGGGAAGGTTTTTGCACTCTCGGAGAAGAAAACTTGGATTCCAGATGTACAGCCTCTACCCTGGTGAAAGACACTAACAGCTTGAACAAGTAACATGTTTAAATAATAAAGCAGAGGAACCACAGAGTGAGTTCTTTCTCTCGTCTCTTACTCTCTGCTCCTTAAAGAGCAAAATCTAGGATACTAATAAGGAGATAGACTCCATGCTGTCTTCTTCAATATAGGGTAAAATTTCCAAAAGCACCTAACTGACTTAGGCACTCAGGTCCCAATGAAAGTCGCACATCACATGGCTCCCAAATCACACAGGTGGCTTTTGAAAACTTTTCCCCATCTGCACTGAGAGCCCAATCTTGTGAGATGCTGAGCACTTCCCGCAACATGCTGAGTGCCCCCAACTCCTGTTAAAATCACTGGAAGCAGAGTGTGTTCACCAGCTCTTAAAGAATAAATTCATCACATATTTGGCTGGCAGACTACTCAGACAATCACCTCCAGACAGGATGAGTCATTTGAGACCCTTGTGACTCTCACTTCTCAGACCAGTTTGAGGAGCAAGACACCTGAAATTGGTCCTCTTGTGCTGGTATAATATGATACACTCTGATACATAGTGCTTGACCTAGGGAGGTTGTTTTACTGATCATCTTCTCCAGGTCAAAAGCAAGTGACATGATTTATACTGAACAGCTGCTAAAAAATGGTACTGATGATTCAGCAGGAGCTACTCATCCATTAGAGCCTATAATGGACCAAAATCCCAGCAACTGTGCTCTTGGTGGTTCCGTTTTCTGGATCAGATGTAAAACTGAGGTTATAACCATCTGTGGCCATGTAAGATTGATCCTGTAGCACTTTCTTCTGAAAAAAAGCATGTTTTCCCATGTTCTGGGCCAAATTCCAATTTGGATACTTACTTACTACTAATCTACATTTGCCATGCGGTTTCCACTAGAGACAATATTTTTCACTTCACTTCCTACTTTATTAGAACTTGTCTACACTTGACATGCGACAGCTGTGCCACTGTAGTGCTTCACTGTAGACACAACCTATGCCAACGGGAAGGATTCTCCCATTGGCATAGGTATTTCACCTCCTCGAGAGGTGGTAGCTAGGTCAACAGAAGAATTCTTCTATCAGCCTAGCTCTGTCTATACCAGGGCTTAGGTCAGCTTAACTACATTGCTCAAGGGTGTGGATTTTTCACACTCCTGAATGGTATAGTGTTGACCTAACTTTTTTCTGTAGACCAGGCCTGGATTACACCAAATGTGGATGAAGTAAATTATATTTATTCCTTACCTACCAGAGATGGGTATTGTGAAGATTAAGAAGCTCTTTGAGATCCTTACATAGCAAGTACTATGTGAGTGTGATGTAATATTTTCTCTTCCTGACACACAGGATTTTATATCCACAGTAGATTATAAGGGGTCCCATGCATATCCAATACCTGTGCACTGAGATGAAAGTATTCCCCCATACCGATATCTGAAGTTGATTTATTTTCTTTTACTGTCTATCCTACACTACAGAGGGTTTTAAAGTGGATTCTGTTCTTTGATATTATACAACTTCATCAATTATAGTGAAGAAAGTTTAATTACATTGAGAACCTTTTCTATTTTTCTTTCTTTCTTGTGTGGGAAACATAGAGAATAAAATTAATCCCTCTAAGAAGATAATGAAGACGAGAATGCTGGTTTACACAGATAAATGGAATAAAAATAAATACAAAGCAAAAATGGGAGAGTGTAGCCAAGGAGAGACATTTCTAGCATCAGAGTTATTACAACAAAAATGCAGGTGCACCAATCATCCTTAATGGGGAAAACTGAACCATCTGCACTACCAATATGCCTAAATACCAATAATTGAATCTGGCAGTCAAAGAACAGGGCATGTTGCCAGTTCATGAACAGTGTGATTGCTCATCATACCTTCTCCACATCACCATCAGTTTGGATGATTTTTATATGTTTTTATATTAAAACAGTCTAGACATGTGCCTGTTGCTTTATATTAGGGTCTACTGTTTCATGTTTTGTGTTGTGTTTCTGCCATTCACAAAGAATATCTAACACCACCACTGGATGAGCTGAAGCTTGTTAAACGGTTCAACCTCTGAATAATAATAATAAAAATAATATTTATAGAAATGGGCTCTAAGGTCAGTGCGAGGGGGCTGGGTTTTATATCCATTGTTTCAATTTCTCCTCATCCCTAACATTTTGAATGAGAAATTCACTACTTTTCACCTAGCAACAACCTAAAGGGCTGTTTCGCCACACAATTAACGTTCATGAATGTTATGGGAAGAATAGATCCTCAAGTTAGGTATCTGTATTTGGTGCTAATTCTGATAAATGGGAGAATTTTGATCAGAAGGTTTCTAATATATTCCTGGGAAAAAACAGAATTAATGTGACATTGAGTGTGAGATATAAAGCAATTGGAAGTTAGGAAATACAGTTAATATTGCGAGTTCAACCTAAACTCTTTGCTTTACTCCATGTCTCTTGAAATAATGGGCCCTCTTTATAGAATTATATATTATTTTTCAAATCAAACAATATATAATACTTGCCTACTTATACAACCTTACATACCATACACATATTGTGCATAACATACTGTACTACTAATACAAACTGATTTCATTTACATGGGTTTTACACCCGTGTAACTTCGCTGACTTCACAGTGGAGTTTCTCATGATTCCTACTGCTATCTGCAAGATCAGATTCAGGCTGTAAACCATCAGAATGACTGAGCAGAAAAATGAACAGAGTTACAGTTAGCAAAGTGTTAGGGTAGGAGGTTATTATATCTAGGCCAAACTTAAGACCCTTTTACACTGGCAGAATTGTGTAAACAAGAAATGAGGTCATGGTTTATAATAACAATGAACCAAGTTAACAGCTAAAAACGAATGAACAGAAAACTCTGCAAGCTTAGGGTTGAATCCAATCCAGTGATCTTGGCTGTAGATCCCTGCGTTCCCAAAAGCATTCCATTCTTACAGTCTGTCCTCATTTCCCAAGGCTCAACTACCCTGTCACTCAGGTGTTTTGCATTTACCTGATAAAATGACAAATTCTGGCAAAAAAAAAATTACAAATAAAACATTAAAAATTACTCAACTGGTTTTCTTCATACCTGGTTTATTTATTCCTAAAATCCCAGTGAGATCTACAATACGAGCCATGCCTGACCTTGATGTATCCATACAGAAATGCTCTGACCGAAACATATGGAGAAGTGTCTTTTTTTATTTTTTACATGCATCACTTCAAAACACTTCAAAAAGCTAAAAGCTTAGCCTAGAGGTGCCCTTAAGGTGAAAAACTTAGTTTTAAGGTGCTTCTAGCTCCGCTTTCATCTTAAAGATCCTTAAAAGCTAAAACTTCTCACTTAAAGGCACCTTTGAGCTAAGCTTTAAATCACCTCAAAAAGGAAGTGCTTTAGCATCCCTCATGTTGTACACCACTCTAGCTTTTTAGCTGGTGCTTCTGAAAACGCCAGTGCAAGGGTTAAACGTGATTTTAGAAGTTCAGCAAGACATAGGAATAGTAAAGGTATAAAAGGGACTAGGAAGCCACAAATATTTTGAACTCCTGCACTCCCACTGCTGAGGAGTTAGTCTATATCCACAAAAACAACAAGGAGTCCGGTGGCACCTTAAAGACTAACAGATTTATTTGTGCATAAGCTTCGGTGGGTAAAAACAACTAGTGAGTTGTTATTCACAAGAGAAGTCCTACTGAGCCAATGGACTCTCGGGGCAAATAGCTGTTCATTTATGGGAATAAGTCCACAATCTGACCCTTACTTTGTAAAATATGTTTAATTTTGGTCTTTTAGTGAATTTTTAGTTTCTGAATGTATTGACCACTTGGGTTATTAAGACATAATTATTCTACCTCAGGAAGGGGTTTATTACTTAGTATCTCTTTATATTTAAATTATATTTATTCTTTACTAAAAAATCCAGCCCATTAGGTGTACTATTTACTTCACAGTACCTTTACTTAAGTTACCATAGAGCATTTTATAAACAGAGCAAAAGACAACAGGAACATTCAACATCAATAAAACAAAAGTGAACTAAGGGCTAAAGTAATTAACTTCATTAAGAGAGTGATAATGTGAAATGAATCCAGGAGTAGTTCCATGCTCTCGATGTACTAAAACAGATGATTTGTATGACCTCCTTCAGATCAGTTATTACACCGGTCTACAATTTTTGAGAAGTCGTCTGCTTCAGAGATAAAATTTGATATTTATTATGTATTTTGATGTGCTGAATTCAAATATGACAATTAAAACAACTGATTGGCTACTGTTTCTAAAATATTTAAGTTTTTACATTTTATGTCTATGTATATTATGTAGATAGTAGAGTTTTAATCATAAATTGTAAACTTAGGTCTTTTCATGTGTTTATGGTTGCTTTACATTATAATATTTCACCTGTCCTGTTTATGTAACACTTTAAAAATCAGCAAAAGGGTTCTATAAATAAAATTTATTGTGAAACAAAAGGCAAAAAACTATTATGTACATAGTTTAGTCCTATTCAGTATCTACTCGGTACTTCTTGGCTTGTCTCTTGTATTCATTAAATGGAGCATCTCTTGTCACTGTCCAGGAATAGTCTGCAAGCATTGATGGGCTCCGTTTGCCCTGATAGCCTGTGAGGAGATTCCACCGCTGTAGTTTGGAGCCCAACAGCTCTGCCTTACTCTTGGGTAGTTCCAAATCCCTGACAAGGTCATTCAGTGCATCTTGTGTTATGAGGTGTGGTTCAGAGGAGGAGGATGGGAGAAAATGTGGGTCCTGTGACATTGATGGTTCAGGACCAGAAGTTTCATCCTCTTCCTCTTCCTCGTCTGACTCAAGTGAGAATGATTCTGGTGCATCAGGAACTAGCAGTCCTTCTCCGTGGGGTACTGGGAGTATAGCTGATGGAATGTTTGGATAATGCACAGTCCACTTTTTCTTCTTTGACACACCTTTCCCAACTGGAGGCACCATGCAGAAGTAACAATTGCTGGTATGATCTGTTGGCTCTCTCCAAATCATTGGCACTGCAAAAGGCATAGGTTTCCTTTTCCTGTTCAACCACTGGCGAAGATTTGTTGCACAAGTGTTGCAGCATAGGTGTAGGGCCCACCTCTTGTCCTGATCTCCAATTTTGCAGCCAAAATAAAGGTGATAGGCTTTCTTAACCAGAGTGGTTATACTGCACTTTTGTGATGCAAAAGTCACTTCACCACAAACATAGCAGAAGTTATCTGCACTCTTCACACAAGTACGAGGCATCTCTGCTCACTTTGGCTAAACAGAAATGTGTCCCTTTGCAAAATCAAACACTGACAAATAAGAGAGCACGACACTGTATGATTTCTAGAGCTGATATAGGGCAATTTGTTCAGCAGAGTGATGTAAGCTTCGTTAAGATTGAATCATCCATGACTTCTAGGAATAACATGATGCAATTCATATCATGTAGGACACAATACCAGCTTCAGATTGCATCATTCATTGTTTTGCCTAAAAAGCAAGTACTGTCCAAACCCAGTCATAGATTTATTCATAGATCCAGTCAAAGATGTATTTTAGTCATTTCTGGTTTAAATTGAGATCCCTTCCCTTTATAACTCACTTATCCTCAGCCATTCCCAAGTCAAGGGTCATATATACTGACCCAATAGCATAACTTGAAAACTAGAGCCAATCAACAATTTTAAGCATCATTTTCGTTCTCAGTGACCCAGAATTAGTAAAGTTGGACTACATTTATTTCAGAAGCATTTTGGCTGTAGAGCAGTGTTATCAAAGCATTGAAGCAGATAGATACTGGGGGCACGTGGGAACTGTCCTATGATAAGTCCCACCTTTGCAAGAAGTGCACACTTTTGCACAAGCTTGAATTACACACAACCCCCAGTGAATACAAGTTATAAGTATTTCAGAATTTTGAGCCTAAGATCTGCAAGGCAGCTGGTGTATGAGCAGTATTATGCTTTTGGTTGACTCCCTCTGCAAGTAGAGTTAATGGGCCCGATTCTGATCTCCATTACCCAGCTTAGGGTAAATCAAAGTAGAGCTACTCCTGATTTACCCCAGTGCAGCAGAGATCAGAACCTGTCCCCCATCTTTCCTTGCTATCTAATTGTACTGTGTATAAGTTGGACAGAGACATTTAATTCTCAAGTGTGAACACAGACATAATTCTGTTTTAATTCGTTGCAGTATAAATCTAAACTGCAGGCAGAAATAAAGGTTTGCTGTATCTAACACAGAGCTCCTAATGGATCCAATATTGGTAATTAAGAGCAGCAGGCACACACATTGATTGGGCTCAGCTGCCAACACTATAGGGTGTATCTATTTCATTTATTCTGACCTCCCTTTGTGAGCAATACTAAAGATCTTTCTTAAACTCCGTCACGTGCAGCCATGGCATAACTCCAAGGCTGCCTACACTTAGAAGAGAAGATGATGATGTGGGTACAAGCATCCTCTTTCCCTGTTGTCAGTGATGAGGCATCAGAGGAGTGAAAGGCTGTGGCACTAAGCTACTGTTTTGTACACTCTGGTCCTCAAATGGGGCACACAAAACAATCTCCTCCCTGTTTGTACTCAAGGCTGTCATTCATGTGGAGAAGTCCTAGCATACCAGTGCCTGTGATTGTTCAAGTGGCTTAAAATAAATGTTTATTTTCTAACAGATACATTTACCCAACTGATTTTTATCCATTTATTAAACTGTCTTTTCGGTTTTTTTCTGTTCAGTTCTGCAAGGATATGGCCATAAATATTTAAATAATGGCCGCTCCACAATCAAAGCAATTCCCCATGGTAATTGTTTAGAAAGACAAATGGTTATCGGCCGAGGTCAGGCTGGCAAGTTAAGATGGAAGATGTTCAAGTTGTAAGTATTACTAGAGCAATGAATGCTTGATACTAGCAGCAGTGAAAAAAACAAACAAAGGAGCCACGCTAGGGTTTCTCAGTAAAGTTTCTCAAAACGAGTCAACAGGATTGTCTGCCAACTATTTTGTTATTTTTCCAAGTACAACAAATATACCAAAATACCAGATTCATCATAATAAACAAAGTAACTAAAGAGTTAGGATAAAGAAGGGGAAGGGCAGCTGCTATGTTCTTGAGGTGCATGCATATTTCCCAATAGTGTGAATGAGGAATTCTGTGCATATATTTAGAGGAGTCCTGAGGTCAGAGTCCGATCTCAGTATCCACACTGTAAGTCTGGAGTAATTCCATTGATTTTAGTGGCGTTATGGCAGATTTACACAGGTGTAGCCCAGCATGTACCTCCAAAGGGAGTGTTTCTTTTACTCTAGTATCCTTTCAAATGAACGTTAACATACAGATTAAAATGACAAAGCCCTGCTGAGTGGAGTTGATTGGGAAATTATTATTTTCCCTGGGAAAAAACTGATACAAAGGAAAACATTTCCATTTATTCAAAAAGCCATTTTCCATTACAAAACTGTTCCAATGGAAATTTTTCTATCAGCTCTACTATTACGTCCACTGGTCCATGCTGCCAATTCTGGACTGCCCTTTATTAAACATTTTCTAGTGTTTTTTAACAATCTCGCTGTAAATTTGTTAAGTGATGGGTTTCCACACTTCCCTTGGGAGATTCTTCCACTAATTTAAATAAATCATCTCCCTCCGTGGTGATTAGAGCCCTTAAATATTTGTAGCCTGTTCTCCATGTACCCCTCCCCACCTGAGTCATTATTTGGCCAAGCTGAGAAAAAAACCTTTATCTGATTCTGCCAATGCATCTGGTTAGTGTTGTCTGTTTACACTGTCAGATCTGAGGCAAAGATCATGGACCTGATTTTTATGATGGTGTAACTCGGCTGGAATCAGTGGAATAAACTAGGATCTTGCTACGTGTCATGTCCACTGCCAAGCACAATATTGGCCCATACTACGTAATTCTCATATGATTATGTAGCTCCAATAATCTTTCCTTGTAACCTTTATCAACTCACAGTTCCACTCTTACAGGTTGCTGGTTTCTTTTCAATACTGAAATGCAATAATTATCCCTCCTTTAAATTCTGACAGGAAATGAAAAACAAAGAATACTAATAATTTGCAGCTTTATCACTCCTTTCATATGGGGATCTCACTGATATTTACGAGGATTAAACTGAGCTTCATATCACACTTGTTCCCTACCTGAGGCACACAGAGATTCGTCCCTGGAGTAACTCCATCGAATTCAGTAGAGTTACTTCAGGGATGAATTTATTCTAGAGAGCTTCAGTGACTTTTCCAAAGTCATATAGCAAGTTTGTGCCAGAGTTGGGATGAGAATCTATGAATTCTGATGACAATCACATTCTGCAACCACTAGACCAGGGGTTCTCAGTGGGGGGGAGAGAGGTTCCATTACTATATTGCTCAGTGGGACAGAGATCCTGGCTAGATCCCAGGTCCTAGTATGGAAAAAAAACTAGCCCAATGCTGCCTTTCTTTTTACTGTTACAGAATAGAAAAATATATATCCACATTTTCTTCTGTTCTATTTGTGTTCTAATGTTTTGCCCATCAGCATGGTATCTGAGCAACTTGGATGAATCCAGACCTTTGCATATCACGTTTTTCTCCAGTTACAATATTTACAACCTCCAGCTCCCAGAAAAGCAGAGATTTCCGATAAAAGTGTTGACAAACATACAGCACTGAGGCTAGCAGATGCAGCCATGATAACAGCATAATATAGAAGCCAGAGATGTTATCTGATGAGATTTAGCCTCAGATAATACACTATGGTAATTGTATAGTAAATTCTTTGTTTTCCTTTCTGCAGCTGTGATTCAGGACTTTCCTTTGCACCCCCCAGGGCACTTACTGTTCTCTCATACATGAGTCACGTTTGAAACATTGTTTCTCTCTTAACATCTGCATGTGAGAGCAGCTAACATTAAGTATGGCAGAGTTCCATAGGCTGAATTATCACTGGCCACATTTTCTTGCTGTTTGTGTCGCAGAGAGAAAAGCCTATTATATGCTTATTATATTTCTAGACAATTGTCTTGACTTTGGGTACACCAGATGTGGAAGCCTTTCTGTGAGTGGACACGTTTGTTGCTGCCAGATGAGCTGTCAGCCAGCTTTGCTGGGCATTAAGCAATTTACCCACAATACACTGGGTTGTTTCTCGCCTCCCTTCATAATTTTGTTCAAATGGCTACAGACTATAGGCCTGTTCATGCAAATTCTTACTTATGTGCTATTCAGGTAGCTTACTACGAGACTACCCTATGCAGTCACTCTGTTTAAACGCTTTGTGTGAGTTAAGGCCATACATTCAGGCGAGTAAGAGTTTGCAAGATCAAGCCAGGTTACTGGGGTGTTCTTTAAAGCAAGAGACATTCAAATTTGTTAGTGAGGCACAAAAGCAATGAACTTTATGGATTATGTCCACTTTGCATGAGCATATTCACAGCACTGACTAAAATCCCAAGGTCATGTCCTAGCATGAACCGAGCTCCATGTGCAATCTGGATGGATTCTACAAGGCTGGCAATCTTTTCATTGTTTTTACGAATTCCTGGTCAGGAGTTTGGTGGGAACGGCCCCTGGAAATTATAGATAATCCTATTCTAGTGGGAGTTATGCTGTCTCAGTTGGTTTTGCATGTTTTACCTGAACTACAATATATCCACTAGAGATGGCCTGAGGTGCAGAGTTCAGCACAGTCTCTAAATGTTCCAAGCATTCAGAGGTATTTGCATCCGTGATTTTCATTTGACCCATTAGAGAGAGGGATCACCTGCAAAGTTCAGATCTGGGTCCAGCCATTCCTAGAGCTCAGGATTTTTGGGTCAGGCCTATCTGTAATATCTACCACTGCTAAATGCCATGCTGTTTCTATGGCTTCTGTAAGTCCAAGCAACCATGAATCAAGCACATGCTAAGAGCCTTTTCACATATACACAGAAACACAAAGACATTACCCCCAAAGGGGACACAACTCCCAGTTAATTTCAAGATTCAGTCTGGGATTGCCC